>NW_026889771.1:6805000-7405000 GCF_033153115.1 Saccostrea echinata | reverse complement strand
ATTACTCGTTTTTATTTTCCTGCTTCAAGTTCACACGAAGTCCACGTGCTTGTCGTGTCAATCAAAATCATTCGACACTGTGCAAGTGTGAAAGTTTCGTCACATCGAAGACGAAGTTGCGAGTATTTCCAACAAGTTATAACATTTATTTTTATCTTTTCTAGATTTGACACCAACATTTGAATAATTAGTGAATAAAATATATTGGGCATTAACACTTGAATTTGAAACATACTCTCTGCCAATTTCAAATACCACCGCCGACACGTGTACATTTTGAACTACTATAATTGTATTGTGACTTTTTTAGATGCATGTTTGTTTTGAGACTGAAATTTTTGTTCTAAAAAAGACCTTAACTTTTTTTTAACAGGTTAATTAAAATTTTCTGGAAATACAGTACTGACAAATTAACCGATTTAGGGGAAAAGGGGGGGGGGTTATTAATTATATCGAATAGCAAACATATAAAGTTACGGCGAAGAAAGATTTTTTTCTCTATAACTATATACTTTACATACATGTGTTATAGTAGCGAATATTCTGTAGTGCATTACATTTTAAATAAATATTTCCTTTAAACACACTATCAATTTAATTCGCTCCAAAGATAATAAATTAACAGGATATCCGCAGTACTATGTATAACTCTCAGAACTAGTTCTATCATATTTTCTGTAGTAATTGAATAAAAAAAACGCGTTAGAAATAAATATTTTCGTAATTTTGCTGCGTAATTATTTGACTTGGATAATTATATCTCCATTAACGATTTGTCGTCTTTAACAAAACATCAAAATGTTGCAGTGCTTGAAGTATTTGCACATTGGCCTTAGTTAAATTTAATATTTCAGCATCGTTCTACACATAGGTACAGGATGTGCTTATACATGTAACAACATTTTTTTCCCAGAGTAATTTAAAAAATAACCTGATAGCTAAGTTAGAATAATAAAAAATATATATCTTAGATTTTCCCCCCATGAAATAATGATTCTTCAAACACGATATGTTAGTATTAAATTAAAAAATCTGTAACTCCTTACCTACAAAAAGATAAGTCCTTTCACTTGGGAGTTCCGAATGGCAATGACAACTGAACGATAGGTGAACGCTGAACGCAAGGTGAACGCAAAGTAAACGGAACGAAGAGCGAACGCTGAACGCTTTGTGAACGGTGAACGCGAGCGCACGGTGAACGGTGAACGCAAAACTGTGAACGGAGAGCGAACGGTGAACGTACGGTGAACGAACGGTGAACGCACGCTGAACGAACGGTGAGCGAACGGAAAAATGGGAAAGTAGAACGTTTCAGGGACTGTAAAATACATGTACGCATGTATCTTCTTCACGTACATGTATATATATAGAATAGAATAGAATTTATTTGGGGCATAACATAGATACAAGCATAATTTGTAACACTCAAGAGGACAAGAAAATACATGAACATACAGCAATACAGAACATGAAAATACTAGATGTTGAGTCTAAGCAAAACAGAGTTGATGAGTAATTTGAATTATCTCCCTTACACCAGGAAGCCGTATATGGCATTACAATTGAGTCCCTGAACTACAAAAGATTTCAAGGGACAGTGCTCTAGGATATACATGTCTCAGAAGTGTAACTGTCTGGACAGCATTCCTCCTCATAACTTATGTAGAACAGTAATTCAATAATGTGTGTATCACATAAAATTGAGAAAATGTACATAATCGAAAAATTTAAACAAATTTTACCGTGGTGGGTGTATAAATGTAAATAGATTACAAGATAAAGGTGTATTAATGGTTGCCAGTCTACTGAAGACATCAAGGGACGGTGCTCTAGGAAATGCATATATATATATATATATATATATATATATATATATATATATATATATATATATATATATATATGTTTATTGTCTGTTTACTCGCAAATTATCTCTAATTGATGCATTCTTTCTTCAGAATCATGGAGACAACAACCAATACGATGCATTTCTGATGGTTTACTCTGTAACTGATAAAAGGTCATTTAATTTCATCTCCAATAAACTAAAGAAGATCAAAAGAGAAATAGGCGACACAAAACCTGTTTATATCGTTGCAAACAAAGTAGACCTAATAAGATTCCGGGAAGTTTCCAGTTCAGGTAAGTCGGTTTTGCGAGTTAGAACTGTAACTACATACTGGAAAATTTTCGCCCCGTTTTATTTTCACCCCTTTCGCCCTCGAAAAAACAGTATTTTCCCTTTAACACAACTGTTCCTGGGCGAATTCAAAATGGGGCTTAGTAGTTTGCAAGTGTGAAAGGGCGAAAATAAACCTGTTAACAGTATTAACGAGGTAAAGTTGTAATGCACAATACACATACTAGAATTCAAAATTCTTTTAACTATTATAGAGGGTTTGAAATTGGCACAAGAGAACAACTGCAGTTTTGTGGAGGTTTCCGTTTCTCTACAATGGAATATCGACAAAGTCCTGGTGGATATTACAAAGAAACTTCAAAGAGAAAAAAAGAACAGCAATTGTCGAAAACCTTCCTGTCTCTGCATTGATGAGAATGTGATCTTTAAAACCTCATCTTCAGAAGAAAAGTCCTTGAAAAAGAGTCAAGTTTCTATACTTTCAAGACTGCGAAAACTATTTAAAAGAAAACACCTTGAGTTATGATACCAGTTTAATCAATAAATTAGTAATGATACCAGATTAATCAATCATAACTGCTCTTATGAATCTTAACCCTGGTGATTCAGATCGATGTTTGATGTTATTCGATTCTCAATAAATCTTGTAGATATGTAAAGAACATAGTCATTTGATTTATTCTTTTTAAATTCAAAACAACGACACTATTATTTATCTTTTAAAGTTTTAACCAAAATTAAAAAATATAAAACAATTTATCAGGGTATTTCGGTTTTGATTATTGGAAAGGGATTCATAATCTGTCATACCTGCACTTTCTAAAGAAAGCTATATCTCCGTCTGTCCGTCAAACTTTCTTGTAATCGCTTCCACTTCCTAAAGAAAATGTTTTTGCATATGACTGGCCATATTTTGAAATGTACAATTAGGTTTAGAAATTTCGATTTAGGTTCCAGGGCAAACTCCAAGGTCAAAGAAAAAAAAGGGTCAAAACTGTTGGTACCCAAGGGAAGGTCTTGTCACAAGAAATACACATGTTAATTATGAAAGCCCTAGCACCTATTGTTCAAAACTATGGCAAAGGTTAAAGTTTTTCAAAGTAGGTCAAACTCCAAAGTCAAAGGGTCAAAATTGTTGGTATCCAAAGAAAGGTCTTGTCACAAGGAATACACCTGTGAAATATGAAAGCCTGGCTAGTACTAACCGTTCAAAAGATTCAAGAGGTTAAAGTTTTTTAAATGTGGGTCAAACTCCAAGGTCAAAAATATTTATACCCAAGGAAAGGACTTCTCATAAGGAATGCACATGTGAAAAATGAAAGCTCAATGTACCAACTGTTCAAAAGTTATAGCCAAGGTTAAAAATTTGGTAAAATTTTGCAAAAGTGGGTCAAACTCTGAGGTCAAGAGGTCAAATATGTTGGTACCCAAAGAAAGGTCTTGTCAAAAGGAATACACCTGTGAAATATGAAAGCCATATCTTCAACCAATCAAAAGTGATGGGCAAGATTAAAGTCTCTGCGGACAAACAGACTGACAGGACAAAACTATATGCCCCCGAATCTTCGATTAAGGGGGGATAAAAAGATTACCTTTCCGGAATGACTTCTTTGTCTTCCACGGCAAATAATTATACGCCTTTTTTAAAATAAAATGTACAGTATACATTGCAATAGATATTACGTAATTTAAATGGACATTTCCTTCAATATAACGTAAAATGTAATATTAATAATAAAGAATGACCAATTCAGTCCGGAAATATGGTTTATATCTTACTCTTTATTGAAGTTTCGTTCAACCAGACGCGCTATTTATGACAACTCGCGGTCAGAAGGGATCGACTTCTAATAGGGAATATAGTCTTTTTAGTGCATAAGGACAGGCAAACAGTCCACATTTCGTTGAATAGAAATACAATATAACTTTAAAGTTGGAAACAAGAAGCATTTTTATTATCACGGCAAAAATTTTACTAGTCACCAGAGACAAGCACATTCAACCGTCCTCGGCTGATTTTCACTCGTCCTGGACGAGTGGACGGGTGTTTTTTTCGCACCCTGTCCTTATTATCCCATTTCTCCTGCTTTGGGCAACACATCTTCCTCTATCAATTTATTTTAGACTTTTATTGATCTTTTACATGCAGTCTTTTTTTAATACTATGGTGATTGTTACGGTTCTTAGGCCTCTTGTTCTAAAAGAGATCTATTCCCACGTGTTTTCGAGCCCACTACCGTCACGGTAGTTCAATCGGTAGACTTCCAAATAATCATAACAAAGAGTCAAACAGAGGATGCAGATATTAACACTATTCCCTATTTAACGACCGTCAGGGTAACGCAGTCGGCAGAGTGCTTGCTCCGTACTCGGAACTCAGGGCTTTCGAGTCTTTAGCGTGCCAACGCCTGTCGTGACACGGGGACTCGGTTTTGAAGGACTCATCCAAAAGACCAGCAATTTTCACTTCAAAGTGCCGATCGCTTGGCAAAGGAACGGTTGCAGCCTCTTTTGTTTGATTTAGGTTTATCGCGACTTAGGTTTATCGACGACCTTTCGATCATACAGCAAGCGCAGATACCGACCATCACTAGAATGATCGACTGTCCAATTTAAGAATTTTTTATTCATGTGGAGACGTCACTTGCAATCGGTGAAGTGTCACCAATTTTGACCTATGTAAGGCGATATGGTCCTGGCAGTCCTCGAGGATGTTTTACCTTTCCAACACTATCGTGTTACGGGAGCTCGTTTTAACGTCTAACCCGAAAGACCCGTAATTTCCATTCTAATGCAGAGCGCTTGGCGAAGAACCAGTCACTAATTTACTATATCTGAAAACAAGAGCTTGAAAGATATTAGGTTTGACGCAGTGCTGGGATAGAGAATCGAACCCTGACCTCCCGATCACGTAACGAGCCAATATATGAAGAAGCTTGTATCGGTTTGACCAGTTGTAGCTCTGCTGTTCTTCAGAAGAAGATATTTTAAAGATAATCCATATTATATCTCCCCATACAAAACTTAGCTCAAAGGTAAATAGCTTTTATGAAACTTGAACCTTAAGAAAGTGTTCACATAACGTTGGACATTTTTGGTCGAGTGTGTCTTGAATAACCTCAGGCCATCATTAAAATTTCTTTAATGTGATCTGACCCATATTTTTCAAGGTGGGTAGGTAGGTAGGTTTTCATTTCTGGAATTATCTAACACAATGATAAATGTTATGAAAATCACAGATTTACACATTTATTACTCCATGACTCTTACTTAAACTTCATCAACATAGCTTAGATGTTTGTAAAATGCAGCAAAACAAAAAACAAAAAAACACACACACACACACAAACCAAAAAAACAAAAAACAAAAACAAAACAAAAACATATGGAACCTAAAGTTTAAACGCACGTTAGACGATATGTATTTTCTCATAAAGGAAAAAAAAATTAAAGTACTGAAAACAAGTGGAAGGCTGTCAATGTGACAGCAAACCGAACTGTCTTTGTGTGAACAGAACTGGCATTTTTCATATCAATAGAGAACAATTTCCATTTGCAAGATTATTTCCCTTTGTACCCATTTTCTCTCTATATCCTTTGTACTTTACCTGTAAAAAAAATTCAAATGTTTCAACGTCTTTTGACAATTTTATATCATACCTTTATTGGCAAAGTATGGGGCAACAAAGAAAACAATGAACATACACATATAGATTTCATTCATCAGACACTGCCCCATAAAGTTAGTAATGTTACAGAGGGAAAACAACACCTTATGCTGGTTGACCCTAGATTCACCGAAGAAGGAAAATAACTCTTGTGAATGTTAACGCCGTGTATCATAAAAACTTTCTATTCTAAAAACTGTAGGAGGTGACATCAAAACAAAGTCAGTGTACCCTATTAGGATATTTTGCATAGAAATGACTAAGTTCAACAAATGGCATTTCCCCCATTAATGATCAAAAATCAAAATCCAAGTAACATGCATATTTCTAATATATGACCAACTGATCTGTGAAATAAGACCTGCCTATCTTGAAAACTGTAGGAGGAGTTAATCGGAAAAATGGGGTACCCTTTATGCAATATTTTGCAAAAAAGTGACTTCGTTCAACAGCTAGTATTTTTCTCAAAAATGACCAAAAACTATATCCATGTAGTATTCACATCTCTAATGTATGTACAATTGATCTGCAAAATAAAATAATCCTATCTTGAAAACTGTAGGGAAAAAATGATGTACCCTTTTGGCAGCCGCCTGTCCGCCATTTTTACCATTTCAGTAACCGGATTTCCCTACGACAAAAAAAAGGGGGGAAAAATGATCAGGTAGGGGCAGTTTTGATGGGTCGGTCGGAATACATCAAACGAAACATTTCTTATTGTTGGGCTCACCTTATTTGCCGTATTTCTCTGACAAAGGCCACGTCCCTTCCTTTGAAAAAATCTCTTTCACCCAAGGACGCTTTTTGGGCAATTTGGTTAAATATGCCTAATGATATTGGAGTAGTTGAAATGAAAAATAATGGCAAAGATACATACGCCCGACAAACGTCAATCAAGAAAGCTAACTTCAGTCTCCGGCTCAGGTGAGCTAAAATGAATCACTGTCATTCTATAAACATGCATATAAACTGGAAAAAGTACACAGTTACACAAGGTCGATAAAGGTAATGCACAAGAAAACTTGCATTGACACTAGTGCCAAATAGGCCGCAACTGTTGGTCATCATTAGTGTATGATTTTTTTAGAGGCTTGAGAGGTTTATTGTTATAAATACTAAATAACCCAAACCATTTAGAGATGAAAAGTTATAGAATGATATACAGGTAGAATACTGTTCATTTTATAATTTACTCATTCCAGACTTTCCAGAGAAATCATATGTAAAATGTATTAAATCATAAAAAAAACTGTTTTAAAATATTAACAAAGGAAATAAATTCAGAAACAATTTGTACTTTCTGTGGGATAGGTAATAATTTTGAACGTTGGTGGTTCATATGTTTTGCAATCAGTATGTTGTCTAATCGGCGAAATCAGTTTTACAGATCTTACGGCAAATACCCTTTCCCCTTCAAAAAGTGATCATCAAGCAATTGAATTAAGATTAGATCTCTCAGGACCCCGTCGAACACTGAAACTTACCAGACAAATGTCTCGTGAAAGATATAATTCATTGTGTAAAAAGTGAAGGAAACGAACTACTATTGATCAATCTCATAAATACAGTAGAGAAAGACTAAACTACAGTAACTCATGAACAGGGGAAAAAAAAGGACACCTGGAAACACCAGAGGTGGGATCAGGTCCTAGGAGGAGTAAGCTTCCCCTATCGACCGGCCACACCCGCCGTAAGCCGTATGTATTGATCGGGTAGATGGGGTACTTTGTTGTCAAATTTAGTATTAAAAAAAGCAATGGTATGAAACATGCCAGGCAAAATACGACCCAACGACAGGTTTTATTTCCAAACAAGGTCATATACCGACCGTAGAATTTGCGAAAAGCTTACTTTAAACGAAATTGTTGAAATCCTCGTATCATCAACTTACTTGTCAGTAGCTTGCCTCGGTTTGAAAATTGATCGTACTCAGACCATGCTCTTGCGTATCAAATCAGTTGGGAGAGATTAACACCATATGCAGGTGATGTGGAATTTTACCAAATAAAATAAGGGAAGTTGATAATGGAAAAGTTGAAGTCATCCCGTTTGCCATAGTTTACTTATTGTCCATTATCGTCTATAGTCAGTAAAACATCCAAATATGAAACAGATGTGACAGACTTTATTGGATCTTCAGGTAAATGTATATTGTGTATATAAACTGCAGCCTTGAAAATTTGAAATGTGCTTTGCTGCACCGAAATCATGTCTAATTAGTAAAATGAACACTTAATTTGTTTTATTAAAGAAAATATAATTCACAACTTACTTGGTGAATCCATTAAAAATGTACATGCTTATAAAGTGCTGTAATTATGAAAGTGGAATGAAGTCTGTAATTTGAGCTTATTTTCTCTCACTTTGGCCCTTTCAGGCTTGTGCTTCAGTGGGTAAAGGTGTGTCAAAGGTCAAGGTGAAAGCAGTTCTCTGTGTAAATCCTTGTTGTGAGCACATTTTTCTCCCCTTTGTCCAGTCTGATCATAAGTCAAGTGTTTGCAGTGATCTTGAACTAAGTTTTATGTCAAACCTCAAATGAAAGTAGAACTAAGTTTTATGTCAAACCTTAAATGAAAGCAGACCATCAAAAATAAAGATCAAAGCAGACCCTTTTTGGAGTATACATCCTCTGCCCTTGGACCAGTGTAGTATATACCTCCCTAGAGATGGGTAAAGAATATGTCATGTTTGAACCACGTGAAAGGTCAATATATTTTCCCTCCCGTTAATCAAGGCCCACTCATATCTCACCCTTCGAGAAAAAGATATTATATGTAAGTTCATCTTCAAAAAAAAAAATAATTTTATTGCTTCTCTTACATTGTCAATGTACCATTTCTTCTCAAAACATTTTTTTAAATTGATGATTATTAATTTTTCTCACTTGCATAATTCTGGTGGTCAGCAACTCAATAAAACAAATGAAGGTAATGTGTAAAAGTAAACTTTTTCTTACACTAATTCACCTAAGAAGGAAAAAATGCGAATAGCATTTTTCTCCTTTTTCTCTCCTTCACATCAAGACGAATAGTTTTCCGAGTACAAAATGGTCCTCTCCAAACTCATTCCTTTATACGTCTCTTTTATCCTGTTGTCCTTTACTAAAAGCGACGCCATATCAATAATATTTAGTTCATCAACATAATGATTAAATATATGAAACAACCATATTCTGAATTAAATAAAATAATCATATACAGGTGACTCTCGATCTCTCGAAGTTCAAAGGACCGCAAGAAAAGCTCGAGAGATCGAGGGGTTCCAGAGATAGAAAGTGAATAAAATCCGGAATTTTCAGTTTCGATCATCATTGTTCTACTATTATAAATACCGGAAGTATTATGTTGATAATGTCATTGCACGTTTTCATTCGTATTTTACAGGTAATTCACTTGATTTCAACAACAATGAACGTATTTTGAATAAATACAATAATCTCTTTAAGTTTCAATATCTATTTGTTTTCACTTCATGATTACACAAAATCTGAATAGCAATCGTCGGTGTGGCTACCCCCGGGCTTGATCGGGTCCTTCACCAGATTTCTCGTATTAAATCGGTATTTAATTCTTGAGATAGGATTATTTGCGCAATGTTTGTCATACTGGGATTATGTACTAATAAAACTTCATAATCTATGGAAAATTATTGACACGCCTCTTAAATTATTTTCTAAAAATTTTCGTCTCGCTGTCAAGTCAAAAATAAGTTGTGAAGCAATTCCTTTATAATCAATTAATTATTTATATCAACACTCGGATGCTCACAGGTATAATGTTATCTATGTAAACACCCAATTAGAACCTCCATGCCAGCCCCAGGCGTTCACTGTTATCCAGGTAAGTCCAAGCTGCATTAATGTTACGCTTGATTGGCGTGTACACACTCGCAATCAAAACTTCGAGAGATAGAGAGTAGAAAACAATGAAATATGTGTAACGGGACCCAGGTCTTTGCTCGAGAGATAGAGAACTTCGAGAGATTGGAAGTTCGAGAGATCGGAATTAAATTTGCTTAGTTATATAGAGGAAAAAAAACGGGACCGGAGGTTCACTTCGAGAGATCGAGAACTTCGAGAGATCGGAGTTCGAGCCATCGAGAGTCACCTGTATTGGTTGCTTTTGAGTGGTTTAAAGACAAAAAAAAATAAGTCTAGAGCGATAACTTGAGCCGAGCACTGCGCCCTGTATCTCCGATACAGTAGGAAACGAGTATTCCAAATGACTTGTGGCATGACCTTTCTTCTGATCTAATTAATTTAAATGTGCATTTAGGTATATATCTCGCATCCAATGAGATAATTCTACAGAAATTTGAATTAGTACCACATTTTTAGAAGTCGCAACTGAAATGCGAGTGACGGGGACGTGCAGGCAATTAACAGACTGACTTTATCATTGAGATCTGAAAATAATTAATATTATTGCGAGATGCGTTATATAATGTGTTTTTCTAAAAATTAATTTCTATTTGATTGCTTAAGGTTTTAATTTATCTGTTTAGTATTTACTAGCATGTTTATAATTTAATCTACGAATTTTGTGCAAAACATTTTGATGCAAAAAAATTACATGGGGATGTATTTGCTGTTGGCACGCAAAATATTTTTTCTCTGGTTTTCTAAAAGGGTATGCTCATGAAGGGCCGCCAGGGAAACCAAAAGCCTTTCCAAGAAAGGTATACCGCCAGAATACGACTGAAATACTGCTGACTCGGCGTAAACCAATCAATTGTTGGCTGGATTTGGATGAAGTGTCTTTGCTTCATAATGTAGGCCCACAGTTATTCACGTCGTCTTTCAAATCGATATAAAAAATCACTCACATTACTCAGCAATGCTGCTAGTTTTGCAGAAAGTTGTTCGATTTGGTGCAAGGTGTATAACTCTTGCAAATTCAAATATTCAATTTAAATTTCCCTTGCTAATCGTGTTGCGACTTTAAAGGTGCTTTGACACAGATTTGAACTTAATATTTTCTCAAATTTTCTGTATAATATCACGACTTATATATTGCAATAGCATTTCACACGAAAATATAATTAAAAACTTATTTTATCTGGAAATTATTGGAACTACGAATTCCGGGACGCGTTTGATTAACACATCTTTGCACTTACACAATTTTAACTTTATCCTTAAAATTTAAAAAAAGAAGCGATTTTGTTATGTATTAATGAAAAATATTACATCTATAATCCAGAAAATTCAGAGTAGAAATGTTCGAAAGCAAAACGAACTCACCAGTATTGTCAGTCCGTGCTCTGTGATGTGTACAGAGTTTAACAAATTGAACAAACCCTTGAAACGTAAACTGTTTTTGTAAACAGGGCATGAGCTCTGTTATTGTTCATGTTTACGATTCACCGGGTGTGTTCAATTGTTAAACTCTGCACACACCACTGAGCACGGACTTACAATACTGTGAGTGGGTTTTGCTTTCGAACATTTCTACTCTGAATTTTCTTGGTTAAAGTTTTAATATTTTTCATTGATACACATCAAAATTGCCACTTTTCTTAAGTATTAAGAATAAAATTAAAATATGTGAAAGTGCAAGGATGTGTCAATCCAATGCGTCGAGAAATTTGAAGTTTTAATAACTTCGAGATGAAATAAGATTTTTATTATATTTATGTTCCCTAAACGAAGTTTGGGAACATATTGTTTTTACTCTTTTTCTTATTATTAAGGTCTTCCGTTTCAGTCGGAAGACCTTATAGTGATTGTACTGTTTATTAAGGTCTTCCGTCTTCACGGAAGACCTCATAGTGATTCTACTGTTTCTTATTAGGTCTTCCGTTTTCAACGGAAGACCTATAGTGATTCTACTGTTTCTTATTATTAAGGTCTTTCGTCTTCACGGAAGACCTTATAGTGATTCTACTGTTTCTTATTATTAAGGTCTTTCGTCTTCACGGAAGACCTTATAGTGATTCTACTGTTTATTATTAAGGTCTTCCGTCTTCACGGAAGACCTTATAGTGATTCTACTGTTTCTTATTAAGGTCTTTCGTCTTCACGGAAGACCTTATAGTGATTCTACTGTTTCTTTTTATTATTATTAGGTCTTCCGTTTTCAACGGAAGACCTATAGTGATTCTACTGTTTATAATTATTATTATTATTAGGTCTTCCGTTTTCTACGGAAGACCTATAGTGATTCTACTGTTTCTTCTTCTTATTATTATTATTCTTATTTTTTTGACTTTCTAATTTTGTGCACGCGATTTCTCAAAGACTATTGGATGGATTTACATGAAATTTTCAGGAAGGATGTGTCGTAACATAAACTTGATCTATCTGAGAGAAAATTTGGAAATTCACTTCCGGTGCCAAGTTACAGACCATTTTCTGATTTCAAAATGACATTTTGTCCGCGGATAATCTCAAGAACGACAAGAGATATCAATGTCAAACTTTCAGGGATTATAGTTCGTGATAGATACTAGCCGGGTCGCTACTTTTTGTTCGTCGTCGGCACTTCCGTTTGCTTACGGAAGTGATCAAAGAAATCGTTAAATTTCAACTTTCCTTTTTTAAATCAATACTTACACCACATTATTGCATCTGTTTTCTAGTTTCGAAATATGTTGGTCCCAACGGAAACAAAAACGTCAACTTCCGGTTATAAGAGAAAAACGGCATAATTTGAGTATTTTTCTTTCCGATTAATATCTTTTGTAGATAAAGTATTTGAAATGAATTTTGAATATGTTATTCAGACTGCAAATGTCTAGAGTAAGGTCAAATATCTTTGTAAAATTCACTTCCGGTCGCGTGTTTTTCTGTCCTCAAAATGAGAAGTTGTCCGAGCAAGATCTCGAAAACAGTAAGAGATTAAGACACCAGACTTATATGAGCAACAGACCTTAAGATGTAGGCGAAACTATTTGGGTCAAGAGTGTCAGCCGTCACTTCAGGTCGTCACAGGAAGTGATCAAAGAAATTGAAAATTTCAACTTTTCTTTTTTTAAATTAAAAATTGCATCTCTATATTGCATCTTTTTTGCAGATTCAAAAGATGTTGGTCCCACCGGAAACAAAAACGACAACTTCCGGTTATAAGAGAAAAACTACATAATTTGAGTATTTTACTTTCCCATAAATATTCTTTAAAGATAAAGTATTTGAAAAGAATTTTAAGTATGTAATTTGGACTGTAAATGCCTAGAGAAATCTTAAATATCTCTGAAAAATTCACTTCCGGTCGCTTGTTTTCCTGTCCTCAAAATGAGAAGTTGTCTGAGCGAGATCTCAAAAAAAGGTAAAAGATTAAAAGACCAAACTTTTATGAGTAATAGACCTTGAGGAGTAGGCGAAACCATTTGGGTTAAACGCTTCAGTCGTTACTTCTGCTTGTCTCAGGAAGTGATCAAAGAAATCAAAAATTTTAACTTTTCTTTTTTAAATTAAAACTTGCATCACTTTATTGCATCTCTTTTGCTGTTTTGAAATATGTTAGATTCCACCGGAAACAAAAACGTCAACTTCCGGTTTTAGGAGATGAACTACATTTTTTTTATATCTAACTTTCTCATAAATATTTCTTATCGATAAAGTACTCAAAATGATTTTTGTATGTTGTAGATACTGCAAAAGTCTAGAAAAAAGTCAAAGATTTTTTTTTTTATCAAATTCACTTCCGGTCGCGTATTTACCTGTCCTCAAAATTAAAATTTGTTCTAACAATATTGCTCGGCAACAGTAAACGACTGAAGTCTAAAACTTTCAGGACTGATAGTCAGTCATCAGTTTATTTGAATCGTGAAAAAATCTTGTATCGCCGTTACTTCCGGTCGTGACAGGAAGTGATGCAAAAAAGTGAATGGTTAATGGTTAGCACCTTGCATTTTCTCGCTGACGACCAGAGTAAAATCTCCAGAGTGTCTGAATTTCTTTTATCACTTTTTCAGCTTGAAGAACTACGCATGGTAACTCCCGATTCCCGCCTACATTTTACAACCATTTAATTCAATATTGATGACAATTTGGCCATAAAATCTTTGTTTAATACAAAGAACAGTTCAATGGTAATTGAATAATTATTTTAATTCCAGTGCTAAATAGTAAAATATCCCTAATTCCAGCTCTTGAAATAAGGGGGGTAGACTATATTTTCCACTGAAATCGGGCTATAAAGCATCACCATATTCTGAAATAGTGTTGGATATGATAAATGTTTCTTAAATCTTTTCTTATGTTTTATGCATATAAAAATTAAGCATATATATTAGTAAAATATAATGTTTCAGTTGTAAAGCACTTGGAAATTGCTGAAAAAATAAGCATTTTTGTCGTTTTTTGTATATAAACATATGTCCCCCCCCCCCCCGTGAAACACAAAAAGCTTTGGTATGAATTTGTGTCATATTACCCGTAAAAAGGAATTTTTGTTTCACCGGGGGGGGGGGGGGAGGGGAGATGTATTAAAAATATTTTCCGTTTTCCGTTGATTTCTATAGTAAAAAAACACGAGTTTTACCAAAATTTTAGAGTTATCTCTCGTTGTTTTCTCAAAGAAGCACTGTTTTATGAAAATCCATATAAATATCAATATAAATATTAAAAATCATTCGAATATCTTAACTTTTGAAAATTGACTTGGAGGTAGGCGGGAGAACAATACTATCGTTCGCAGTTCTTTTCGATTTTATTTTTAGAATCGGACGGAAGACCTCTCATTGCTCGCAATGAGTTTCTAGTTAAGGTCTTCCGTCTTCACGGAAGACCTTATAGTGATTCTACCGTTTCTTATTATTATTATTATTTTTTTGACTTTCTAATTTTGTGCACGCGATTTCTCGAAGACTATTCAACGGATTTACATGAAATTTTCAGGAAAGATGTGTCGTAACATGAACTTGATCTATCTGAGAGAAAATTTGGAAATTCACTTCCGGTGCCAAGTTATCGACCATTTTCTGAATTTAAAATGACATTTTGTCCGCGGATTATCTCAAGAACGGTAAAAGATATCAATGTGAACTTTCAGGGATTATAGATCGTGATAAATACTAGCCGGGACGTGACCTTTCGTTCGTCGTCGATACTTCCGTTTGTTACCCGATGCAAATTAAAAAAAATGAATTTTTAAACTTTTTTGATTTTCAATATTTTTCTTTGATCATAGTAGTATTAATAGAAACCCTTCTGAAAATGCTTAATATACAATTTGTTTTCAAATAGATAAATTTGAACTCTAGATATTCGCATTTTAAAATTTGAAGCGGGTCCAAAATGGCGGCTGTCACCGTACACTCCGACGAGCAAGTCGGCACTCGGAGCTCCTCGGATGGCTCGTACCTCGCACACTAGCCTCGGACGTCAACTGTGTTCTATCATGTTGCTGATACAGTCATGTGATCTTATTTGAAATTCCTCCAAATGTATACCTTTGAAATCTAAGCTACTTTGTGGCACGCCCAACATTATCTTTTTGCTTTCAAAGACTACTTACATGATGTTGTAATCAAAACAAATATAAAAGGAAGAATTAGAAAAGAAAAAAAACTTTTTGAAGAACTTTATGCAGAGCGAAATATGAAATGAGTCACAAGGCAGTTTTCGGCGGAGAAATGTAATCGATTTGATACATATTCCTCAACCAATCACATGCGAGGTTTGTATGGAGGTAGCGGAGTCAGCCGAGGATTGCCGATTAGCAGGTCGGAGTATACGGAGACAGCCGAGCGTCTTGTTGAACAAAACTACCATAAGGATCAATGAAATATGAAGGAATTGTTGGATCTAGCAGATTTTGGAAATGGATAATCTGTCTTTGAAAACATAAATACTCTGACCTCAAATACAATTAAATATGTACTTTGTACGGTACATACCATGACATATCTGAGAATCGAAACCATTCAATAGAACATACATTTCAAAGAAAAGGCGCGAAGATTTACTCGCGACGTTTGGCGCGAAATAATGTATCGTGATTCCCCATTCAAAATAAAAAAAAAGTTCTGATGCGGAAGTGCAGAAAAAGATTACGTGGACACGTCTGTATGAAATACATGTATATGGAATTGCTTGGAATGAAAATTTAAATAGAGAAGGGCTAAAGGAAGTAAACAGTATCATCAGTTCATCAGTAATGGATTATTTCTTCTGCTAACACATATTGTTTAAACTCAGCAACGAATTCCGATGTGAATCTGCTTGCACAAAATTTGGCTAGCTAGCACTCATTCTATAATTCCGCAGTATATATATATATAAAAAACTTTAAACCTCCCTGACGCTCGTTACTTCATGCAACGATACAAAGTAAACATCGATGATGGCTGGTAAAATTAATCTGGTGTAGTGGTTTCCATATTGAATTTTCACGTATGCGATCTGGGTTTAATACCGATTATGTCTGAATTTCCTTTCTCAATTTTTAGCTTAAATTTACGTCTTCATCTTTATAAATGATGTTTGTTTTTTTTTTTCTGTGTGAATTCTGTGCTATTTTCATTTTTTAAAAGAATTCTTTAAAATCCTCGCAATTTTGAAAGACCCATGATATATTTTTTGGCTTCTTTACTATGAGCATATATGTAATTTTACATACAAAGAACATCACATGTAAGGATGGTTATTCGGACGGAAGACCTCTCATTGCTTGCAATGAGTTTCTAGTTATTATTATTATTCTTATTCTTATTTTTTTGACTTTCTAATTTTGTGCACGCGATTTCTCGAAGACTATTGGATGGATTTACATGAAATTTTCAGGAAAAGTGTGCTGTAACATGAACTTGATCTATCTGAGAGAAAATTTGGAAATTCACTTCCGGTGCCAAGTTACAGACCATTTTCTGATTTCAAAATGACATTTTGTCCGCGGATAATCTCAAGAACGACAAGAGATATCAATGTCAAACTTTCAGGGATTATAGTTCGTGGTAGGTACTAGCCAAGTCGCTACTTTTCGTTCGTCGTCGTCACTTCCGGTCGCTTACGGAAGTGATCAAAGAAATCGTAAAATTTCAACTTTCCTTTTTTAAATCAATACTTACATCACATTATTGCATCTCTTCGGAAGTTTCGAAATATGTTGGTCCCACCGGAAACAAAAACGTCAACTTCCGGTTATAAGAGAAAAACTACATAATTTGAGTATTTTTCTTTCCCATTAATATCTTTTGTAGATAAAGTATTTGAAATGAATTTTAAATATGTTATTCAGAGTTCAAATGTCTAGAGTAACCTCAAATATCTTTGTAAAATTCACTTCCGGCCGCGTGTTTTCCTGTTCTCAAAATGAGAAGTTGTGTGAGCAAGATCTCGGAAACGGTAAGAGATTATGACACCAAACTTTTATGAGCAACAGACCTTAAGATGTAGGCAAAACCATTTGGGTTAAGAGCGTCAGTCGTCACTTCCGGTCGTCACAGGAAGTGATCAAAGAAATCGAAAATTTCAACTTTTCTTTTTTTAATTAAAAACTGCATCACTTTATTGCATCTTTTTCGCAGATTCGAAAGATGTTCATCCCACCGGAAACAAATACGACAACTCCCGGTTAGAAGAGAAAAACTAAATGATTTGAGTTTTTTAATTTCCCATAAATATTCTTTATAGATAAAGTATTTGAAATGAATTTTAAATGTGCTATTCATAGTGCAAATGTCTAGAGTAACCTTAAATATTTTTTCACTTCCGGTCGCGTGTTTTCCTGTCCTCAAAATGAGAAGTTGTCTGAGCGAGATCTCAAAAACAGGTAAAAGATTAAAACACCAAAATTTTAAGAGTAATGGACGTTGAGGGGTAGGTGAAACCATTTCGGTTAAACGCGTCAGTCGTCACTTCCACTTCTCACAGAGTGTGATCAAAGAAATCAAAAATTTTAACTTTCTTTTTTTTAAATTAAAACTTACATGACTTTATTGCATCTCTTTTGCTGTTTTGAAATATGTAAGATTCCACCGGAAACAAAAACGTCAACTTCCGGTTTTAAGAGATAAACTACGTTATTCTTATATTTAACTTTCTCATAAATATTGCTTATCGATGAAGTACCTGAAATGATTTTATGCATGTTGTAGATACTGCAAATTTCTAGAGAAAAATCAGAGATTTTTTATAAAATTCACTTCCGGTTGTGTGTTTACCTGTTCTCAAAATTAGAATTTAGTTCCACAATATTGTTCGGCAACAGTAAACGACTGAGGACTAAAACTTTCAGGACTGATATTCAGTCATCAGTTTATTTGAATTGTGAGAAAATCTTGCATCGCCGTTACTTCCGACGGGAAAGGAAGTGATGTAAAAAAGTGAATGGTTAATGGTTAGCACGTTGGATTTTCACGCTGATGATTAGGGTTAAATCTCCAGAGTGTCTGAATTTCTTTTATCACTTTTCAGCTTGAATTTTCGTTTTTATTTTCAGAATCGGACGGAGGACCTCTCATTGCTCGCAATGAGTTTCTAGTTATTTTTCTGACCATCTAATTTTGTGCACGCGATTTCTCAAAGACTACTGGATGGATTTTCATGAAATTTGCAGGAACAATTTGCTGTAATCTGAAGTTATATTATCCGAGAGATTTTTTGGAAAATCACTTCCAGTGCCAAGTTACGGACCAGTTTCTGAATTTAAAAAGACATTTTGTCCGCGGATAATCTCAAGAACGGTAAAGGATATCAATGTGAAACTTTCAGGGGTTATAGATCGTGATAAATCCTAGCCGGGACGTAACTTTTCGTTCGTCGTCGGTATTTCCGGTCGTTACTGGATGCGAATTCAAAAAGTAGAATTTTCTAACTTTTTTGTTTTTCAATATTTTTCTTTGTTATTAGTACGGTTAATAGAGGCATTTCCAAAAAGGCTTAATATATAATTTATTTAAAAATTGATAAATCCAAACTCTAGATATTCGCATTTTAAAATTTGAAGCGGGTCCAAAATGGCGGCTTCGCAAACTCCGACGAGCAAGTCGGCACTCGGAGCTCCTCGGATGGTTCGTTCCTGCACACTAACCTCGGACGTCAATGGTGTTCTACCATGTTGCTGATACAGTCATGTGATCTTATTTGAAATTCCTCCAAATCTATACTTATAAATTAATAAATTTTGCAAATAAACTCCGAAACGGGTGCACCAGAGTTCTTTCTTACTCCTCTAACAATACACTATATACAAGCTGATGTCCGTAAACTATATTGAGATTTCACTCCCATAGTAAGTATCGTACATAAAATTAAAAGTCTACTTTCATTTTCTATAAACAGCCATGAAATAGCAAAAACGTGAGTACGGTGGCGTTTCCGGTTGGCGGATCTAAGTTACTGGCAATTTTTAATGAAACTGATAACAAGCAATAGTTTATTCATTTCATAAAACGTCATCACTGAATTATTCAATCAAAACTTGATTTAAATGATGTAAAAGAAATAAGTTGTGATAACCGATTAAAAAGGGAAATGTGCGAATTATTTTCGTCATTCACCGATCTTAATATTGACGGAAGCTTCTAGAACATCAGATATAGCATCGAGCCCGATGTTAAAAAGAAAAAACGAGGCGATAATAGCTGTATGAACATAAAAAAATGCTTTGTGTGAATGGTCATTGAAGAAAATGGTAAACCATTGATAACATTATAAGTTGTTATATATCGAAAGGCTATTACATATACATGTATGTAATAGGTTTTCCTAATAAATTTATTGGTAAAATTAGTATATTTCCTTGCTGACTGAGAGCATTGTGGCAACGAACCCGAAGAACAATTTGTACTGCGTAATAAAGTTGCTTACATGAAAAGAGAAAATTAATGAATAAGGTATTGTTCAAATACAATTAAAGCTGTAAAATTCTGTGCTTTAATCAATACATTTCAGTTTTTTCTGAATACAGTATCAAATACTTGGCCTATTCACAGGGCGTTAAAAGCTGATTTTTACACATGTACTTGGGTCTTAGTTTATAAATATGTATGTACCTTATTGATATGTAAAAAGAAAGTAAAGTACATTTTTTACATATCAATAAGGTACACACATATTTATAAACCAAGACCCAAGTGCCAGTGAATTTTTACTCCCTCCTCCCAAAAACAAAAATCATTTTATCAGTAAAATGTGCATATTCGCTGCTTTTATCCTTGACGGAAATGAAATAAAAGCATCTGAAAAGTTTTTACAAAAAGGAGGAGGGGGGGGGGAGGGTGGAGACTGACGTACATCTACTCCATGCGGGATTTTGTACAAAGTATTTCTTCCTGCTATAAGCCTGTAGGCCGTCAGTAGAAACTATACAATATATTTTCTGTTGGTAGTGGTGTAAATTCAATTCCCCGCGCTTGCACGGGATTTCATCTAGTGTTATACCTTTGAAGTCTGAGTTACTTTAAAGCACACCCAACACTATGTTTTGCTTTCAAAGACTACTTACATGATGTTTTAATCAAAACCAATATACAAGGAAGAATTAGACAAGAGAAAAAAATGTTTGAAGAACTTGATGCAGAGTAAAATATGAAATCAGTTACAAGGCAGTTTTCGGCGGAGTAATGTAATTGATTTGATGCATATTTCTCCACCAATCACTTCCGAGGTTTGTATGGAGCGTAGCGGAGTCAGTCGAGGATTGCCGATTGGCAGGTCCGAGTTTACGGAGACAGCCGAGCGTCTTGTTGAACGAAACTACCATAAGGATCAATGAAATATAAAGGAATATTTGGATCTGGCAGATTATGAAATGGATAATCTGTCTTTGAAAACATAAATACTCTGACCTCCAAATGCAGTAAAATTAGTAATTTGTACGGTACAATAATGTATATGAGAATGGAGACCATTGAATAGAACATACATTTCAAAGAAAAGGCGAGAAGATTTACTCGTGACTTTTGGTGCAAAATAATGAATCGTGACTCTTCTCTCATAGTAGAAAAATGGTCTGATGCAGAAGTGCAGAAAAAGATTACACGGACACGTTTGTATGAAATACAGGTATATGGAATTGCATGGAATAAAAAGTTGAATGCACAAAGAATAAAGGTAGTAAACAGTATCAACAGTTCATCAGAAATAGATTATTTCTTATTGTTTAAACTCAAGTAACGAATTCTGATGTGAATCTTCTTGCGCAAAATTTGTCTAGCTAGCTCTCATTCTATAATTCTGCACTATATTAAAAAACTTTTAACCTCCCTGACGCTCGTTACTTCAGGCAATGATAGAAAGTAAACATCGATGATGGCTGGTAAAATTGCGCTGGTGTAGTGTTTTCGATAGTGAATTTTCAGGAAGGCGATCTGGGTTTAATCCCGAATTTGTTTGCTTAAATTTACGTTTTCATCTTTATAAATGAGAGGAGCGTTTTTTTTTGCGGGGGGAGGGGGGTAGAGATGATAGAACATGATTTCTAGATTGGCGAAGGGACCTTTTCATGCGTCGTCGTTAGTTACGATCGCTACCGGAAGCGAATTTAAAAAACGGATTGTTTCGACTTCAATATTTTTCTGTAATATTTGTAGGGTTAAGAGAGCCTCTTTTCAAAATACTTAATATATAATTTCTTTTCGAATTGATAAATCCAAACTCTTGATATTCGTCATTTTCACTTTGAAGCGGGAGTTGAAATGGCGTAATAATTAGCGCGACGAATAGGGTTTAATCTCCAGAGTGTCTGATTTTTTTTTTGATTTTTTCAGCTTGAATTTATGTTTTATTTTCAAAATCGGACGGAAGACCTCTTATTGCTCGCAATGAGTTTCTAGTTAGGTCTTTCGTTCACAACGGAAGACCTATAGTGATTCTACTGTTTCTTCTTCTTCTTATTTTTTGACATTCTAATTTTGTGCACGCGATTTCTCAAAGACTAATGGATAGATTTACTTGAAATTTTCAGAAAAGATATGTCGTAACATGAACTTGATCTATCTGAGAGAAAATTTGGAAATTTACTTCCGGTGCCAAGATACGGACCATTTTCTGAATTTAAAATGACATTTTGTCCGCGGATAATCTCAAGAACGACAAAAGATATCAAAGTCAAACTTTCAGGAGTTATACATTGTAGTTCGTGATAGATACTAGCCGGGTCGCTACTTTTCGTTCGTCGTCGGCACTTCCGGTCGCTAACGGAAGTGATCAAAGAAATCGTTAAATTTCAACATTCCTTTTTTAAATAAATACTTACATCATATTATTGCATCTCTTTTGTAGTTTCGAAATATATTATCCAGCTGGAAACAAAAAAGTCAGCTTCCGGTAATAAGAGAAAAACGACATAATTTGAGTATTTTTCTTTCCCATTAATATCTTTTGTAGATAAAGTATTTGAAATGAATTTTAAATATGTTATTCACACTGCAAATGTCTAGAGTAACGTCAATTTTTTGTCCTCAAAATGAGAAGTTGTCTGAGCAAGATCTCGAAAACGGTAAGAGATTAAGACACCAAACTTATATGAACAACAGACCTTAAGATGTAGACAAAATCATTTGGGTTAAGAGCGTCAGCCGTCACTTCCGGTCGTCACAGGAAGTGATCAAAGAAATAGAAAATTTCAACTTTTCTTTTTTTAATTAAAAACTGCATCACTTTATTGCATCTTTTCCGCAGATTCGAAAGAAACAAATACGACAACTTCCGGTTATAAGAGAAAAACTAAATAATTTGAGTATTTTCTTTCCCTCAAATATTCTTTATAGATAATGTATTTGAAATGAATTTTAAATATGTTATTCAGAGTGAAAATGTCTGGAGTAACTTTAAATATATTTCAAAAATTCACTTCCGGTCGCGTGTTTTCCTGTCCTTAAAATGAGAAGATTTCTGCGCAAGATCTAAAAAAAAAAAAACAGGTGAAAGATTAAAACACCAAACTTTTATGAGTAATAGACCTTGAGGAGTAGGCGAAAGTATTTGGGTTAAATGCGTCAGTCGTCACTTCCGCTTGCTACAGGAAGTGAGCAAAGAAATCAAAAATTTTAACTTTTCTTTTCTAAATTAAAACTTGCATCACTCTATTGCATCTCTTTCGCTGTTTTGAAATATGTTAGATTCCACCGGAAACGAAAACGCTAACTTCCGGTTTTACGAGATAGACTACGTTATTTTATATTTAACTTTCTCATAAATATTGCTTATCGATAAAGTACTTGAATTAATTTATGTATGTTGTAGATACTGCAAATTTCTAGAGAAAAATCAGACATTTTTATAAAATTCACTCCCGGTCGCGTGTTTACCTGTTCCCAAAATTAAAATTTGTTCTCACAATATTGCTCGGCAACAATAAAGGACTGAAGTCTAAAACTTTCAGGACTGATAGTCAGTCATCAGTTTATTTGAATCGTGAGAAAATGTTGTATCGCCATTACTTCCGATCGTGACAGGAAGTGATGCAAGAAGGAGAATGGTTAATGGTTAGCACGTTTGATTTTCACGCTGACGACCAGGGTTAAATCTCCAGAGAGTCTGAATTTCTTTTATCAATTTTTCAGCTTGAATTTTCGGGGTTTTTTTTCAGAATCGGACGGAAGAACTCTCATTGCTCGCAAGGAGCTTCTAGATAAGGTCTTACGTTTCAGACGGAAGACCTTATAGTGATTCTACTGTTTTTTCTTTTAATTAAGGTCTTCCGTTTCAGTCGGAAGACCTTATAGTGATTCTACTGTTTTTAAGGTCTTCCGTTTCAGACGGAAGACCTTATAGTGATTCTACTGTTTCTTCTTATTATTATTCCCCCCCCCCCTTTTCTTGTCGGAGCGATTTCTCAGAGATGGCTGGACGGATTTTCTTGAAATTTTCAGGGATGATAGAGAATGAAAATACCCCCAGGCGTTTTTTTCATTTTTTCCAAAATCACTTCCGGTCGTCAGATATGTCCGATTTCCGTTTTTTCAAAAATATTTTGTCCGAGTGAGATCTCAGAAACGATAAGAGATTAAGACACTAAACTTATATGAGTAATAGATCTTGAGGAGTAGGCAAATCCATTTGGGTTAAGAGCGTCAGCCGTCACCGGTTGTCACAGGAAGTGATCAAAGAAATCGAAAATTTCAACTTTTCTCTTTTGAATTTTTTTTCATCACATTGTTGCATCTTATTTGTAGTTTCGAAATATGTTAGTCCCACCGGAAACAAAAACGTCAACTTCCGGCTTTAAGCGAAAAACTGCATAATTTGAGTATTTTACGTTCCCATAAATATTTTTTATAGATGAAGTATTTGAACTGATTTTTAAATATGTTATAAAGACTGCAAATATCTAGAGTAACGTCAAATAATTTTATAATATTCACTTCCGGTCGCGCGTATAAATGTCCGCAAAATTAGAACTTGTCCGAATGACATCTCAGAAACGGTAAGAGATTTAGACCCGAAACTTATAGGAGTATTAGATCTTGAGGAGTAGACAAAACCATTTGGGTTAAGAGCGTCAGCCGTCACTTCCGATCGTCACAGGAAGTGATCAAAGAAATCGAAAATTTCAACCTTTCTCTTTTGGAATAAGACTTGCATCATATAATTGTATCTTTTTCCCAGTTACGATATCTGTTGGTCCCACCGGAAACAAAGAACGACAACTTCCAGTTATAAGAGAAAAACTACATAATAGGGATTTTGAATTTTTCCCCAGCATATCGCTTATAGGTAGAGTTCTTTAAATGATTTTTATATATGTTATTGAGACTGCAGATGTCTAGAGTGACGTGAAATATCTTAGTAAAATTCACTTCCGGTCGCGTGTTTTCTTGTCCTCAAAGTGAAAAGTTATTTCAGCGAGATCTCGGAAACGGCATGAAAGTAAGACACCAAACTTCTAGGAATAATAAAACTTGGTGAGAAGGCAAAACACATAGGGTTAAACGCGTCAGCCGTCACTTCCGGTCATCACAGGAAGTGATCGAAGAAATCGAAAATTTCAACTTTTCTTTTTAAAATTAAAACTTTCATCACTTTATTTCCTCCCTTTCGCTGTTTTGAAATATGTTAAATTCCACCGGAAAAAAATTTAAACTTCCGGTTTTAAGAGATAAACTACGTTATTTCGTGGTTTAACTTTCTCATAAATATCACTTATAGATAAGTATTTGAAACTTTTTTTACATATGCTGTAGATACTGCAAAAGTCAAGAGAAAATTCAGAGATTTTTATTCAGTTCACTTCCGGTCGTGTGTTTTCCTGTCCTCAAAATTAGAATTTGTTCTCACAATTGTTCGGCAACGGTAAAAGACTGAAGTCTAAAACTTTCAGGACATATAGTCAGTTATCAGTTCATTTGCTTCGTGTAAAAATAGTGTGTCGTCATTACTTCCGGTCGTCACAGGAAACGAAGCAAAAAAGTATTTTTTAAGTTATTTTGTTTCTACATAAGTTTAAGGCTAATACCGACGTTGCAAAAGACATGTTCATGCAAACAGGAAGTAGTATAACGGAAGACCTTTTCATTACTAGTAATGAGTTTCTAGTTATTAAGGTCTTTCGGCTTCAGCGGAAGACCTTACTGTTATTCTTAGGTTTCTTTTCCACTATTTTTATTATTGTTTTTTTTCCTACCGATTTTGTGCACGCGAGTTCTCGGAAACGGCTCGCCCGATTTTCATGAAACTTTCAGGTCTGATAGAGAATTAAAAAATCTAGATATATATATTTTTTTATTTTGATGACGTCACTCCAAAATCCACTTCCGCTTTCGAGTTATTTCCCTTTAAGTGAAAATTTAGGGTCTTTAATTTCCAGACAAATATTCCGATATTACAAAAGTTGGAACATAAAAAATACTGAATATAAGAAACAGAAGCAATGAAGTTGTGAACATTGGTTTTTGTTTTTTGATTGCTGCGTTCAAACTGCCGCTAGATAGGGGTCAAAAATTAGGACGCATGAAAGAGCAAAAATTGACACATGTTTTCCTTTGTATCTTTTAAATAAGAAATATTTTATAAAGACATGTACAATAAAAGTTGTGCACAATTTAATTACCTTTTATTTAACACCACTAAAAAGGAGCTGGCCCCTTAAATTAGGGATCTAAGGCCCTTGAAAGTTTTTACTTTATAACTCAAAAACGAGAAAATATTTCGATATGGTTGTCGATAAAAAGTTGTTTTTTTCATACCTTCTTTGTCTCATGAAAATATTATTTTGTTCGAGTCTTGTGTATGGTAGGGAAAAAAAGCTAGACCCGTAAACAAGGACCCGTATTCATTTGGCTAGTGAAGAACTCTTTATGCGTATAACTGAAATAAACTTGCCATAAATAATATATCTTTCAACGCTGTATCCTATTTTTTTTTTTAAATTAGGTTTTAAACGTGCTCTTTGGTTCCTATTCAGATTATTCGGTGACAACTTTCTCTTTTTATTGTGTTTTAAGATAAAGACCTTCCAAGAGAGAAAGAGAGAGAAACAGAAAAAAGTACAAGTATCTTTTCTTTGTTTAAATGAAAGCAAACAATATAAACGCGAAAAAACTTTTAAGAGTCAAATAATTCACAATCATTAACTGCGTGATTCTTACATTCACCTGAACCCCAGATTCTATTCTGTTTACCGGTACGTAACCCATCCCTCGATCACACGCGGCCGAGAAGATCTAAAGCGATCTACCGCGTGTGAACCATTGACCCACAGTTCGTAAACAAAAAATAAAAATCGGCGTATTAAGTTTATTTTGTAAACACGACAATTAATGGACAATTATTAATATCGAATATTTGAGATTATGTTGGTTTATCTTTGTTTTAAATTTGATCATGATACATGTAGGCTTAATCCAAAACGTCTAGCCAGGTTTTGTGTTTGTTTACAATTACGCAACCATTAACCATTCCTTCGATCGCTTGTGGTCAAAGCAGTCCATCGTGTGCATGTAAACCAGTGCGCAGTCATCAAACATTGTTGTTAAGGTCTTCCGCTTCAGCGGGAGACCTTCTACTGATTCTGATGGTTAAGATTATTCTTATTATTCTTTTTTTTCCCTAGACGCCAACTTTGAGACCTCATGTCTCGCTCATTTCTCAACGGATTTTGCTCAAATTTGCAGGGTTTATAGACGTTACAAAACTCTATCAGAATATTTTCAAACATTTCAAAAATCCACTTCCGCTTTTGGGTTATTTCCCTTTAAATGAAAATTTAGGGGGCTTCATTTCCAGACAAAGGCTCCGAGACTACAAAAGCTGGAGTGGAAATTCTATCGAATTTAAATAATAGAAGCACTGAAGTTGTGCACATCGGTTTTTGTCTTCAATTTCTGTATTCAAAATGGCGCTAGAGAGGGGTCAAAAATTAGAACGCAAAAAAGAGCGAAAATTTATACATATTTTCCTTTTTATCTTCTAAACTAAAAATATTTAGATAAGACATGTAGAATAAAAGTTGTGCACAATTTTAAGGCCTTTCATTTGACACCTCTAAAAAGGGTGTGGCCCCTAAAATTAGGGATCTGGGGCCCTTTAAAGTTTTTGCTTTATAACTCAAAAACGGTAAATATTTCGAAAAAGCTGCCGTAATTAAAGTTGTTATTTAACATCTTATTGATCTCAAGAAAACGTTATTTTGTTTGAGTCTTGTGTTCTAAATGAGCTAGAAGCAAAACACATATACAGGTAAGTGTTTTCATTCAGCAAGTAAACAAGAGCTCTTCATGCGTGTAATTAAAATAAACTTACTATAAATAATAAACCTGGCTACATTAGATGTTAATATTCTTTAGAATCAGGTTCTTGAAGTATTCTGTGCTTTATTTCCAAATTATTTACTGCCAACTTTCCCTTTTATTTCGTTTGTTTTCAAATTTGGATAAACCAGTCTACTAAACAGGGGGGGGGGGGAGAGATAACCTTTTATTCTTATCATATAAAAACAAACAATAAAGTTAGGAAAAAAAACAAAACTTTAAACATAGACTCTTCACAGCCATTCAGCACACGCCTTTTACATTCACCTTGTGTGTTTACAATTATGTAACCCCTCCCTCGATAGCGCGTGGCAAAGGAGGTCACCGGAGATCAATCGGCGTATGAGCCAGCGACCTAAGGTCATACACAAAACAAACCATAGAATGGCCATTCCAAATACATTTTGTAAACTAAGTGATGAGTGGATAAATATGTTGAATCTTTCAGATTATTTCATAATATCTTTGATTAAGTCGCTAGTACATTTCAATTTATATTTTATTCGCTGAATTACAAGAAAATTGCATATTTATTTTTATAAATATTGTATTTCTCGATATCTTGAATACAAAACAAACGTGTAAATCAAAAGGATTAAAAAAAAAAAACGATGGAATAAAAACATTTCTCTATTAACTGAAATTATTGGTTTTAGACAGATAAAAATAAATGAATATCCACCTGAGAACATGTGAAAATTATATCCAAATACAATTAACGATGGATTTTGGGTTTAATCCGAGTACACAATAGCAATGATGTGTACATGTACATGCAGAATACCGCTTTTTTTTATCCTTCGTCCATGTGTTCCTCCTAAACGGAAAAAAATATCAGTAAATTATATTTCACCGAATGAGGCTGTTTAACGAGGCTGAAAAATGCCGAAGTTTATTCTTAAGGACATTGGCAAGTCAGGGTTTTCCGGAGAAAAAAGGTTTCATACATGGGTTTGTTCATTTATAAAATAGTGATTGAGAGTGATCTCCCGTGTAGAATTCTCTAAGCGGTGAAAACCAATAAAGCGTATGTTACAGAGGTAAACAAAAGCACGTGCACCTCCTTCAACGGGTAGAATCATCTATACAGCAAGAAAGAAAAGTAATGATGGCGTTGTTGTACATTGTATTCAGGGACAAAGAGCCAACAGGTCGTCATTTACCATAGTTATGCTTAGCGCGTATACTGGGAAGGGCAAAGATGTGACATCTGAAAGGTAGGCCGAGTGAGAACAGTTCTTAGGTGTGAAGGTAGCAGCGTTTAGAAACTACGAATAAAACGTTAAAAATAAATGCAAATATTTTTATGACAATGTGTTTCATCAATTCAGTCAATTACATGACAGAAACAACGAACCAGTCTCTTGATCAATTTTAGTTGATAAGGGAAGCAACTCAGAAATACATGATCGGTGCAGGTATGTCCATGTCTTGTTTCTTTATATACCTTTTCAGCCAAAATATCTAGAATTCATAAGAAATGAAGATACAATAATGTATATAATACAAAAACTAAGTGGGTTTTGGAGAAATATTATGGTGAAAAATTATGTAGGTCCCTTTTATCAACATTTTATATAGGAAATGCACTGTTAATTGTAAAACCACTGATTTGACAAAATTTAAAAAAGAAGGTTGGCTTCGTAGGTTAAACGATCCAGAATATAGCCTGTTTAATACAATTAAACCTACTCAAGAGTTCTTGAAAAATACTATACGATAACCAGAAACCTTGCCAATGTCCTTAAGATTAACAGCAATTATCAGACTTTTCTCATACATGTATCACTGTAAAAATGCCCTATTAACTAAAACCGTCTGGTATGACTTTGTGAACGCGTTTTAGATCGGGTTCGAGATTTTTATTAAATGTCTGTGATGTATTTCGCTTATTCTGCAAGTCTTTATAATGAAAAAAAAACCTGGCAGATTTAGAGGAGGTTCAGGGGGCCTGCCCCCTTTTGTATCCAAAATATACACAAGATTTAATATTTAAATCAATATTTTTTGTGGCTTTGGGCCCCTACCCCGACCCAAAACTGGTCGGGCCCCCTTTTCAAGATTCCTGTATCCGCCACTGAAAAAGAATGTGTTGTTTTCTTGGATGTCGATATCCGAATTATATTTTAATTAAACATCCTGTCTAATATATCATGGGCGCCCATAATAGGACGATTATTTGTTTTTTAAAATAAAGTGGTTCTTACAGATGTTAATAAAACCCCTTATTAACGGCTAAATAATTATTTAATTCACCTAACAAATGTTAGTTTAGTTCTTTGCTTACATAATCTAATTTTTATAAATTAACACGAAAGTCGTGCGATCTTATACAAATACTCAGAAGCACATATTTAATGAACGTATAGGTGAATAAATTTCCTCTCATCAAGTGCTATACGTAATCCCCCATCCCCGAAATAAATAGAATGTTTTCCTTCGCAGTCGGTTATGTAAATACAAGTGAGGATGGAGCTATACAGAGGCAGGTGATGAATTCTGAGAGAAAGGCACTGTCTATTTTATATACATGTACATTCCTAGAGACCTTGTTTTTTGAACCGATGTCAATATTATTCAAAGACCTAGCTAGAAATTCTCTCTCTCTCTCTCTTCGAAATGCAGGCCCGTCGATCATAAAAAAAACGACACAATAATTTCAAATTTTAATAAGTATCTCATCTCCCAAGCCAAAGGCCCAAGTAAGCTATTCTGTTCAGAATTCTTCATCTTTGTTTGCTTTCTCGGTGTATATTAGCGTTATCGTCGTTGTCGTTCTAAAGCTACTTGTAAATTTTTCTCATTTTTATCTATCAAGAACCACTGGGCCATAACAACGAAAATTAACATAGAATATTTTTGGTAAAGTTTTGTTCAAATGAAGGGTCACATCCTCTTTTAACGGATACATGTAGTAAAAATTAGATGGGTTCAGGCGCAGATCAAGGATTTTTTTCCACAGGGAGGGGGGGATCCCAATAAAAAAAATATTTCAACCCAGAAATTTCTTGACGAGTCAAAAAAAGAAACTCTTTTCCCAAACGTGAAAAACCTATTTCGTGTGTGTGTTTGTGTGTGGGAGGGGGGTGTTGACTTTTAAAGCTTCATACCTAAGACTTTTCATACCATTTTAACACAGATCCGCGTTTTCGAGGAAGGGTCCGCGTTTTATAGGGGCGGGGGGGGGGGGGTCCATGGTCACTTTTACTTGGTTTACATGTAGTATATACATTTAACTGCCCCAACCCCCTCTAGATCTGTTTTGAGTCTTTTGGAATCACACAGTCCGTCTGCCTAGCTGTCCGTCTGTACGTGATACCGGTAGTTTGCCCAGGATATAACTTTGTTATGAAGAAAGTGGATGTCATACTTGGTACAAAAATTACTAATGATCCGAGGGTGTGTCATGGTTTTGATCCAACATCATTCCGGCAAGTTCAAGGTCACTGGAAAAAAATAGCAAAGTTTTGTCCGACCCATTTATTTGTAATAGAGAGTCACTGAAAGCTCATACTTGATACAGGAATTGCTTCTGACAGAAGGGTTTACCACGACCTTCATCCAAAGTCATTCCTGTAAGTTCAAGGTCACTGACAGAAAAGTGTAAGATTGCTGTATGTGCTATAATTTTGGAAGCTCATACTTGGAACAAAGATTGCTTATGATCCACCGGTTTGAGATAAGTGGCAAAAATCGTGCCTGGATTATAAATTTATAAGGGGTGGAGGAACACAGGAAACTTTTTCACAGATTGCTAGAGATGGGTTTGTCCTGACCTTGAACAAAGGTTTTTCCGGCAAGTTCAAGGTCACTGGCAGATAAATATTAATTTTTTCCATGCTATAACTTTGTAATATAAAATCACTGGAAGCTTTTACTTGATACAGAGATTGCTTATGCTCCAAGGATGTGTTTTGTCCTTGATCCAAGGTCTTTCTGGCAAGTTCAAGGTCACTGACAGAAAAGTGCAATATTCTTTTTCAGGAATATCTTTGTCATTGAGTATCACTGGAAGCTCATAATTTGTTCAAAGGTTGTTTTTGACCTTAGAATAGGTCATTTAGGCAAGTTCAAGGTTACTGATATAATAGTGTAAAATTCAAAAAGGTCTAGTCGCCCACGTGGCGCAGTGGTAAGAGTGTCTGCTCTAGAATCGTGGATAAAGGAGTTGATCCTTACATCGCAGGTTCGAATCCCTCTGTGGGACGCAGAGACCGATCCTTCGGATGAGACCGTATAAACTGAGGACCCGTCTGGCAGTAGGTGCTGGCACGAAAAAGATCCCTCACTGTTCAATGGCCATGACTGCCGAGTATAGGTCAAAGTTTGCAGATCTCCATCGGCAAATGATGGCGTCTCCATATGATTGAAAAATTCTCGAGAGGGACGTTAAACAACATACAAACAAACAAACAAAAACGTCTATAATTTTTTAATAGAAAAAATTGCATGCATTTGCATTTCACTGAAAATATGATAAATATATCATCCAGAGTGTGTAATGGCCTTGACTTAAATTCGAGGTCACTTAGAATATGATGTTTTGGATGAATAGTCTGAAAGAATACATGACTGTGAATTTTTTATGTCGGTGACATACATATGGTGTTTGCTCTTAACCAGCTGCAGAATGTGTCATGGCTTGACGCAAGGTTATTTGGACAAGTTCAAGTTCACTGACAGGAGAATTTTACATTCTTTTACTGTCTTTCTACTGTTGAAACATTGCAAGTTGATGCCCCTTACAGGATTGATTATAACCTTAAAATGTTGCCTGACCTTGACTCAAGGTCGCTATGTTCTGTCCGGAGCTCCGACGGAAGACCTATTCGTTGCATTGCAACGAGCTCGGCTCTAGTTACATTACTTTTTCCTGTTTGTACAATCTTTGTTTGTACAATCTTTGCCATTTATACCACTAGAACAATTGAATTTTAATATTTTTTATTGGACAACCATTATATTCTGGAAGGGGCGCCTAGACGATTTTGTAAATAAACACTGTCATTGAAAATGTTTAAAATCACAACTGGGAAGAAAATAAACAAATAATCTGACTTTCACTGGTGGAAACACCGCCGTTAAACAGAAAAAAAACATATTTTAGGCATTTTTCCTTTTTTTTTTTCTCCAAGTCAAAAAAATAAATAACATGTTACTTGTTATTCTGCAAATAATCTGTCATGCGAGAGCATGAAAATAAATAAAACAAATAATGGTCTTTCCTTTAATTACTTTGTGATATTAGATAGATAGGTTAGATCGATCGATCGAAGAAAAATCACAGTGGTCGGTGATAAATATGAAAAATATTCAAACATATCAGAACAGAGAACGAGTAAAGCATAAGCGCTTATGTTTTACTCGTTCTCTATGTTTGAATAATTTTCATATATATATATATATATATATATATATATATATATATATATATATATATATATATATATATATATATATATTTGTCATTGTCACAAATGTAACAAGTTTTACTATATATCCTGAATAATGCTTAATCACACCGGAATATAGCATTTTTGTCATTGTCACAAATGTTATAAGTTTTACTATATATCCTGAAGAATGCTAAATCACACCACAAAAAGTTAATATATCACAACCCGGGAAGTGTCTCCAAGTGAAAAAATAATTTGTTCCTTGTTATTCTGCAAATAATTTGTCCCGCGAGGGCAAGAAAATAAATAATACTCTTTCCATTTCTTTGTGATATATATATATATGTATGTATTCATTGTTTTACTATATATATCATGACGAATGCTTAATCACAATGGAGGCAGTTATATCACACCGCGGAAACAGTTATAACACACGCCGGCAGCAGTTATAGCACCCTCCCAATCATCCTCACGTGCTTTGAGAGGGGGGGGGTATGTGCTTTATCTAGTATCTGTTTCTGTTATCACCCTGTTTTCTGTTCAATATTCAGTAAGAGGTGTCATTTCACTATAGAGTTCAAAGTTAACTGGGGTGAGGGTGGAATGGCTATGTTCCATATCGACTGTTGGAATACATTGTGGAGATCGGCCTGTGCCAAAAACCCAGCCAGCACTGTCCTGGTCCTATCGGAAATGGAAAAGGACATGATAAGAGAAGCCGCGAAAACAGCAGAAACTCACCATTCTCTTACAAAAATCAAGGAGGAGGCTGAAAGAATCGCCCACCTCATGAACAAGTCTAACTACTGCATTGCCTTCACCGGTAAAGTAATCAATACTAAGTGTCTTTTAATGTATAGATGATTCATTAACAATTGTTTATTAATTAAATAATTAATGAAAATTTAATAGCTATAAAATACTTTCAATGATTTTTTTTGTAGGTGCTGGTATTTCGACAGCAGCCGGGATCGGTGATTTTCGAGGAATTCATGGCAAGTGGACCACGCAAGAGAAAGTCAAACAATACGGTAATTTTACAAACATTACTAATATTTTACATAAATCAATCATGAAAAAGAGCACACGGCGGGTGTGACCGGTCGGCAGGGGATGTTCACTCCTCCATGGCACCTGATCCCACCCCTGAAGTTTTAGAGGTCCGTGTTTGCTCTGCTCCAAAATTTGTATTGTTTAACTTTTGAGCTTGAATACTGTTCATCTCCAAACATTTCAATAACTAGTAGCTTCGAATTCAATTGTGTTATTTCGATGAAATTAAGAATAAAAAATAGCTGCAAGGTGCAAAAATTGACAATTTAAAATAGTTTAGTTTATATAACAATTTTGAGAAAATAATTAAATGTTGAAATGTTTAACCTAAACAGGTCAGAGGGGTTTATCTAAACAAAGAGGTTTTAGTCTCGTAGACCTACGCCCTACCTACACACATGAAGCCTTACTAAAACTGTTGGAGATGGGATATATAAAATATGTAATCAGTCAAAATACAGACGGCTTGCACAGACTATCTGGAATACCAGAATCGCAGATATCCGAACTACACGGTAATGCGTTCCTGGAAAAATGTGAAAAATGTGGGAAACGGTATGAAAAAGGTGCTCGCTGTAGGGGACAATCCACTGCTGTACCGCCTAAAAAGTGTGAGCGATGTGGCATTAATCATCGTACAGGAGGCGTGTGTTCAGATGAGGTATCTGATACGTTTTACATTTAGATATTCGTTAAAACAACATTTTGTGTTACTTGAATACATGTAATAAACACTTAGCATGAATTGCGAGAAAATTATATATACGTATATATATAGAGAGAGAGGAGGGGGCTTGGCTTATCGCGTCATTTAGATACATAAGATACCGCATTTACAACTGCAGTGCACTATCTTTGATCTAATTCAGGTATAAGGCTTTCAGTTAGATACCCTATTCTTTACATTACATACATGTGTATTAATTTTTACATCATTAGAATTGTGGCGGTTATCTGATGAATACTATAATCAATTTTGGGGATTACCTGGAGGAAGATGTCTTGGGAAACGCAATGCTAAATGCTAAACGGGCAGATCTTGTCATAGCTCTTGGATCCACACTTCAAGTTTCCCCAGCAAACTCCCTGGTGGAAATGGGACAAAAACCAACCCGACTTGTTATCTGTAATAGGTATTGATTTGAATTGCTGATGTAATCCATGACAAGTTTTGTTAACTATGATTCACTATCGTTTTTAATGGTCTGTGGTGGACAGACCAGTATTGCATGCAGGCAGAATAATACGAAAAAAGATTTGCTTATTACAGTTCATTCCTTTTCTTTCAGACAAAAAACTCCATATGATTCAGTTTGCTGTGAGATGGACGAGGACGGACATTCAACATTAGGGTCACGTGTTTTTGGAGATTGTGATAAGCTGATGTCAGAGGTCATGAGACACGTGCTCCCAAAGGAAGAACTGCAAGACTGGGAAGCAAAGCGCGAAGAAAGACTTGTCACTTACGACTTGAAACGCAAACTGTAGACTTTTGTTTTGACTTTGACCATGAAAATTTAAACCTAAGAATGAAAGTTCCAATGAAATGAATTTGTAGGATTTTTTTTTTTTGTGTTGTTTTTTGTTTGTTTTTTTTTTCAAATCGTAATAAATGATCACATGTTGCAAGAGTCAGGGTGCATGTCAGATTTTACATTTAGAAACGTGTGCATTGTCAGTGTCTTGTTTTAGTTTAAATGTTAAAGTTCAGGAATTATATATAACATGTAAAGAAAACAAAAAGTATTTTACTAACAATTATTAACAAACAAGATAAGTATATAAATGGCTGACAAAAACGAACAATTATAATTAAAACATTAAATTAAGCTTTTAATTATAACTCTTGATATTGAATGAATTCATGGTTTAATGGGAGATCTTTCATGTTCAATGGTATGATTTTCTTTACACATCTATATTAAATATTTTGGATTGTTTTTTTCTTTCTTCAATTTACTTATTTATGGAACAAATATGATCTGGTTTCAAATGGAAATTCCTTTCTGTCAGAAGAGCATTGGGGAAGGTAAGGATATATATGACGATACAAATATAACTAATATGTGAGTTGCAGGGTCATTCTTCTTTGATCTCGTCTAATTTTAATCTATAACTGGAAATACTAAATGGAAAATCTGCATCTTCCGTATTTGGACAATAATGTTTTTTTTTAAATAAACATGGCCATATTTAAGTTTGAAAAACTAGCCAAAAAAAAACCGTAGTGTAATTTTTAAGAGACATTTATTTCATTATTTATCATGCAGCCTATACACTTCTCATTTCTGTGTTACTTATTCATGTTTTAAATTTAAATTTTCAGTTAGTTGTTTTATAAAACGAGATAATAAAATTGCCTTCATTTATAACGTCATACATTTATACCCTATCCATTTATTATAGAGATAAAAATTTTGAATTTTGTCATGATCCCATTACTTCTGCTGAGTTATAATGGGAAACACATAAATTACTGGCAAATTCATGCTATTTCAAGAGAGAATCGCGCAGCATGGTCTGCGACGTCATAAGATTGACTCCTTGGAATGAGAAGTAAGAAAACTGCGATTTATGTAGTTTGGTGTAATTAGGATTTTCATAATGAAATATACCAATATGTACTTGATTGCATTTGTGTAACTAAGCAATCAAATGAAACCGGTAGAGTTAATGTAAGGATAGATAGATAGAAGACAAGGAACATAATTATGCGATATATGGGTTCAGCGACTGCTATTATACTGGATTCCAAAACTATAAAAAATCCTTACAAAGATACACAGCGGGTTCCAGTAAATGTTCTACCAAGCCTCTTTCTTTAATCCTCACTAAAATATTTACAGCAGTGAAGGAGAACCTTCAGGAGAACTGTACTACAGTATATTCGATAAGTGGTGTAAAACAGATGTGGATACTTAAAAACTCCAAGGAACTTATAGAAAATGTGAAATCACAAAATTTTACCAAAATCAATAACATCAAAACATACGACTTTTCAACCTTTATACAACCATTCCCCACGATAAATTAAAGACCAGGGATTTCGACATCATAGTGAACTGCTTTTTCAATAAAATTGGAACCTGTAAATATACTTACCTTGTCATTGCTCATTTGCAAAATTATTTTGTTAAAAACGTTTGATTGTAGACACAAGTACTCTGAAGTTGATATTAAAAAGATGCTTGAGTTCCTGATTCACAACATCTATGTAGGTTTTGGAGATAGGTCTTCCAACAATCTGTTGGAATTCCCATGGGTACCGATTGCGCTCGGTTATTAGCAGACCTATTTTTATATTCATATGAAGCAGAATTTATTCAAAACCTTCTACATGAGAAGTAGAAAACACTTGCTGTGGCCTTCAACTCGACATTTAGATATATCGACGACGTATTATCAAATAACAATAGTTACTTCCATTCATATGTCGATTCGATTTTCCCAGTGAACCTGAAATAAAAGACCATAAAGTCTGACATATTCATATTTGGATATTTTGCTAGAAAAAGACTCTTATGGTAACCTAACAATAAAACTGTATGATAAACGTAATGACTTCAACTTTTCTATCGTCAACTTCCCTCACTTATGAAGCAATATACCCTTATCACCTGCATATGGGGTTTTTGTCTCCCAGTTGATTTTATACAAGAGCATGCTCTACGTACGATCAATTTTTAAAACGAGGTAAGCTATTAACCGTCAAGTTGATGAAACAATGACATTAACAGTATCCTTAAAAGTTCTATGGCCGATACAATGACCTTATCAGCAAATACAATCTATCATTATGTCAAATGCTGACTTATGGTTTTCATACTTATTGTTAGGCCATAATTTACACACTGAAATTTCTACGGATATTTCAGTTTACCCGATCATGACAAGAAGCACACGACAGGTGTGACCGGTCGGCAAGGGATGCTTACTCCTCCATGGCACCTGATCCCATCTCTGATGTTTTTGGAGGTCCGTGTTTGCTCTGCTCCCGAATTGTATTATTAGTCCCCTGGTGAAACCGGAGGGGACTATAGGTTTCCTCTGAGTCTGTCCGTCCGTCTGTCTGTCTGTCAGTCTGTCCCACTTGGTTTTCCGCACTTTTTCCCTAAACGCTTGCAGATATTGAGCTGATTTTTGGTATGTGAGTGTATCTTGATGAGTTACAGATCAGGTTTGCATTTCGTTTCGCTTCATTGATTTTTGACGGAATTATGGCCTTTTCAATTTTTAAGGATTTTCCGCAATTTTCTTCTAAACACTTTCAGATATTGAGCTGATTTTTGGTATGTGACTTTACCTTGATTAGTTATAGATCAAGTTTGCATATGGTTCCGCTTCATTGATTTTTGACGGAATTATGACATTTTCAATTCTTAACGGGAACCAGATTACACTTGCCGGTAGGAGACTAGTATTGCTAATGCAATACTCTCAGAATGCTTGTTTAAATGGACTTTGAGCTTGAATAATGTTCGTTATCTCCATATTTCATGTAAAGTATAGATTTTTGGTTAACCAGTTATTTTGTTAAACATCTTCATCTTGTCAAAAATCAATTTTCAGGGAATATACGAGATATTCCGTGTTTGAAACAAATAATTTTTGTTAAAGGAGATGGAAAAAAAGAAATGAAAATGTTAAGGTATGGCGTTATATCAAATAGGGCTTGGTGTAAAATGTGGAGGATGGAGGCTAGTGAGTGCATTAAGGCAACACCCATCAGCCACACAGTTCTAAATTTAGAGGAAAAATCACAGGTACTTGTGGACAGGACCCCCCCCCCCCCGAATATACCCCTGGGTCAAAAAATATTTTTATGTCTTTTTTTCATAAATTATTCTTCTAGTACACATATACAATGTATTCCATAAGAAAAATCCAAATAACAACACAGAATTAGCGTTTTACTAAAAATTCATACTCTCGGAATTATAAAATAGAGTATTTTATAATACTGCGGGTATGATTCTTTAGTAAAACGTTAATTCTGCGTTATTTTTTGGATTTTTCTTATGGAATACATTGTAAATGTGTACAAGAAGAATAATTTATGAAAAAAATACATAAAAATATTTTTTGACCTGTGGGGTATATTCGGGGGGGGGGGGGGGGTTCCTGTCCACAAGTCTGTGAATTTGGTAGGGAAATTGACGAAATAATATTTCTGAAAAATGAGTGAAGTACTTGTCATTGACAACTGAGTCTTGATAAGATAGTAGAAGGCAGTTCGTTTTTTGGGGGGAATATAACTCTTGTGTCTGTTTGCATTACAGACATTTCTGTAAAAATGCTGGTCTCTGAGCCTTTTTATCCAATAGAATTTATCCATTAAATATTAGCACATGGAAGAACATACATGTATGAGAGGGCTATGAGAGTTAGTCGAGTTAACATAATGAAGAAGAGTTTACTCGATTCGTAACCAGGATGTTGGGGTTAAAATGGCGTTGCTTTTTAAAAGTAAATAATATTTATATACAGATAATGGCTGCATATTTCAGCTATCCATTGGCCTTTTACCTTTTGGAGACGCGTCCTGGAATAACAGTACTATGGCTGTAATTGTGGAAACGGAGATGCTCCAAGCGACATGAAAGATAACTATGCGCAAGAAATTTTCTCATATGTCGGTAGCTAGCTCTATCATCGTTTTGTCGAAATAAACCCATTTTTACCAAGTCATCAAGGTAACTTACATCAGAAGGCTGCGACATGTTGAATAGAACTTGTATCCACAGAACACATGATCAGGACAAAAGCAAAGAAGAAAATCTTAGGTACTCATTATCTGCATGTACTATATTTCGTGCATAAAATAAACCACAGGTACTTGTGGACAGGACCCTCCCCCCCCCCCCCCCGAATATACCCCTGGGTCAAAAAATATTTTTATGTCTTTTTTTCATAAATTATTTTTCTAGTACACATATACAATGTATTCCATAAGAAAAATCCAAAAAACAACACAGATTTAACGTTTTACTAAAAATTCATACTCTCGGAATTATAAAATAGAGAAGGTAAGTCACTTCCATTTGTTTACACTGGACCCCTCTTGGATATCAGGCCCGAAATATCATTTACCTAATACATGTCACCAAAATGTGTCATGATAACTTGTTTCGGTAGATATTTTTGTCTTTAATCGTGTCATTTAATTGCACAGGCATTCCATAATAATCCGAGTATTCGTCGTCAAACGTGAAAAATGCTACAGGATTTGGAAATGTCAAAGTAGAAATTACGGAAGTGATGCAAAAACGACACCTAGCGTGTGACTCTCGAGTTCCGAGTGTTATAGAATTGAGGGAAAAGCCAGAGGTCTGCGAAAAAGTTGGGGAAAATTTGGATAAAGAAGTCGAAATTTATTCATTAGAATTTAATTCTGCTTAAGATTTTTGAGATGAGTGAGTGTAGTCGGGGGGGGGGGGGGGTTGTTGTTCCTGTCCACAAGTACCTGTGGGAAAAATGAGTGCATTTAGGCAAGGATATTTAATTTGTATATAAACATGTGGCTGTCAATACTCTAAACAAACAGCCAATACAATCATTCTCACGCCACGTGCATTAAGCCCTCCAGCGCGATGATGTGACGGGTAGCCCCGCCTGCTCCCAACGTACATCAATTGCTAACTACTAACTGAACAAGTTTTTTTTATTATTATTATTAAATAATTAATTAAGATTGAATTCATTTACCCATTCATTTTATCTTTATGAAATAAAAGGGTGAACTGCAATAATAATATTTCTCTTAAGTATCAATTTCATCTTCATTTGGGTTGACAAGTTAAATTTGGGAAATTCCAGGTAAAATCCCAAACAGAGATCAGAATATAATTGCTATCAAAACATATTTCACACCTATTGTTCTATACCTAATTATCAAATGTGTGCAAAACGGGAACACATTCCCAGATATTTATATAGCTATAATTAGAACTTAATTCGGGTTTGACCTCTGACGAGTGGCATTTCAAAAAAAAAAAAATGTGCCCGAAACACCGATCCAGGTATCATGTCCTCTTCCGTCGGTACACGTGATGCTGGGTGGCAGTTACTTTACACACATAAAATAGAAAACAAAAGAAAACAAATCAAAATATCAGAGTTTATTAAATAAATTTACAATAAAAATTTCAAGTTTTCTTCAGAACGTGTACATTTATACGCAGATACTAATCATCTCGAAAATATAGCTATTACAAATAAAACAGGCAATTCCCTATCATAAATATTTTTACCGGGTGAAAGATGGCTCAGTCATACCTTTAAATGTTGGATTCCCTGTTCTATTTTTAACCTTATGCGTCAATCTTGGAGCTGATACATACCAACAATAACAACAAACACAGGGTATTTAATTATACAGTGCAGGGAACTAATTTTGTTACATAAACCATCATCAGCATAAGCATTAGTAGCATCAGGATCGAGCTAGTATCAGGATCAGCATTTAAAAAACAGCATTACCAGGATCAGCATCAGCAAGCAAAGGATAAAACCAGCATTGACCTACATAAAATCAGCATTATCCTACTAGCATCAGAAAATCAATGAGTTTTAATTCAGTAAAAAATTAAAAAAGAAAGAAAGAATATTGGTTAAAGTATTCACATTATTGATACATACTGAGATATTATGATCAAATAATTGTAAAAGGCACTTTTATTGCTTTAAACGGCAATGCTGAAATTCATTATCTACTTCCGGTAGCATGATGCTACTTCCGGTAGCATTGACCTAATTATAAAACAGCATCAGGATAAGGATTACTAGCATTAAATCAGCAAGCAAAGGAAGCATTCAAATCAGCAAGCAAAGGAAGCATTCAAATCAGCATTGATGCTGTAACAAAATTAGTTTCCTGCACTGTATCAATACAGCGAGAGCATTGGATATATCCAGACAAACAAGAAATGGCGACTGGAACAGACGATATTGTGAAATGTTGTTTGATTTCTTGTGATAAAGGTACCATTAGAGAGACAGATGGACATGTGGATGTCAGGGCGTATGCTGTTCCAAAAGAAAAGAGATCAGGTTTGATAACTCAATATCTTAATCCACACTTGACTGTGAGGTTACTTCGTAAGGAATCCGGTATCGGGCTATTTGTAAAATTTTGTTTATACACGTACAGCTCTGGTATGAAAGCCTTTCCAACAAACGCGTGTTTAATTTAATAACAGAATAAAAATTGTTCAAATGAAACTTTAATTACGATTAAGTTGTACATCTCAGAGCATCGATATCACATAATGTTATAATCAATACTTTATGGCTTAATAAATTTATATAATTATTCACAGTACATGTATTTACATAATATATTCCTTTGATGACAATTAGTATTGACACTTTTCATATCTTTGTAATTTCTTTGCACCCTTTGAGTTTAAAACCGGGCTAAATTATCGAGTGGAAAAGGTTTCCTAATTTTTTCATTTACGTATCTTCTTTATATTGTTATAATTACATCTGAAAAAAAAATGTTAAGAAGATTGTAGGACTGTTAGTATTATCATGGATAGCGACCTGTAAAAATACAAACCAGTCCTTACTCTTATGATACAATATATGCATGTATTTTATTTTACTTTTTATATTTTTTGGTCTTTACTTTAACACTCTCTCTCTCTCTCTCTATTTATATAATCCAAGAAGATTGCATAATCGACAATACTATTTTTTTTTCACAACTAAGATCATTCGAAATTATGTTAACATCAATACAGGAATTTGGAAAATAAGAATCAACATACGTCCTAATTTACACTTGCATACGTTTTTGAAACTTTTTTGAACTGTTTAAAAATAATTTTCAATTCAATGTAACTGAAAAAAGTGAATCTATTATTTTTAACGTTTATTATATCACCGAATGTTAGATTTGCAATCAGTAATTAACTACGTGCTATTCTTAATTAAATAGGTTTCCTTGTTAATTGGAATGAGGACGGATTTGCAACGTTCCACGAAGAATGTTGGTTTGCCTTATTTAGGCTGTCTACAGACAAAGCATCAGACATTACAAAGGAGGAAAACAACATGGTGAAGGAGGCTAAAAAGACAGCAGAAATCCATAACTCGTACGCAAAACTTAAACAGGAAGTGGAACACATAGCAAAACTGATAACAAATGCTAAATATTGTATAGCGTTTACAGGTGAGCATTGGTCTAATGTTCAGATATTTTAATATATTAACGATAAAAGAGGTCAGAAACATAGCAAAAAATTACTTGATAGTTTAATATGATTTATAACCAGGAGCTGGTATTTCCACCGCAGCCGGTATAGGAGATTTCCGAGGAATTCGTGGCAAATGGACAGAAAGAGACAAAGTCAAACAACATGGTAAAACGGTTAATTAAAAGGACATATAATAATGATATAAAGGACAGGAATTTAAGAAAGAAACATACCTGTATCAAGATGTATCTCCCAAAACAATTATGAAGTTATATATTTTGTGATGCATTTTATTTCTTTTTATCTAGAGAAGTCTTATACTGAAATTGTTACCAATTATTGAATTCAAATTCCCCCAAATTTTTTTTTCATGGTTTAGGAACCAAAGGGAAATCCAAGAAATACACACGTGACTTTCAAAAGCTCCGCCCAACTTACACGCACGAGGCGATAGTCAAACTAATGGAAACTGGAAAATTAAAGCACGTGATCAGTCAAAATGTTGATGGGCTGCATCGTTTGTCTGGAATTGAAGAAGGTCAAATATCGGAACTTCATGGCAATACCTTTGTCGAAAAATGTGAAAAATGCAATAAACGTTATGTAAGAAATTTCAGATGTGGGGGAAAAGCTACTAATGTGCCCGTTAATAAGTGCAAGCATTGTCGGATTAATCATCGGACTGGTCGTGTCTGTGATGATAAGGTATTACTAGTCTATATTAGTATTCAGTTCCAAACTTAAATAATTCTTTTTGTGATAAAATAAAGTACTATTTTGTGAATCAATGGAAAAGGTCTCTTTCATGTAAGGGTAAGAATTAATCTTACGAACTGTCGACCACTATGAACACGGTTAAACTTATGAAACTTGCTCTTCTAGAAGTGTAACGGATACTTGATGAACACCATAATAAACTTCGGGGATTATCTGGAAGGAGATGTATTGCGCGGCGCTGAAGAACACGCTGAACGCTCTGATCTTGTTTTGGCACTTGGAACAACACTTCAGGTTTCTCCAGCAAACGACTTGGTGGAAATGGGTGAAGAACCAACACGTTTAGTCATCTGCAACAGGTATATTAAATGCAATTTTTAAATGCCGGAAAAAGTGAATGAAAAAGCCTTTTTTAAAAAACCATGATTCCATTTAGATGGAGAAAACTGAATGTTTTTATTAAACACGTACTTCTTAGAAATTCCTAATATGTATTCAGCTTTATGTTAAGGTATGGCCTAGTTTCAAAGAAAATTATCTAGTTGCATCAACATGTATTAACTGTTTTACAGACAAGTGACTGATTATGATGATACTTGTTTGGAGCTGGATGATAAAGGAGTTCCATTGGGATCAAGGGTCTTCGGAGACTGTGATAAGTTAATGCGTGAAGTAATGCGATGTGTTCTTCCAAAAGAGGAACTGACAAAATGGGAGCAAGAAAGAGATGTTAGAATGCTTACATACGACACAAAACGAAAATTGTAGAACTAACAGGATAAAAAAAATCATTCCAAATTATTCTTTTACTTACAAGCATTTAAAAAAAAAGTAACAAGCAGATGTCGAAATTTCAAAAAATTTGCATTCTTCTTAATGTAGCTTAATCAGTGCTACTAATGCGCATTAAAATTTATATGTATATTCTTATTTTATACCTTCTGGGAATTATGAAGAAAATTCATACTGTTATTAAACCTTCTCATTCATACAAATGGGCATTAATATTTTATATGTTTAATACATTTATGTCTTTGATGAATTATGTTAAATATTATTGATACAACAATAATGTACGTCTGGAGTTTTTTGTATTATTTTTTAAAGACATATTTTACATTTTTTCCTCTATATTATGATGCAATGCATTATTACAGTTATGTACTTTTTTTTATCCATAACAGAAATACGGATGTCAATAAATCCAAAATAAACTCTATTAATTGGCTTTTTAATATAACAGTAATATATACATGTTTTATATATTTTATACACAAATACATGTAACACGGCAGGATTCAGTCAGTGATCAAACCTAGATGTATTGTTGTTAACTGTATGGCACAAATGGATCTTATTGTTCAAGCTGTTTTCACAATGGAGACTATTTTCTCAGCCATTGGACTTGCTGAAGATGGAATTTGTCCACTAACAATTCTTCCCCTTGTCTGAAATTCAAGTTAACGAATGAAGAACAAATTGATCCACGAATCTAAGAAAATATCTATGGTCCATTTCAACTCGGTAAACGTGAACCTTTTTAGTACAATTAAATGACCGACTAGTCTGGGGATTTTAATCCATTTTTGTTTTTGAAAAGGGTGTGAATATACTACACACTGGACTTCCTGTCGATTAAAAAGGAATTCAAGGCATTCAATACTTTCAGCACCAAGGGTATCAAACAACTTTAATTTCGTCAGTTTCCTATAATATTATTTTAACACCATCCGCATTCATTCGCTTAAACCTATGTCAGTCAATAAATACTTATTATATTACCTGCACGTTAACTTGAAAATTCTCAGCTCCCACAAAGTTGTCCTCAGCTCTCTGAGTGTAGTTTCCAGCAAAAATGACATCGCCTCTTTGAGTTTCATGAATTCTTCTTCCGCATTTGTGAATGAAGTAACGTTCTGGCTCTTGACAATGCTATCTCCATTTGATAATTTCACCGGTACTAAACCTTCAATAATGTTTTTACAAATATTAAATCTATGAACTGAGCTACTCTAGAATATCGCTTTAATACCGGCACTTTGCTGTTTGACTCTAGGGAGAAGTCATTTATAAATGAGGTATAGCGCACTTGGTATACGACATGGCCTACAATATACAGTGCATTTACAAACATTCAAATTATTACAATATTTTATTATATTTAATAGATCTAGCTATGCAAATCGTTCCATTACCTGGCAAATATAGTCACAATCATCTCAAGCAAAGACAATGAAATTTACACATTTTGCATGAGATATATGGAAAAATATTGAGTGAGCATTGAAAAAAAAACCCAGATTTATGTATTTGAACTAGCTTAAATCAGAGAAATCTAGAATGGGTTATGTTCTTTTGATATCTAAGTATACTGTTATATTAAAATCATTTTGGTTTATCTTGGTCTTAAGATTATATCAAAAATTGATTTTATACTTCAGTTATCCCTATTTTCCGATAGACCGGACGCAATTCATAGCGCTCCGGATTTCTATGTTCACAACTGTTTATAAACTTCAAATTAAACATGTAACACTGTAAATATTTAGTGTTTAGTGTTTGGTAGTTTAGTAGTAGTGCTAGTTGTTTTTGTTTCTCTATTTCCTTTGTTTTTATGACTTCTTAACTTTTTTCTTTGTCCTGAGGAAGGGACAGGTCGTCCCGAAAATTTGACAATTATTATTGTTCGTGTCGTTGGTCATTTTTTGTGCTTTATATAAATTTCCATCCGTGACCTTGTATCTACTTAGTAGATCCGACACTTAGGATATTACAGTGTTGTTGGTTTTTAGTGCTATATATATATATATATATATATATATATATATATATATATATATATATATATATATATATATATATATGCATGTGTGTGTGTGTGTGTGTGTGTGTGTGTATATATATATATATATATATCAATGAACAGCTACTGTAATTGATACATATTTCTTTAGCATGTTAATTTTAAATCATCCTATATTTCACATGCATATAGACACATCAGAAATAAACACATCTGTCTGCTTACCATATGTACATTTGAATATAACGTTACAGGGACTTAAAATAACATCGGTTTTTTGCCATTTTGGAAAGAGAAAGACACAGAAAGATGATTGATCGATTGATTGTATGTAGTTTTATGAGAATTTTTCACTCATATATACACGTCACTATATACCGACGGAGGGCTTCAAATTTATACCTTTACTCGGCACTCAGGACCATTGAGGGATCCTTATCGTGCCAACGCCTGCCGTGACACGGGGCCTCAGTTTTTAAAGGACTTATCGCATGATTTTTCAAAAATCTTAATTTTATGAAAAACATTATCTACAACCTTGTTTATTAAAATTCTGAATACAATAAACGTTGTTGAAAGCATATTTTAAGAGATATTGAGAGTTGAAATTCAAATACGGCAATATGCATATTTCAGTCGGATTTCGGCGAAATACTGCTCTGACGTCATAGGCGACAATTCAGTGATAGAGAGATGAGAAGTTGCACACTATTTACGAAATTATCAACGACAAATGCAGCTTAATTATGAAAAATGCTGAAAAAATTAATTCCTAACGTGATTTTCAATTACTATAGAAACACTAACTAGTTCTAAGGAATAGGAATTTTGAGATATTTTCGTTTTTTTATTCCAAACATTTAGAATCTGTAGGTCTGATTACGGCAATGTTTCGTGATCGGAAAATTATTTTTCAAGACCGCCATCCTTTACAAAACATATGAAAGCATACTTGCATAAATTAATATTATGTTAAAAACGAAGAATAACAAAGCTATGTAATATTAAATTTGTGAATCAAATAAGTTAATACATGTGATAGAATGACAAATCAAATTGTATTGTGAAGGCGAGTTTCTTCGTCTTCGCTGCGTCTCCCTCGCTATCGCCGCTGCTATTTTTACAATGTTAACGGATTTGTCAGATTATTTCTTGCTGACAATTCTAAAATATAAGGTTGGATATTAAATTTCGTATCGATAAAATCATTGATTTGGTCGTCCATTACGCAGAAAATTTAGGTTGTATCGCGTATATTTTAGTAAGATTTACGCGAAGAGCTGATCAGCCATTGTCGCCTTTGACGTCACAGGGTCACGTGATCGCTATCTAATTAACTTAGATTTTTAATTCAGGGGTTTTCATTTGAGTCAATAATTGGTTAATTACCGCGGTTTATCCGCAGTAGAAACACCAAATTTATAAAATGTGGTCATAAGGAACGTTTTACGCTTTTAGTTTCAAATAATTTAGAAACATGCGATAAGTCCTTTAAGGTCTCATCCAAAGGACCGGCAACTTTCACTTCAAAGTGCCGAGCGCATGGCAAAGGAACAGTTGCGGCGGGTGTGACCGGTCGGCAAGGGATGCTCACTCCTCCATGGCACCTGATCCCACCTCTGATGTCTTAGAGGTCCGTGTGTGCTCTTCTCCTACACTGTATTTTGTAATGTTTAATGGACTTTTGAGCTCGAATACTGTTCGTCCCACATCCTACAGTGGGATTCGAACCCGCGACGTAAGGATCAACTCTTCGACTCTAGAGCAGACGCCCTACCACTCCGCCACGCGGGCGACGATTGTGATGTTGCATGTGACAAAACACAAGCCTTCTTTGAGTTCAGCATAGTTGCCAGCAGAAATATGTATTAACTATTGTATTTAATACATTTCATTTTTCTTTGGATTATTTATTTTTGAAAAAAAAAAGTATTAGTTAGTCATGCAATATTTTATAAGGTATAAAGACCAACATTGTTTTAACATTTTCATCAAATGTAGAGTTCGATTTGTGCATGCCTCTATCACATGGTCCCTCTTTCATAGAGCATGAAATATATGGAGATAACGAGCAGTATTCAAGCTCAGAAGTCCATTAAACATTACAAAATAGGTATAGGTGCAGAGCAAACACTGACATCCACAACATCAGAGGTGGGATCAGGTGCCATGGAGGAGTGAGCATCCCCTGCCGACCGGTCACACCCGCCGTGTGCTCCTTGTCATGAGCGGGAAATGACGGAAAAATTCGTCAACAATTCAGTGTGTAAATAATGGCCTAACAATTAGTATGAAAAACGTCAGTCAGCATTTGACTCAATGATAAATTGTATTTGCTGACAAGGTCATTGTATCGACCATAGAACTTACGAAATGATGACTTTAAACGAGACTGCTGATATTCTTGTTTTATCAACTTGTTTGTCAATAATTTGTCAATAATAGCATCTAAAAGTTTGTAAATTAAAAAAAAATCATCAATACTTTAATTTTGTTAAGTTATGATCATGGAAACATAAATTACCGAAGGTGTAAATTTTAAACTTTAATTATACTGAAATTTTAAATATGACTTTATATGTAGTAGAATACTAAAAACCACGTGTAATAGCTGTCCCAGAAAAATTATTTAATTGTGAAGTAAATATTGCAATGTTTTGCTTATATGTGATTTTTTTCCTAGGTATATTTCTCATTGAAAAAAGTCAAACTACATGCAGATATCAAATAGGCTTTTTTTTTTTTTTTAATTTTGATAGTTAAGTATCATTCCACTTTTTAAAATACTTTATGTCATAAAATTATTGATATATACAAATTTAGGCTAAATCATGAATTTTACATAGGTAAAGTTCAAAATACATAAAATATAAGTCCCACTAAAAACTGAGAACAGATTAATAGCTATCTTTATTTTATAGAACTCTATCTAGAAATTACATTAAAAATAAGCATTTAACCTACCAACTTCCAATGCAGAAATTGTGTTTTTTTAAGTGATAAAATTTAATAACTTTCCTAATCGAGGTGAAAAAAAATCCTTGATCAGCTCATGAGAACAGTACATTCACACCATAGATATTAAATGGTGATAAAGACTGGTAATTTTAATAAACATTAAATTTCTCAAATCTCGGCCGCGACTGACCTAAGTCGATAAAAAATGAGTAGCAACTGTTCCTTCGCCATGCGCTCGGCACTTTGAAGTGATAGTTGCGCATGAGACCTTAAATGACCTTAAAGACCGAGGCCCCGTGTCACGACAATCGTTGGCACGATAAAGATCCCTCACTGCTCAATGACTCTGAGTGCCGAGTAAAGGTCAAAATTTGAAGCCCTTCATGGATATATGTTGACGTCTCTATATGAGTGAAAATTTCTCGAATGGGACGTAAAACAACACACAATGAATCGGATAGGTTAACAATACGCTAGTCGCCTGCGTAGCGCAGTGGTTAGAGCGTTTGCTCTAGAGTCGCAGAGTAAGGAGTTGATCCTTACGTCGCGGATTCGAATCCCACTGTGGGTCGTGGAGGCCGGTCCTTCGGATGAGACCGTAAAAACCGAGGTCCCGTGTCGAAGTAGGTGTTGGCACGAAAAAGATCCCTCACTGCCCAATGGTCCTGAGTGCCGAGTATAGGTCAAAATTTACAGCTCTCCACCCGCAATTGGTTGCGTCTCCATATGAGTCAAAAATTCTCGAGAGGGAAGTTAAACAACAAACCACAGGCGCTTGACGTTTTAAACCTTTCTTTTCATAAATAAAAAATCCCCCATACTATAATAATAACAAGGTTCGTCACGGTCGCCATCTTGAATTTTTCAATTCAGATACTTCGCTTCAATTTTTAGTCTACAATGTGTTTAAAATTAACGGATACAACCGTTTCCCTCAAGTACTTACTTAAACTTTGCCTCCACTTGCGGGCAATTCAACTCAAATCACATTAAATCCTCTCTAGTTCTTAAAATATCGCTTCAAACTCAGTCTACTGCTACCGATTCCGTAAAACTTAGAAAAGGGAGGCCGGAAGTTGATGTTAGAACGTAACAATCCGGGAAAGCCCTTTTCTGATTGGTGGATATCTTGAGAGTTATATTAATATTAAAATCGCGGTAAAAAGAGCTGTTTGAAACTTGAAAAAAAATGGAGCTTGAGCAGTTCTAGACTACTGATACGTATTATATGAATAACTTAGTAATATATATTCATACATCTATAGTCCCCAACTGTTTGCAAATAAATATATATTTAGCCTAAAGCCGTGTACTTTTTCAACTGCTATTTAAGAAACACTGAAATATTTAGGCTGAATTGTATACACTGTATTTTACATACAGAGGCGTAGTTACACACCTGAAAGTAAAAGGGGAGGGGGGGGGGGGGCTTAAATCCGAATAAAAATTCAATGATATTGTCAAAACATAAGAGCGTTTACAATTTAACCTGAAATTAAGGGGGGGGGTGTCTGGCAGATTTTGAAAATAAATTTAATTGTCCTTCACTGACATGGAAATAAAGCTGGGAAAAAAATTGCCAGCCCAGCCCCCCCCCCCCCCCGGAATCAATTGGTCCTCCCTTAACAATAAATGAATGGCAATATAATCTTTGAGGCCACACATAGGTCCCAGGCAAAGTCTTGATGGGGGGGGGGGGAGGAGGGGTAGGGGAAGCTTCTGGGTTGTACAAATATTTCAATCACATTCTTGCAGGAAATAACATGGCATTTGGCTTTTCTTATGAAAGACAAGACAATAATATTGTTTTTAACACGAAGTTTAACTCTCTCGAAAACTTACTGTAAATGAACTTTAGGCATGCAGAATCTTTTACCGCTACATTTGTACCTCTGTTATGATATGTATAATGTTAAGCAACAAGTATTTTAAATGTTAGTAGCAAAAATAATTTTAAAATCATATACTACAGTGGCGGATCCAGGAATCTTGAAGGGGGGGGGGCGACCAGTTTGGGGTCAGGGTAGGGTCCACAACCACACACAAAAAAATTGCTTTATTAAATCTTATGTATATTTTGGACACAAAAAGGGGGGGGGGGGCTGCCCCCTCTAAATCCGCCAGTGTACTATTTGATCAAGCCATTTGACGATAATTAAACTTAATTTCTCAACGGTCTTATAGAATTATTAAAGTGTTATAGAACATTTACTATAGATTAATGATTTATTGGATTTGGCAATGATTCAATAAAAGATTTCAAATAAACGTAATAATATAAAATTTGATTCGAAATAATGACAATCAATAATTTGAAACAAAAATATTTGCCGATGCTAATACTTTTTTCTCTCAACAATCTCTCTCTCTCTCTCTCTCTTAGACCTAGAATTTTTTTTTTAAACGATGTGTAGTAACGCACTTGCGTACTTGCAGAGACAGCTACGCGCCTGTAGAAAGAGAGGACATGGAGGTTCAGTGATCTGGACCAGCTCACCACTATGATGAAAATAAAACATACACATATTTATCCTTCTTTTTAATGTTATAAAAGGATTTATCTAGGATGTCTGACCTTGAATTACACAACTCAAAGTAGTTTTAAATTTTTATCGCTTCCAAACACTGAAAATAGTACTGTTATAAGGAAGAACTATTTATGCCAGAATGCAAGGGGCCTGGTTTACATGAGAAATTAGTAACCAGCAATTCCAGGACCAAGCATAATTTTTATTTCCTCATGATTTTTTCTTCAACAAAATAAAAGAAAAAAAATTCACATATTATTTCTGATGATTATGGAAAGCAACGGCCTGCTCAGCATTCAACATGTCGAAAAAGTTTGTCACTGTCTTTGCATGATTTTTCCCGCGAAACGTCATATTTCTTTTAACCAATTAAATTTAAGTAGAGGGAATTCCCATTTACATAACCACATCAACTTCCGGCCTCCCTTTTCTAAGTTTTACGGAATCGGTAGCAGTAGACTGAGTTTGAAGCGATATTTTAAGAACTAGAGAGGATTTAACGTGATTTGAGTTGAATTGCCCGAAATTGGAGGCAAAGTTTAAGTAAGTACTTGAGGGAAACGGTTGTATCCGTTAATTTTAAACACATTGTAGACTTAAAATTGAAGCGAAGTATCTGAACTGAAAAATTCAAGATGGCAACCGTGACGAACCTTGTTATTTTTATAGTATGGGGGATTTTTTATTTATGAAAAGAAAGGTTTAAAACGTCAAGCGCCTGTGCAACAAACAAACAAAAAATACGCAATTGTAAAAACGCCAAAATTTCAGCTCAAACTAAATATCAAGGATAGTTGTGTCAGAATAAATGAAAGTATTTCCGTAGTAAAAAAAAAAACCAAAACATTGTACAGGATGGCAAGGAAGTGTACATTGTTTACCAATCAATTAAAAAGTTGGAAAACTTTTTTACATCCCCACTTGACTCAAGTTTATTGGGCATAGTGTTGGTTTCAGAGCTATAGAATGAAATAAGATCAGCAAAACTGCCTTCATTTGAGGCAAAATGCATCTTACTTCCATTCAAAAACAAACACGTGTCAATGCCATTCAATGATTCTGTGTGGCAATTAAATTAAAATGGAATTAGACAGGATTTATTAAGTCTTCCGTACACAACGGAAGACTTATAGTGATTGTATTGTTTCTTTTTAAGTCTTCCGTTCACAACGGAAGACTTATAGTGATTGTATTGTTTCTTTTTAGGGTCTTCCGTCTTCAGCGGAAGACCCTTCTATTATTGTATTGTTTCTTTTTAAGGTCTTCCGTCTCCAACGGAAGACCTTATTGTTTTCGTTCGGTTTCTTTTTCCCTATTATTATTAAGGTCTTCCGTCTCCACGGAAGACCTTATAGTGATTCTATTGTTTCTTCTTCTTCTTATTATTATTATTATTCTTTTTTTTTTAGACAAAATTTTGTGCACGCGATTTCTCGAAAACTATTCAATGAATTTCCTTGAAATTTTCAGGGATAAAAGGTCTTTATATGAATTTTATATAAAATTCCGTTTTTTGGTAAACGCGGTTCCAGTGCCAAGTTATGGACAATTTTCTGATTTTAAAATGCAATTTTGTCCGCGAGTGTTCTCGAGAATGGCTTAAGATATTAACTGGAGACTTGTTAGAGATGATAGAACTTGACTTTTAGATTGGAGAGGGCACCTTTTCGTCTGTCGTCGGCACTTCCGGTCGCTTACGGAAGTGATCAAAGAAATCGTTAAATTTCAACTTTCCTTTTTTAAATCAATTCTTACATCATTTTATTGCATCTCTTTTGTAGTTTTGAAATATGTTGGTCCCACCGGAAACAAAAACGTCAACTTCCGGTTATAAGAGAAAAACGACATAATTTGAGTATTTTTCTTTCCCAATAATATCTATTGTAGATAAAGTATTTGGAATGAATTTTAAACATGTTATTCAAACAGATAATGCCTAGAGTAACCTTAAATATCTTTCAAAAATTCACTTCCGGTCGCGTGTTTTTCTGTCCTCAAAATGAGAAGTTGTCTGAGCAAGATCTCGGAAACGGTAAGAGATTAAGACACCAGACTTATATGAGTAACAGACCTTAAGATGTAGCAAAAACCATTTGGGTTCAGAGCGTCAACCGTCACTTCCGGTCGTCACAGGAAGTGATCAAAGAAATCGAAAATTTCAACTTTTCTTTTTTTATTAAAGATTGCATCACCTTATTGCATCTTTTTCGCAGATTCGAAAGAAGTTGGTCCCACCGGAAACAAACGACAACTTCCGGTTATAAGAGAAAAACTACAAAAATTGAGTTTTTTACTTTCCTATAAACATTCTGTTTAGATAACGTATTGGAAATGAATTTTAAATATGTTATTCAGACTGCAAAGATCTAGAGTAAACTTAAATATCTTTCAGAAATTCACTTCCGGTCGCGTGTTTTTCTGTCCTCAAAATGAAAAATTGTCTGAGCGAGATCTCAAAAACAGGTAAAAGATTAAAACACCAAATTCTTATGAGTAGCAGACCTTGAGGAGTAGGCAAAACCATTTTGGTAAACGCGTCCGTCGTAACTTCCGGTCGTCACAGGAAGTGATCAAAGAAATCAAAAATTTTAACTTTTCTTTTTTAAATTAAAGTTTGCATCACTTTATTGCACCTCTTTCGCTGTTTTGAAACATATTAGATTCCACCGGAAACAAAAACGTCAACTTCCGGTTTTAGGTGATAAGCTACGTTACTTCGATATTTAACCTTCTCATTAATATTGCTTATCGATAAAGTACTTGAAATGTTTTTATGCATTTTGTAGATACTGCAAATGTATAGAAAAACGTCAGAGATTTTTTATAAATTCACTTCCGGTCGAGTGTTTACCTGTCCTCAGAATTAGAAATTGCTCGGCAACAGTAAACGACTGAAGTCTAAAACTTTCAGAACTGATAGTCATTCATCAGTTTATTTGAATCGCGAGGAAATCTTGTATCGCCGTTACTTTTGGTCGTGACAGGAAGTGATGCAAAAAAGTGAATGGTTAATGGTTAGCACGTTGGATTTTCACCCTGACAACCAGGGTTAAATCTCCAAAGTGTCTGAATTTCTTTTATCACCTTTTCAGTTTGAATTTACATTTTTACTTTCAAAATCGGACGGAAGACCTCTCATTGCTCGCAATGAGTTTCTAGTTATTATTATTATTATTCTTTTTTTTTCTTACCGATTTTGTGCACGCGAGTTCTCGGAAACGACTCGCTCGATTTTCATGAAACTTTCAGATCTGATAGATATTGATCTGAACCTTATTGGAAATTTTTTATATTGATGACGTCACTTCCGGTCGTGAGATATAGACAATTATCTGATTTTCAGAGGGTCGGCTTGTCCTGGTAATCACTCCAAAACGAATAAAGATATTGAGTTGAGGTTCTCAGTGAAGGTAGAGGAGGGATTGTAGATGTGCTTTTTTGCGTCCATATCTTTCCAGCGCAAAAGGCGCCAAAGCTCGCCTGGGCTCGAAAAGTAGGCTCACAAGCATCTCGCAAAATTTGACAAGTTTTCTATCATATCTTTATACCTGTAAATATTTTGTTAAAACATATATAACAAAAGTTGTGCAGAATGATAAGTGCTTTCATTTGATATCAAGAAAAAGGGGCTGACCCCTCAAGTTAGGGGCTCAGAGGGGCCAAAAGTCTTTTATCGTTAACTCTTTAACGATTAATATTTTGTTACACATTATTGAAGCAAAAATGTTTATCTTAACAATTTACAACAATATATGATAAGATTCTGATCATATGTTACGTAATAAGGGGTCACAAGGGGCCAGAATGCTAAATCTTTGACGCTTTATATCTCGAAAAGGGGGAATATTTTGATAAGCAATACTGAACAAAAGATAGTCAGAATAATGTTCTAAACAATATATACCCTTTCAATTTTTGTCAAACGGCCCCATTAAGGACTTGGAGGGTGGCCCCTAAATATTTCCATTCAGCATATCTCCACAACGAAAAGAAATCTCTGAATAGTTGTTGAACAAAAAATGTTCAAAATCACAAGACTTTTCATTTGATGTCAAGAAAAAGGGGCTAACCCTTCAAATTAGGGGCTTAGAGGGGCTAAAAGTCTTTCATCTATAACTCTTTAACGAACAATTATCTGTAGCACATTACTGAAGCAATGATGTTTATCTTAACGATTTACAACAATATGTGATAAGATTCTGATCATACGTTACGTAATAAGGGGTCACAAGGGGCCAGAATGCTAAATCTTTGAGGTTTTATATCTCGAAAAGGGGGAATATTTTGATATGCAATACTGAACAAAAGATGGTCAGAATAATGTTCTAAACAATATGCACCCTTTCAGTATTTGTCAAACGGCCCCATTAAGGACTTTGAGGGTGGCCCCTAAATATTTCCATTCGGCATATCTCCACAATGAAAGGAAATCTCTGAATATTTTTTGAACAAAATATTTCAAAATCACAAGACCTTTCAACTGATATCAAGAAAAAGGGGCTGACCCCTCAAACTAGGGGCTGAGAGGGGCCAAAAGCATGTCATCTATAGCTCTTTGATAATGTTATCTAAATCAAAAGAATGAAATCTAATTAGGGAAGTCTATATATTATTAACTTTTAACAAAGATCATAGTCAAAATCATGTCTCATCTTATCGAAAAATCGGACGGAAGACCTACTCGTTGCTCGCAACGAGATCTCATCTAGTTATTATTAATTATTCTTTTTTTTTCTTACCGATTTTGTGCAAGCGAGTTCTCGGAAACGGCTCGGTCGATTTTCACGAAACTTTCAGATCTAATAGATATTGATCTGAACCTTATTGGAAATTTTTTATTTTGATGACGTCACTTCCGGTCGTGAGATATAGACGATTTTCCGATTTTCAGAGGGTCGGCTTGTCCTGGCAATCACTCCTAAACGAATAAAGATATTGAGTTGAGATTCACAGTGAAAGTAGAGGAAGGATTGTAGATGTGCTTTTTTGGGTCTATATCTTACAAGCGCAAAAGGCGCCGAAGCTCGCCAGGGCTCGAAAAATAGGATCATATCTATCTCGCAAAATTTAGCACGTTTTCTTTCATGTCTTAATACCTGTAAATATTTTGTTAAAACATATATAACAAAAGTTGTGCACAATGATAAGAGCTTTCATTTAATATCAAGAAAAAGGGCCTGATCCTTCAAATTAGGGGCTAAAAGGGGCCAAAAGTCTTTCATCTATAACTCTTTAATGATCAATATTTTGTTATCAATTACTGAAGCAAAAATGTTTATCTTAACAATTTGCAACTATATATTATAAAATTTTGATTCTATATTGCGTAATAAGGGACCAAAAGGGGCCAGAATGCTAAATTTTTGACGCTTTATATCTCGAAAAGGGGGAATATTTTCATAAGCAATACTGAACAAAAGATGGTTAGAATAATGTTCTAAACAATATGAACAGTTTCAATTTTTGACAAACGGCCCCACTAAGGACTTGGAGGGGTGGCCCCTAAATATTTCCATTCAGCATATCTCCTCAACGAAAAGAAATCTCTGAATAGTTGTTGAACAAAAAGTTTTTAAAATCACAAGACCTTTCATTTGATATCCAGAAAAAGGGGCTGAGCCCTCAAATTAGGGGCTCAGAAGGGCCAAATGTCTTTCATCTTTAACTCTTTAACGATCAATAACGTGATACATTACTGAAGCAATGATGTTTATCTTAACGATTTACATTAGAATATGATAAGATTCTGATCATATGTTACGTAATAAGGGGTCACAAGGGGCCAGAATGCTTAATCTTTGATGCTTTATATCTCGAAAAGGGAGAATATTTTGATTAGCAATCCTAAACAAAAGATGGTCAGAATAATGTTCTAAACAATATGCACCCTTTCAATTTTTGTCAAACGGCCCCATTAAGGACTTGGAGGGGTTGCCCCTAAATATTTTCATTCAGCATATCTCCACAACGAAAAGAAATCTCTGAATAGTTGTTGAACAAAAAGTCTTCAAAATCACAAGACCTTTCATTTGATATCAAGAAAAAGGGGCTGACCCCTCAAATTAGGGGCTCAGAGGGGCCAGAAGCCTGTTATCTATAGCTCTTTGATAATGTTATATAAATCAAAAGAATGTAATCTAATTAGGGAAGTCTATATATTATTATCTTTTAACAAAGATCATAGTCAAAATCATATCTCATCTTATCAAAAAATCGGACGGAAGACCTACTCGTTGCTTGCAACGAGATCTCATCTAGTTCTTATTATTATTATTTTTTTTTTTTTTTCCTACACCGGTATCTCAGTAACGGTTCGGTGGATTTTTATGAAACTTTCGGAGATGATAGGGAACAATGTTCCCTCGGGACGTTTTTTTCATTTTTGATGATTTCACTTCCGGTCGCGAAATATGACGTATTTTTGACGTTTTTCTGCAATTCCGGTCTGTCCTACTCCGAAGAAACTGCGCAAAATAGAAATTTGAAATTTTCAGGAATGATAGAATTGTGACCTTGACATGTGCACCTGACTTTTGAAATTTTAAGAAGATGTTTAAATTTTTCAAATTTTAAAGTTAAATTTTTCAAAAAAAAATTTTTAATCGAATTTTGAAATTTTTTATATTGTAAAATAGATCTTGGCGAGAACTTTCCAAAAATGTATTTGTTTTGCATGTGAGTACATTAATAAACAATATATAAGCTCAGGTGTGTTAGGTCACTTGAGTGCAAGTGTACTTTAAGAACTTTTCTTTAAAAAATCATTACTCTTTTATTTCTTGACCGATTTTAAAACTTTTTACACCGTCAAATAGATCTTTACGAGACCTTTCCAACAGTATATTTGGTTTTATTGTAAGTGCACTAATAAAGAAAATATGAGCTCAGGTAAGTTAGCCTTTTGTTTTGACAGGACATGTCAAAATCATTGTCAAGGACACTTGCGTATGACCGTACTCTTTGATCTTTGGCAGATATCCTTTGATTTCTTTTAAAAGCATTACTCTTTTATTTCTTGACCGATTTTAGAACTTTATACACCATCAAATAGATCTTTACGAGACCTTTCCAACAATGTATTTCTTTTGTTTGTAAATGCACTAATAAAGAAAATATGAGCTCAGGTATGTTAGCTTTTTTTTGACAGGACATGTCAAACTCATTATCAAGGACACTTGTGGATGACCGTACTCTTTCATCTTTGGCGGATATCCTTTTATTTTTAAAAAATCTTTACTCTTTTATTTCTTGACCGATTTTAAAACTTTTTACACCGTCTGATAGGTCTTCCTGTGACCTTTCTTACAGTATATTTGTTTTGATTTTAGGTGCAATTTTAAAGAAAATATGAGCTCAGGTGTGTTAGAGAATTTTGACGGCCCATGTATAAGTTATCGATTTTCTTCAGCGACGTTTAATACACAGTGACCTAGAAGAAAGCAAGGACATTCAATTAAGTCTGAAATAGTGATTTCATAATGTACCTGTGATTATGAAAATTTGTGTATTCAATTTAAATCATTGAAAGTTTTGAATACTGTAATTTCAAATTTTAAAACCTTTAAAATTGTAAGATTTTGATATATCCTCTAATGTTGAAAGCGGTAAGCTCCTACTTGATGAATTTTTATTACAGCATTTAAAACTTCAAAAATTTTCAAATTTGAAATAATTTAAAAGCCTTAAAATATGAAATCAAGGACATCTAAAATAATGAAAACATGAATGAGAGTGATTAGGAGTCTTTTGGAGGTCAAAAAGAGTGAAATTTAAACGATTTAAATTTAAAAAAAAAAAAATTCAAAACTGCTTCCAAAGATGGAGAACATCGTACAATGAGGTGAAATCTCTCAAAGGTCAAAGAAAGTAAAATTTTATCGATTTAATTTTTTTTCAAAAAATTTAAACTGAATCCAAATGTTAAAACAAGGACTGTCTCTGTATTTTGAAACATGTAGAACATAAAACAATGTGTTTTGAATTTCTAAAAGGTCAAATAAAGTGAATTTTAAACAATTTAAATTTTTCAAAAAATTTAAATTGAATTCAAATGTTAAAACAAAGACAATTTCTATATCTTGAAAGATGGAGAACATCATATAATGTGTTTTGAAATCTCTCAAAGATCAAATAGAGTGAAATTTAAACGATTTAAATTTTTCAAAAAATTTAAATTGAATCCAAACCTTAAAAAAAGGACTATCTCTGTATTTTGAAAGACGGAGAACATCATACAATGTGTTTTGAAATCTCTCAAAGGTCAAATAGACTGAAATTTAAACGATTTAAATTTTTCAAAAAATTTAAATTGAATCCAAACGTTAAAACAAGGACTATCTCTGTATTTTGAAAGATGGAGAACATCATACAATGTGTTTTGAAATCTCTCAAAGGTCAAATAGACTGAGATTTAAACGATTTAAATTTTTAAAAAAATTTAAATTGAATCCAAACGTTAAAACAAGGACTATCTCTGTATTTTGAAAGACGGAGAACATCATACAATGTGTTTGAAATCTCTCAAAGGTCAAATAGACTGAGATTTAAACGATTTAAATTTTTTTAAAAATTTAAATTGAATCCAAACGTTAAAACAAGGACTATCTCTGTATTTTGAAAGATGGAGAACATCATACAATGTGTTTTAAAATCTCTCAAAGGTCAAATAGGGTGAAATTTAAACGATTTAAATTTTTCAAAAAATTTAAATTGCTTCCACAAACATAAAAAACGCAACAAATGATGTTCTCTTCCTTCAAAATATGTAAGTTGACTTTTGTTTAATATTTCAGTGCAATTTAAATTTTTTGAAAAAATTAAATCGTTTAAATCTCACTCTAATTGACCTTTGAGAGGTTTCAAAACACATTGTATGATGTTCTCCATCTTCCAAAATACAGAGATAGTCCTTGTTTTAACATTTGGATTTAATTTAATTTTTTTTTTAAATTTAAATCCTTTAAATCTCACTCTATTTGACCTTTGAGTGATTTCAAAACACATTGTATGATGGTCTCCTTTTTTCAAAATACAGAGATAGTCCTTGTTTTTACATTTGGAAACAAATTGAATTTTTTGAAAATTTTCAATTGTTTGAATCTCGCTCTAATTGAACTTTGAAAGATTTCAAAACACATTGTATAATATTCTCCATCTTTCAAAATACAGAAATAGTCCTTGTTTTAACATTTGGAAGCAATTTAAATTTTTTGAAAAATTTAAATCCTTTAAATCTCACTCTATTTGACCTTCGAGAGATTTCAAAACATATTGTATGATGTTCTTCACCTTTCAAAATACAGAGATAGTCCTTGTTTTAATGGTTGGTTTCAATTGAAATTTTTTGAAAAATTTAAATCGTTTAAATTTCACTCTATTTGACCTTTGAAAGATTTCAAAACACATTGTATGATGTTCTCCATCTTCCAAAATACAGAGATAGTCCTTGTTTTAACATTTGGATTTAATTTAAATTTTTTGAAAAATTTAAATCGTTTAAATCTCACTCTATTTAACCTTTGAGTGATTTCAAAACACATTGTATGATGTTCTCCATCTTTCGAAATACAGAGATAGTCCTTGTTTTAATGGTTGGTTTCAATTTAAATTTTTTGAAAAATTTAAATCGTTTAAATTTCACTCTATTTGACCTTTGAAAGATTTCAAAACAAATTATATGATGTTCTCCATCTTCCAAAATACAGAGATAGTCCTTGTTTTAACATTTGGATTTAATTTAATTTTTTTAAAAAATTTAAATCGTTTAAATCTCATTCTATTTAACCTTTGAGGGATTTCAAAACACATTGTATGATGTTCTCCGTCTTTCAAAATACAGAGACAGTCCTTGTTTTTACATTTGGAAACAAATTGAATTTTTTGAAAATTTTAAATTGTTTGAATCTCACTCTATTTGAACTTTGAAAGATTTCAAAACACATTGTATGATATTCTCCGTCTTTCAAAATACAGAAATAGTCCTTGTTTTAACATTTGGAAGCAATTTAAACTTTTTGAGAAATTTAAATCATTTAAATTTCACCCTATTTGACCTTTGAGAGATTTTAAAACACATTGTATGATGTTCTCCATCTTTCAAAATACAGAGATAGTCCTTGTTTTAACGTTTGGATTCAATTTAAATTTTTTGAAAAATTTAAATCGTTTAAATCTCACTCTATTTAACCTTTGAAAGATTTCAAAACACATTGTATGATGTTCTCCATCTTTCAAAATACAGAGATAGTCCTTGTTTTAATGTTTGGATTCAATTTAAATTTTTTGAAAAATTTAAATCGTTTAAATCTCAGTCTATTTGACCTTTGAAAGATTTCAAAACACATTGTATGATGTTCCCCATCTTCCAAAATACAGAAATAGTCCTTGTTTTAACATTTGGATTTAATTTAAATTTTTTGAAAAATTTAAATCGTTTAAATCTCACTCTATTTAACCTTTGAGTGATTTCAAAACACATTGTTTGATGTTCTCCATCTTTCAAAATACAGAGATAGTCCTTGTTTTAATGGTTGGTTTCAATTTAATTTTTTTGAAAAATTTAAATCGTTTAAATTTCACTCTATTTAACCTTTGAGTGATTTCAAAACACATTGTATGATGTTCTCTGTCTTTCAAAATACAGAGATAGTCCTTGTTTCAATCAAAATGACACCTCATCGAAATCGGACGGAAGACCCACTCGTTGCTCGCAACGAGATCGGATCTAGTTATTAAGTCTTCCGTTCACAACGGAAGACTTATAGTGATTGTATTGTTTCTTTTTATTATTAGGGTCTTCCGAGCTTCCTTCGGAAGACCCTACTGTTATTCTACTGTTTCTTATTATTATTTTATATTTTTTTTCCCGCCGATTTTCAGCAGGCGATTTCTCGGAGACCTTTTGTCCGATTGCTATGAAACTTTCAGGGTAGATACAATGTGTTATTGCCTAAAAACGGTTTTTTCAAATTTTTGATATATACCCCCCTTCATGAGTTATTGCCCTTTAATCGATATTTGGAGGGTCTCTTGTCCAGTAGAATTCTCAATAACGACACATGATATTTGCATGAAAACTGGAGAACTTTTAACTAATACATTGCAGATGCGCAGAACATTAAAATTGTAGGCTAATTTTTTTAAGTTCGGAAGCTATGTGACGGCAAGTTTTAAGAATTATTTTTCCATGAAATTTTGCTGCTTTTTGTTTAATAACTTTTAAACTGATAAAAATTTGGTAAGACATATAGAATAAAAGTTGTTTGTAATTACGAGAGCTTTCAGATAACATCAAGAAAAAGGGGCTGGCCCCTATATTCAGGGGACAGCAGGTCATAAAAGTATTTTTTGGATAGCTAAAAATATGAAAATATTATGAAAAAGTTTGAATGACATAATTTCTAACATATTAAATCTTGTCATGTGGTATAAAGAGAAACAAGCTCCGTGCTATGTTTTATTCTATTTTATATAATAATTATTCGAGAATCGTACAGGAACAAGTTGTCTACAAACCAGCCACGCCTTTTAGGGCATCGTAACACATGCTTGTACGGTTTTAGATAGTTGTTGTGTTTTAAATAAATTGTTTTGATTCGATTTCTCTGTTTTCTGTTATATAAATCGTTTATAAATGCAAGTTATTTACACAAGTAAAGGTAAATCAACATTTACAAATGCATCCGTATAGAAAGAGTCTTAATCGGGGCCTCTTGTTTGTAACCTGGATGTAAACAATCACGAGCGGCATTGTGGGAAGAAGACACTAAAGACCCGATATACGAAAAACGTGATATGATCTGATGCTTTGTTGGCAAATATTTAAAAAAAAAAGTGTAGTTTAGTATAGCATAATGCTTCATAATCAATAATTTTTAAAAATAAATCATGTATAACACTCAATCTGATTATTTTATTTTTTGAAAAATCATCAGGTCGAATATCAGGTTCTTTAGTATATCAAGTCTTTAGTACGTCCCCGGAAGTAGCCATGCAAGTCGGAATTACAGACAGAAAATGAGAAGAAAATATGTGACAGTTGTACATTTTCTTAACGTACGAGCCGTATGTAGACATGCACGTTTAATCCACATCTACGAAGCACATAAAATCCTTGGTTGCGTACAGGGAGCATTAGTTTTAAAGGGATATATATATTCTTGCGCAAATTGTTTACGAGGAAATTCTGACGATCACATTATAACAGCGATGAACAGTCTTGTGTCGGAGTTTTCTGTGATAAATGTAGCGAGTGATGAAAGAGTTCACGGTGACATTTTAATATATGATTGGCGTGGACCATGGAAATGAAGGTTAGAATTTTTCTTATCTAAAATTTAACAGCTGCTTACAGCACTGATGTTACATGTATATGCCAGCAAACAGGCAAATGTATAAATGTACGCACAAACACTGATGTATGTTATCTATATTATGGTTCAGTCTGTCTGTTAGCCCTGACATGACATTGGTCAAATCCCCATTGCTTTACCTTATATTTAAATGCATGAGAGCATGTAATTTCACCAAGACTTATTTTTTTTATTGAAACAAAAAAAAAATGCAAAAATTCAACAATACACTATCTAACATACTACATGTATAAAAATGATAATTATTGTTATATATTCTTCAACAAGTGTGAATAGCTGTTATAACTAGGGCCTTAATTAATATTATAATTTGTTATACCTTTAAAAATTTGTTCTTATATAAATCTATACCAGTGTACACTCAAAATGTCTAACATTTCCAAGGTTTTATGAGCAATCATAAAAAATCTATGTTGAACCGCAAAGTGAGATATTGAACCTGTCGATGAGATCATTGGACTGCTTACATATTACAGTATGCGCGGGATTAGTTAAATCTCATTTGCATTCGTTGGTGTTCGAAAGTTACGCAATTGACAGAGTTTTACCTCAGTGCTGGTAAAGGAAATTTACATCACGGAAGCCACTACAAAATACACTACGGTCAACGCGGATCCCGTATTTTCCCGCGCCCCCGCGATGGTGTTTTAATCCTTTCCGCGATACACCGTCGCGGTTTTATCATCGCGGTGATCGCGGGGACACGAGATTACCGTGACGGTGTGCTCTACCGTATTTTACTCAATGTGAAGTCGATAATCCTTAATGTCAAAGTAAGGATATAAAATTGTGAATATATAAGATCGAATTTTTAAAATTTGGCTTAAACAATGTTAAAGTCATATATGGCGTATTTTTGATAAGTTCAGGCTTACTAAAATTACAAAGATCTTTCTATTTGTATTATTACCTCATATAAAGATAGGACTTTCCTGTAAATTACACAATTTAAATCAATCGCGTTTCATAGAAATTAGAAATTTAAAACAATAACCGATTTATTTATAGACTCCGCATTTCAATATCAGACGCAGTTTAAAGTCCATTTAACTATAGAAACGTTGGGTTATTCAAGTTCATAATCGGCGAAAATTTTAATTTGAACGTAAATAACAAATATCGTGTTCATCCACACTCAATCTCGTATTTTTATTTTTTTTTTTAAGCTCAGATACGCCATATATAGCTTTAAAATTCTAGAAATAATTTATAAATCTTTTTTTTTTCAGTCTAAAGGGTGATATTTGAATGATACTTGGCATTTATTCTATCAAAATATTATCATTGTTGTAGTTTCTAATAAGTAACCTGAATTATATTGAGGAGATCTATAACTCAACATATTTTTTTATTGTAAATATCGATTCGATTTATTTTACGCCCTTTTTTCATCATAACCGTTTTTTTCCATACAGTATTACTACAGTTGTTTTTTTTTTCGAATTGAAAACGCAATGTATATATCACTGAAAAAAATGAAAACACAATTTCACGCCAAAATACCTCTTCCAACATATTCAAATATTATTTACAATAATCCCGAATATTTGAATTAACGATATTGATCACCACCTAATTTGTTAGAATTATGGGCCTGAATGAAAAAAAAAACAGCTCTGTTCATCATGTTAATATATTCTAAGAGAAGTCGACGATAGTCATTTTTATAAAGCTAAAAGAATTAAATGGTTGCGTTTTCAGTTGATAATTAAACAGAGAAGTCATGAACTAAATAAGTTGAAACTGACCAAACACGTGTACATGTATTACACAATCACAGCGTGTGCAGTGGGGCGTAGCTAATGCTATATGGATTCACGAGATGATCAAGCCCTTTTACGATAACCGTGTTTTCAAGCTGTAAAAACTGCATGTATAACTACATGACCATATTTCAGTAGCCGGTCTTGACACCTTGATCACCCATCATACATATAGGTATTATCAACTGATCAAAAGCAATCCTGAAATCACAAAAATATCGTTATACTCGTATAAAGAATTTAAAAACAATAAAAGTCTTCTTTTTTTATTGGTCGGCGATCTTGAAAAACTTGGGATTGTCAGAGTAATTATTGAAACCAAAGAGAAAGGTTTCACGAAAATGAAACTTTTAAATAATTTAAGGGAGTGGGTATTAAATTACACACTGTAATTTTGGGTAGAGAAACATGAAGATTAGCACGGCAAAAGAGTGTGTGTGGGGGGGGGGGAGGGGGGTTTAAGAATAAAAATCTAAAATAAAAGGCGATGGACATTTCAGGAAACTTTTCTGTAAATGGTTTACATTATACTGTATATATTTATTTAATCAACACACTTCATGAATGTCCAAAATGTGCATAGCATTTCTTTAGAAAATAATCAATAAATATGAACAGTCTGATTAAAACCAGCCCCCCCCCCCCTTCTCCTATCTTCTTCGATATGTGAATATGAGATACTTATTAAATCTATTTTCTATATCATATTAATGCATAACACTTGCTGTTTGTTCAAAGCTTTCAAAGTCTGGAGGAATTCTGAAGGAATTTTTCTAATAGTTGCTGAGAAATTAATGTTGTATTGAATCAGTGGAAATTTTTGTATAAATAAAATTTGCTACTTATAGAATGGACAAATTATTTTAAAGTTTGAGATGTATTTCAAGTTTTACGAAGCAGACTCCTATTCAATATGAATGCAAAATTTTGTATGTCCAGGTGGACATTACAGGTAAATCACAGCTTTAAGAAATCTAATCTATTGTTGTACAGAGGTATGTGTATATCTATTACATAACACTTCCTGTCTGTGTCAGTGCCAAGGTTCTGACTGTGCTTACTACAAACTCGAATCTACCCCGGGGACACATATAACCTTCTGTTCCAATTGTATTTTATCAGTGTAAATTTAAATTTCAAAATCGAATATGTTGCATATTTGCACATGCTGTACTTAACATCCTCTGAGCTATTAATTACGTTTTTCGCCTTTAATTGAAGGTAAATAAATTAAAAAAAAACAACAAAAAAAAACGTAAATTCAGGGAGGGGTATCACATGCATGAAGATAATGTGTGATGCCCAGAGCATGGGAAATCAGTCACTAGGGTAACCGCACTAGAAAACAATCAACGAATGAAAACTTAAACTAACTTTGAATCAGTTTTGAATTTTTGAATTATCAGTTGATTATGGACCGAAAATTAAATTAATTAAATTTTTAAATCAAAATAGAGCGAAGCTTGCTATTTACGAATAAACACGTATCTAAAGTAAATTAAAGTTAAAATGATAATATTTGTAGACAGGATAAATATTTTTTTAAATAATATTTTACACCCGAATCATAGTTTGTTTGTAATACCTGGATATATAATTATACCGTACAAAGCGCACTAGATTAGAAGTCATGAAAAAGAGTCTAGTATACATGTTGTACGTTCATACGTACTTTCTCAAGTTTAAAATCTTTAAGGAAACTTGAATTACGAATTAGGAATACAGAAAAAAAATCTATTCCTTTGAAGATTTTATTCTGTGTGCCTTTTTTTTGATATTGCGACTAATTTACTTATTTAAAATGGTTAAATGAAGGAAAAGTTGTTTTCAATTGACAATTAAATCATCGAGTTATCGGATATCAATAACTCTACAAAATTAATGCATATGTATAATTACGGATAACTTAAGAACGATAAATGATTACACAATATATATATGTAGTTGTCTCCATATCACGCATTCTTTCTTTCCTTTCCTTTTCTTTCTTTTTTTTTAATTTTTGAAAGAGGCGTGAAATAAAAAATAAATTAATCAAATATTTATAAAAAGGAGACCTAAATAACTGCTAAGACTGGTTTTATCCTTTTAGATTTTTTTTTTTTTTTACTTTCTATTCATTCTTGTTTTGTTGTGTTTTTTTTACCGTCGGGGGAGGTAACTCGCGTTTATGAAGAGAATAATTTTTTACCTGAGACGGATAACGCAAACCGCGATGGTGTGGATTAGTTGAGGACCCGTACCGCGAGAACACGCGGTTTTACCTGAGCTACCTGTGTTAAACCGCGATCAATTTCACACCACGAGGACTCGCGGTAAATACGGAAACCGCGTTGACTGTAGTGTACATGTATGTCAAACAAAAAAAGAAAGTAAAAGATATAACAAAACATTTATTGACCGTGTTCTCAGGGTAAAATGCAATTTGCTGACCCCTTGAACCAAACTGTTTCCCTTCGGCCTAATGGCCTCAGGCAAACAGTTTGGTTCTTGGGTCCGACAAAACACATGTTGCCCTCAAACCCAGTTAGTAAATGTGTATTATTATTGGAAAATCTCAAAAATGTCACTCAGTTAAATTGCAAAAGAAATTTGGAAATATATTTATACATAAAAGTTTGAATTATTTCTGTGATAAGACTGCAGGATTGATTTGTGTTTTGTTTATTGCCCCTTCAAATTTTTTTTAGTCATATTATTATGCCACCACTTGCTGGTGGAGGCCTGCAAATATAGACCTGTACTTGACACTTACGGCCTTTGGGAAGTGAGGGATCTTTTTCGTGCCAGCACCTTCTGTGACACGGAACCTTGGTTCATACGGTTTCATCCGAGGAACCTATCTCCACATCCAGCTGTGGGATTCGAACCTGCGATGTAAGGATCAGCTTCTTACTGACACTTTGATTGATTGTATGTTGTTTTACATCTTACTTGAGAATTTTTCTCTCGTATAGAGACATTACCACATACTGGTGAAGGGCTTCAGACATAGACCTTAATACTTGGCACTAAGGCCCATTGAGCAGTGAGGGTTCTTTATTGTCCCAACATCTACTGTGAGGTTTTTAAGGTCTCATCTGAAAAACCTTTGACTTTCATTCTAATGCTTGGCGCTTGGTGAAGGAACCTTCATTACCTGTATGTTTATGTCAGGTTTGACACAGCAAATGAGAATCAAGCCCAGGCCTCCTGATTACAAAATGAATGCCCTACAACTAGGCTACCATTACAGATAATGAACTAGATTAATTACCATGTAAAACATTGTTTAGTAAAAAATTAGTTCTTGAAATTAGAAAATAGAATTTTTTATGATTGGGGTATGTAAACTTAGAGTGGTATTTGGGTTATACAGTAAAACACGCTTACTGCGAACAGACTTAAATAAGGAATTGAAGCGTATAGTGAAGTGATTTTCATTCCCTGTGGTTTTAAAACATACTGAAAACTAAACTGAAAAATGAATACATTTATAATGAATCAAAATTATTTGTCCCTGGCACTTATAAGCATGTTTTACTGTAATGACAAAATAATGGGGATTTGTTTTCACAGTGGCTGTATATTGTGAATAATTTAATAAGGCCAAATAAAAAAATATGTGTGGTTCCGGTTACCCGACCGTCCCTATTTTATACCCCCGACCCTAAACTTTTTTTGACAATTTTCAAATTTCCGGAATTTTCCCCAATTTCCCTCATTGGCTCCAGTATTAGTTTTAGTTTCAGCAATGGTGGCCTTCTTTGACAACATCGTTTCAACACACAGTACAAGTGTTTTGTCAGTTACAAATATCACCACTTGAAAGAAAGCAATAGTATTATCTCACCAATATCACCAATAGTTAATTCAAGAACATTCAATGATATTTTTGACGTTAAAAAAACTACCTACCTACCCTAATTTGTTTGGAGATGTAACCGGAACCACACATATTTTTTTATTTGGCCTAAGTCGATAGCAACTTTTCAGTTTTAAACTAATCTCGTTCTAGCAGATGCTTGTCTGTCTCCGTAAACTCCAACGAGCAGGATCGAGTTTATGGAGACAGTCGAGCATCTGCTTGAATGAGACTAGTTTTACACATGCTATCTACATGATCTAAGTGGTAATTTTTTAAAAAAAATATGTATACTGGTATATTATTGAAAAAGTACATATACAAAAAATACCGACTAACCGGTTATGAAAATCATAACCCGTCATCCCATACTAAACTGGATATATTTCTGACTGATTAGATGGTTACCCAGTTGACCATTGCCATCCCTAATAAATTTTTTACATGTATAAGTTATGTGCATTTCCTTTGTGAAATCATGAAAAAAAACCCTCCTAATTAATCCCTATTTTTATATTATATTTTGTAATTACATCCTCAAAATTGACTGCATGTAAACATCTATTTAATAGAGTACTTTTTACAAATAATACACGGAAAATGTGACAGTATCTTTGAACTCTGTTTGATGGTTTCATTAGGGGTGTCAATGAATATTTGAGTACTCGACTATCATTCAATCATATTGACTATCGACTAAAATTTGTTAAGTTGGTTGTTCGTTTAAAATTTGCTACTCTTAAATTCAATGTAAAAAAAAAATTGGATCTGCTCAGTTCATTTATTAACGTATCAGTGTTCACACTCAGGGAAAGGCTTAACCAGTCTTTGTTAATTGTTCAAAGGAATTTTGTTGTTCGACAAACATGCATTGGCATACTTTAAAAGATGTCGGATCAAAATTGTAAAGTTTCAACCTGCAATTTCGTAAGATCTCAGATCTCATATAATGCAACTACCAATTAATGAAGAATAATAAAACTTTATAAATACATGTAAATTGGGGAATGGTTATGAGCATAATTCAAAGGTGTTTCTTTCTGATATTAATATCAATCATTTTTAAATTGAATTGATTGAATGCAAAAAATCTCATAATTAAAATTTTGTTTTTATAAGAGTTACACTTTAATTGTTTAACAATCACGGGTCACTGATAAGACACATTCAAATGGCTTCAGGTAAGAAATCAATAACGGGTACATGTACTAGCAGCAGGAAAAGAAAGGATAAATACGAGCATTTGATGTTCTGTATATAGATAAAATGTGCAGTCAGTGATTTTTTTTAGGGCCGACTTGGGGCTGAAATTTGGCCCCAGTCCCAATTGAAAATATGCCTGTATTTTCCCAAAATGTAATGGAAGTTTTCCCAAAGAAAAACTAACAAAATATTTGATCAAATTTAGTTTGTTTATTGCATGTTTTTCAAGCAGGTTTTGTTGTTCAGGTGGCAGGGGATAGTTTCGTACTAAAGACCCGGTCAAATTTCTTAAAGAATTGAGATATCCCCTGTTTGATGTGATATTTTATGTAGAAAAATGATTAGAATAATTATGGGACACATTTGCAGTGTAGCAAAGTGCTTGCTGAAATAAATGATGTGCAACATGTAGGTGTCACTATGACGCTTATATACAGAGTTGTAAATGCGAACCTAAGACACATGGTCAGTTGCAGAGGAAATTCAGCTGAAAAGCAGTAGGCCTTAGAAGAAGGTGTGTATCACAGAGGGAAGGTGAATGGCCCCATATCAATTGGTGAATTTTCATTAGGGCATGCATTGATTTACAGACTACTGGGTGTTTTATCCTGCTCGCTCGGGCCTGGGGGTGGGTTGTATGGGTGCGACTGAGGCCCAAATTTTGGAAAAACAAGCCAAAATTTGGGAGACCCCAGGTGTATTTTTGGTACATGTGCACTCTACTAGGCAAATTACATGTAATTTGTTGACATAATTTGTGAGCCATGGGCATATGAAGTGTAATTAATTAGCCCCTGGAAAACTGTCCCCATGTACATGTTTTTATGGATCGCATGTATATGTGTACCCCCTCGGCACATGTTCGGCATTTAAAAAAACTATCCTCTGCCACCTTCAAGAAAATACCAATTTTCAGAAATATGTAATTTAGTCTAATTCTTCTCTAAATAAGTTTATTGATGTATGCCATTTTCAAAACTCACCATATTTCTTTTATTTGACTCTTATTCATTTAGGTAGAGAGACCTAAACACAAGGGGGATAAACCTTTCCCAGTACACATTTTCAAAGAGTTTGAAGCATCAGCATAACAAATCTTAACAGAGTAAGGCAATTTTTGTCTGAGAAAAATTTATTTGTTTGAAAATAATAGTTTGGGCACTGTCACATATATTTTATCAAATTTTGATGCAATCACTTAGTATTAATTAAAATTAAAGGGGCTCAGTTATTGCGATATCACTGAAATTACAAATTATAAACTTATTCTTTTTTACATGTATTTTCACTAAATATCATTATTTTGAGAAAAGAATGAATCAGTATGCAAAAATATCAGTTCACAGAACCACATTTATTCAAAGAATTGCTGTGCTTTAATTTTTTTTTCAAATTAGACCCATCTTACTATTGATAATTACATAAAAAAATACCCCCCTCCCCTTCATTTTCCCCCTCATTTGTCTTATATAATGTGATAGAACTTAAACTTTTCATTATTTTCATATAGATTATATATTTTTCTTTAAATTATAACAAAACAGATGGTCTTTTTGCATATTTAATGAACAAAATATCAGAAATATGTACATTTTCATGTAATTATTGGATTCTACTAAACACCTGAAATTTACTCACAAATGCCAAGTAAGGACAGGATGATCACTTTAATTATTCAGGGGAATCAAATGCATGTATTTGATCACTCAGATACATTGAAATTGAATGGAAATATACTCAGAAAAAGGACAGTCAGTAAAATCAGATTTCCACAGTATATTTTCTATAGAATCAGGTAATGGTTGGAGGGGTAGGGTAGATACATGTAACTGCAATTTTCAGGACACTTCTTCTTAAACCTTTGATGCAAGAGGGGTTTTTGTATATTACAATAAATATCCTGAAAAATAGATTAGGTTTTCTTTTTGCAAACAAGCTATAGATGTGTAAATTCAAGCAATTAAGAGGTAAAATGGGATTTCTCAAAATAGGAGAGTATGTGTTTCATGTGAGTACATTTCATCAAGGCATGCAATTCTTATTGAATTTTTTATATGTAGCTGCATTTGAAATTGATGAAAGTTACCATTAAACACTGTTTTGATAAGAAATAGATTCTTTTGGATTGTAGGAGTTGGTCATTTTTGAAGTAACACAAAGAATATGGGGTTAAGGTGGTTGACCGACAATTGGTGGGGTCACTTATTTGCCTCTAACTTTTTTATTTTTCATTGAAATAAGACATATTTAGTATATTTTTACTCAGAATTGATTGCACTTTCTAAATATGGAAAGTTATTTTAATTAAAAAGCAAACTTTGAAAGTTAAAGGTGGCAGGGGATAGTTTCGTACTAAAGACCCGGTCAAATTTCTTAAAGAATTGAGATATCCCCTGTTTGATGTGATATTTTATGTAGAAAAATGATTAGAATAATTATGGGACACATTTGCAGTGTAGCAAAGTGCTTGCTGAAAAAAATGATGTGCAACATGTAGGTGTCACTATGATGCTTATCATATACAGAGTTGTAAATGCGAACCTAAGACACGTGGTCCGTTGCAGAGGAAATTCAGCTGAAAAGCAGTAGGCCTTAGAAGAAGGTGTATATCTCAGAGTGAAGATGAATGGCCCCATATCAATTGGTGAATTTTCATTAGGGCATGCATTGATTTACAGACTACTGGGTGTTTTATCCTGCTCGCTCGGGCCTGGGGATGGGTTGTATGGGTGCGACTGAGGCCCAAATTTTGGAAAAACAAGCCAAAATTTGGGGAGACCCCAGGTGTATTTTTGGTACATGTGCACTCTACTAGGCAGATTACATGTAATTTGTTGACATAATTTGTGAGCCATGGGCATATGAAGTGTAATTAATTAGCCCCTGGAAAACTGTCCCCATGTACATGTTTTTATGTATCGCATGTATATGTGTACCCCGTCGGCACATGTTTGGCATTAAAAATAACTATCCTCTGCCACCTCAGCCAAGTTGGATTTCTTCATAATTAGATAATTCATACCACTATTGTTCTTGATGCAAGTAATTAGATAATCCATACCAAGAATAGTCTTGATTAGTTATAACAATTGTTTGTTAAAGTAATACAAAGACAAAAACAAAGCTTTTTGACAAAGCTTTTTAAGTGATTGGGCTTTCTGGGAGATTCCCAATTTAGCCTAATTGATGCTGAAATTCCCAATTCTGATTGCCCCAGCCCCCAGTCCCAAAGTACTGAAAAAAACCCACTGGCAGTAAATATTATATTTGAAATCAAATACATTTGATACATATATTTATTACTACGAAAATGTTAATGATTCAATAATTTGTTGTATAATGGTTATAACGTAGTTTAAATATTGTACAGGCTAGCAGTCTCTTAAAGACAAAAAGGAAAATGACATGAAAAATTAATTTAAATTTCAACGAGTACTCGACTTTCATTTGACTAAAGCCTCTGACTGTGCGACTTAGCTGTCCGAGTAAAATTAACATCGTTATTTATCATTTATAAGTTGTACAGTTTTTTTTTTTAATTTTAAATGAGAAATTTCAATTTCTTTTGGATAGGTGTGACTGCCATATGATAACTGAAATTTGATACCAAGCATGACCATATTTGCCAGAAGAGCATCTGTTTGGAGATGACGAAGAAAAAGCAGCATAGTGAAATTTAAACAGTCACACAAGGATAAAAGTCCTTCCACCTAGGATTATGGACACATCAAGCCTTAATACATTAAGAACTTGTAATATATGTATTTTTACAAAAAAAATTTAGAGAGAACTGCTATTTTGGCATATACAACAACAAATGTTAACATATGTGCATATTTCAAATGACTTCAGTGCTAAGGGCATGTACATGAAGAGGATTGTTAGAAAAGTTTGCAGACACATTGATTTAAGGAAAATTTACTGTGCACTTTGAAAAATGACCTGTCTGAAGAAATAATTTTTTAATAGCTCAGTGATCTCCAAGACTTTCAATGACATTGCAATTCTCAACTTTGTGTTTTCGCATTGATCATCTATAATTAGCGATGAAACAGTCATAACCCCTCTAATTTAATTCAAAATTTTGCAACATGCCCTCTCTTGAATATTGTAGGGACATGTACAGTCAGGGGTGAGACTGAAATCCGTCATTTTTAAAATGACGATTTTTAGTCATAAAATAAAATTTTTATTATGACTTAAACTCGTCATTTTTAAGAAAATGACGAAAAACAGTCATAAAAATTTAGAGTGTTTCTAGAATACTGAGTTACCTCTCTTTGAAAAATGTTAGATCCACCAACCGAAAAAAGGACAAAAAACATCGTAAACAAACTTCATTTCTCTAATACAGTTGACTACAATACTGGTTATGTTGACAGTACAAATTTCCCAAGCAAAAATAAGAGTGGAAGAGTTATTTGTCAATTTATTTGCATTAAATAGGAAAGAAGACGAAAATGACGATATTCCGTCTTTTTTCAAAATGGAGGGTCTGGGCGCACTGAAATATCTCGCTTGTTTTACGGGGCGCACTACTTTTTTATGGCTTTAACTTTTTGTCGAGACTTTTCTCTACAAGTACGTATTCTTCCAGACGGTGTAGTATATGTTTTTATAGGGCTAAAAGCCATGTAAAAATGGCGAATTAGTTCTACCAAAATTCGACATTTTACCGCTAAATAATAACTTTCACCTTCCATGTTGATGTTCTAACGCACGTGGTTGGCAGTAATTAGTGACCCGGATGAAATGAAACTTGCGTAAACACTCTTCTTTCAGCGGTGAATTCAAATTTCGCTTTTATGTAACCAGGATAGAAGAATTACGTTGAAAAAGAAAATATGACGATAGTAAGTCATATTGACAAAAATGACGAAAATACGTAGTTAGTAAATATGACGATTATCCATCATTTTTCAGAAATGACGGATTTCAGTCTCACCCCTGACTGATGTAAAATATCATTAATTTTTTTGCACTACAACAGTGCAATTTTTTATTTCAAGAAATTGGTCTGATTTCATTATAACTTTGATTACAAATAGACAACTCTAAGATACATAATTCTTTTTATCTTTTTAGCTCTTGTGAGCCAAAGGCTCGAAGAGCTAATGCTATGGCCATTTGTGCGGTGTGCTTAAACTTTTTAGCTCACCTGAGCTGAAAGCTTAAGTGAGCTTTTCTGATCACAAGTTGTCCGTCGTCTGTCCATCTGTCTGTCTAGCTGTCCGTCCGTCTGTAAACTTTTCATATTTTCATCTTCTTCTCAAGAACCACTGAGCCAAATTAAACCAAAGTTGGTACACAGCATCCTTGGGTGAAGGGGAGTTTGTTAAAATGAAGGACCAAACCCCTTTACAAGGGGAGATAATCAAGAGAAGACAAAAATAGGGTGGGGTCATTAAAAAATCTTCTCAAGAACCACAGGGCCAGAAAAGCTGAAAGTTATGTGGAAGCATCCTGGGGTAGTGTAGATTCTAAATTCTTCAAATCGTGGCCCCCGGGGGTAGGGCGAGGCCACAATAGGGAATCAAAGTTTTACATTGAAATAGATAGGCAAAATCTTTAAAAATCTTCTTCTCAAGAACCACTGGGCCAGAAAAGCTGAAACTTATGTGGAAGCATCCTGGGGTAGTGTAGATTCTAAATTCTTCAAATCATGGCCCCCCCGGGTAGGGCTGGGCCACAATAGGGAATCAAAGTTTAAAATATATAGGCAAAATCTTCAAAAATCTTCTTCTCAAGAACCACTGGGCCAGAGAACTGAAACATATGTGGAATCATCCTGGGGTAGTGTAGATTCTAATTTTTCAAATCTAGGCCCCCGGGGGTAGGATGGAGCCGCAGTAAGTATTACAAGGGAGGGAGGGTCTGGTGAAGAACAGCAGGGCCAAAGTAACTCAGGTGAGCATTGTGGCCCATGGGCCTCTTGTTAGAATATGGGCCATAACTCAAGAACGCCTTGGCCAATTATTGTCAAATTTGTCACAGTGTATCCATGGCCCAAGGGCTCCCTTTTATAGTAAACTTAGGGTTATGACCCTTAAACAAGGGGAGATAATTAGGTAAATAAAACCAAAAGTACTGGTTGCTAAAAAATCGTCTTCTCAAGAACCACTAGGCAGATTATCACCAAACTTTCACAAAAGGATGAGGATATATTGTAGATTAAAATTTGCACAGGGAATCACTCTGGGACAAAGGGCTTGGTCTCAAGGTCACTTCAAAGTTGACCAAAAATTACATGGTATTAAAATGTTGATATTTTGCTTACTATAAGGACTAGGATCATCAAATCTTGTCAGTTGATGCATCTAAGGACCTCGTATCATGTTGACTCAAAAGTAGTTCATGGTTACCTACTTTTTAAATTTTGCAGCCATTCTATTTCAAAATGATTTAGAGGCATATTTTGAGCAGTTTCAGGCCTATTATCATCAAACTTTTTCAGTGGACAAATGACAGAATGAGACCACTATTCTTAAAATTTGCTTGTTGTGTCTTAGGCTCATAATTCACATTATATCTACTGCAATCAACTTCTCAATGGATTCAAATATTTTTAATGAATTCTTATTAAAAAAAAAATTACTTGAATATATGTGTAATATACAAAAATTTAAATATATGTGTCTTTTCCCCCCTTGTAAAACATTTGAATAAATGAACCCAAGAAGTACAATAAAACCATTTTTTCTCAATTTCAACTGGACCAAGATTAAACATCAAGATATCCAATGACTCCAAATAACCATGCAGGGTAAAAAACTTAAAGAATAAGGGGTTGGGAGTACCAACTCACTTCACCATATAAATGGTACATGTATTTAGATATCGGTTTTTGAGATAATTAAGTTTAACTTTTAAGTTAAAGGCTAAAAAAGATGTTATGTTAAAATTTTCCACAAGTGACACCGTGTCTTACTGAAATCATCCCTGTGCATTTCTTGTAAGAGTATTTTTCTACTTACTGATTGTCAAAGAATGGATATCCTCAATCAGTAACACATTTGGATTACTTACTATGTAGTTATGCTGTGTAAATATTTTGTCAAGCAATTATTATGTCAGTGATGTAGCAAAACACTGATGATTCTGTAGTATGACACGTGTTACTAACATGATTGCATCAAAGATGTTAGATGAATAGAAAAGTCTAGAAATTAAAAATCAAAAGTCAAAGTTCAAGAAATTAGGGTCTGGGGGTATTAGTGTTTTGTATACAATCTCAGGAGTACTGTTGGAGAGAGTACAGTTGAATTATATATCCTCATGCTCACTCCAGATTCAGAGTTCCGGAGATGAGGTCTCTTGATATTTGGGTCAAAGAAGAAAGAGAATGTTAGCAAAGTTGACAATCTAAACAGAAACATGTAACCTTTAGGTGGAAATTAAACAAATATTTATCCTTTTATTACGACGTCAACTTACAAGCTAAGAAGGAAGACCCACTCGTTGCTTTGCAACGAGCTTTGCTCTAGTTATTATTATTATTATTATTATTATTCCTCCCAAATTTTGTGAGCGCGATTACTCAGAAATGGTTGGATAGATTTTCACAATTTTTCACATGATAGTAGGCCGATATATGAAGTTTATATAAAATTCCGTTTTTTGAAAAATTCACTTCCGGTCCGAAGTTACGGCCGAATTTCCAATTTTTAAATGGACTTTTGTCCGGAATTTTTCTCGGAAACGGTTTGAGGTAAAGATGTGAAATTTACAGGAGTATTAGATCATGACATTGTCTTTGTTTCGAAGTTGTTTTCGTGTGTTTCCGGTACTTCCTGTCCGAACCGGAAGTGAACTTGTGTTTGGTCAATTTTCAACTTTTTTGTTTTTTAATATTTTTTCAAGATATTATTATGTATAACAGAGGTTATTCTACAAATACTAAATATATAATTTGTTTTGAAATCAGATTCCACATTTTGCAGATTTTCGGTACCGTCATTTTCCCTATTTACCTAGTGTGTAAACAATGGGCAAAGAAAGATAACTCTGACTTGTAAGTGAGAATAGAACTTTCGAGATAAAGGCGGAAATAGTATCGATGACGTCAAAGACACATATACTCTCCACTCTCCATATCAAAATATTTAGACGTTCCATATTCACTCTTCTAAATGTAAGAGTACGTTGGTTACCGCTTCCAGTGCATGTATAGTTTAAAGTTGCCAGTGTAGTGTAAGTCTGTATTGATGTAGTGTAAGTCTGTATTGACAGTTAATTGATTTACACATGAATATATCTAAAAAAAAAAAAATTAATATATATGCTAGGTACCTAATTCAAGTAAATATATTATAAGCACTGAATATACATATATAGTGATGGACAGGCATGCAATTTTGTCTATCTCGTATAGTAAGTTCAGAATACGATAGTTATAAGCCTTCTATAATGTAGACGATTTATTATTCTCTATGATTTGAATGCGAAATTATCCCGATTTCCGAGTTTTATTTTCGATATTAAAAAAATATTACATACACTCAAAAAGGAATTGAGTGATAGAAAACTGTAATACAGTACTGTTTTAAAGCCTTTATAAATAAATTGACATCTGCTACTTAAAGAAAGAAAATCAATCTATAGATTAGATTTGGTTATTACATGTATATTTGATAAAAAGTTAAATTATTTATGACACATGATCTATACTCTATATACCCAAGGAATTATAAAATATGTGAAAAGACGATTCTTGGATTCTTGTGAAATACTCAAAGAGTTAAAAAAAAAAAAATGTGAAAACGCGATTCTGTGTGAAATAATGCTACGCTATATGTTTCTTTTGAAAAAAAAAAAAAAAAAAACATGAATAAAAAAATTGCACAGGTCTTTTGATATGTGGGATAAGTATACCTGAATGAACACAATTTTATGCAATGATATATAATTATGTACATGCAACTGACGTCCGTACTTTTCCTTATAATTCATAAAACATAAAACTATCTAATTCCTTTGAAGCCCCCCCCCCCCATCTTGATTAATATTTGAAGACGTTCGTGCAGCTAGGCATTTGAATTATATATTCGTTTTAGATTTAAATCTGGAACATGTGAATATAATTACCATTTACATGTATACAGAATTTCATATTCTATAATGGTAGATTTGTCATTATGAAATGTTCAATTTACGTCTGGGAGAGAGAGGGGGGGGGGGGAGAGAGAGAAATTCCCTCTTAATCCCGATCCTCCTATCCATTTACATAGACCAAAAATAAATTGTATATCGGTCACACCCATTCTTTATTAAATGTTTTCTGATTTCATAGTCAGTCATGGTCACATCCTGTATATTTTTCAGCTTAAAGTGCACGTGTGTTGACCTGTCAATCAAAATCACTTGACGCTGTATGCACTGCAATTAAGTAGCCTGAGTTCAAAATGCTCTTGAAGTATGATCTCTAAGTAAATCTTATGCAACAAACTTGTGAAAAAATACAATAAAATAAAAAATAAAATATCTCGGTATTATGAACTTCGATTGTGGGACGTGGAGACCGGTCCTTTGGATGAGATCGTATAAATCGAGGTCCCTTGTCGCAGAAGGTGCTGGCATAAAAAAGATTCCCCACTGCTCAATTGCGATAAATGCCAAAGTATAGGACAAAAATTTGCAGTCTCCACCGGTGAGTGGTGGCGTCTCCATGTGAGTGAAAAATTCTGGAGAGGGACGTTAAACAACACATATACGTATAATCAATCAATCGATTGCTGAAGAATTACTGTAATTGAATAATCTGTCTTATAGGTATGCTGTCAAATCTTGATATTATAACTTTACAAAACTCAGTGACTTTACATTTAATGTGATACTAACTTAATTCATTATATTTTTTTTATACCACCATCACAATTATGCCTAAACATACACACTGTGAAGTTTATGATAGTACGGTATTCGTTCGTCTGTTTGTTTGACTTAGAAATGATTGCAAACAATTTTTTGTTAAATTGCTAATGATATACGTATATCTCTTATAGGTGCCAAATGTATTATACGAGATTGATAATGAAAATCAAAGTACCTTAAGTACTGACAGGACTTTTTTCTTTCACAGTAAATATGATATGTATGTTTTTACACAGAAAAAAGCAAATTCTTACAGATTTAGAAGAACGGAAGACTTTTTTGTTGCCATGGCAACAAGAGTCTAGTTAAGTCTTCCGTTCACAACGGAAGACTTATAGTGATTGTATTGTTTCTTTTTATTAAGGTCTTCCGTTTTCACGGAAGACCTTATAGTGATTCTACTGTTTCTTATTATTATTATTATTATTATTATTTTTTTGACCAAATTTTGTGCAGGCATTTTCTCGAAAACTATTCAGTGGTTTTTCGTGAAACTTTCAGGAAAAATTAGTCATTGTATGAACTTGTTTCATCACAAGGAAAATTTGGAAAATTCCATTTTGGTTCCAAGTTACGGGCAATTTCCTGATTTTAAAATGAAATTTTGTCCTCGAATGTTCTCAAGAATGACTAAAGATATGAACTGGAGACTTATTGGAGAGCATAGAACGTGACTTCTAAATTTGTGGAATCACATTTTCGTTCGTCGTCGGCACTTCCGGTCGTTTACGGAAGTGATCAAAGAAATCATAAAATTTCAACTTTCTTTTTTTAAATCAATACTTACATCAAATTATTGCATCTCTTTTGTAGTTTCGAAATATGTTGGTCCCACCGGAAACAAAAACGACAACTTCCGGTTATAAGAGAAAAACTACATAATTTTAGTATTTTTCTTTCCCATTAACATCCTTTGTAGATAAAGTTTTTGAAATGAATTTTAAATATGTTATTCAAACTGCAGATATCTAGAGTAACATCAAATATCTTTGTAAAATTCACTTCCGGTCGCGTGTTTTCCTGTCCTCAAAATGAGAAGTTGTCTGAGCAAGATCTCGGAAACGGTGAGAGATTAAGACACCAAACTTATATGAGCAACAGACCTTAAGATGTAGGCAAAACCATTTGGGTTCAGAGCGTCAGCCGTCACTTCCGGTCGTCACAGGAAGTGATCAAAGAAATCGAAAATTTCAACTTTTCTTTTTTTAATTAAAAATTGCATCACTTTATTGCATCTTTTTCGCAGATTCGAAAGATCTTGGTCTCACCGGAAACAAAAGCGACAACTTCCGGTTATAAGAGAAAAACTACATAATTTGAGTATTTTACTTTTCCATCAATATTTTTTTCTAGAAAGAGTATCTGAAATGAATTTTAAATATGTTATTCAGACTGCAAATGTCTAGAGTAATCGTAAATATCTTTCAAAAATTCACTTCCGGTCGCATGTTTTCCTGTCCTCAAAATGTGAAGTTGTCTGAGCGAGATCTCAAAACTAGGTAAAAGATTAAAACACCAAACTTTTATAAGTAATAGACCTTGAGGAGTAGGCAAAACCATTTGGGTTAAACGCGTCAGTCGTCACATTCCGCTTGTCACAGTAAGTGATCAAAGAAATCTAAAAAAAAATTAACTTTTCTTTTTTAAATTAATGCTTGCATCACTTTATTGCATCTCTTTCGCTGTTTAGAAATATGTTAGATTCCACCGGAAACAAAAACGTCAACTTCCGGTTTTAGGAGATAAACTACTTTACTTTGATATTTAACTTTCTCATAAATATTGCTCATCGATAAAGTACTTGAAATGACTTTATGTATGTTGTATATATTGCAAATGTCTAGAGAAAAGTCAAAGATTTTTATAAAATTCACTTCCGGTCTCTTGTTTACCTGTCCTCAAAATTAGAATTTGATCTCACAATATTGCTCGGCAACAGTAAACGACTGAAGTCTAAAACTTTCAAGACTGATGGTCAGTCATCAGTTATATGAATCGTGAGAAAATCTTGTATAGCCGTTACTTCTGGTACTTCCGGTCGTGACCGGAAGTGATGTAAAAAATGAATGGTTAACGTTAGCAAGTTGGATTTTCACGCTGACGACAAGGGTTAAATTTACAGAGTGTCTGAATTTCTTTTATCTCTTTTTCAGCTTGAATTTTCGTTTTTATTTTCAGAATCGGACGGAAGACCTCTCATTGCTCGCAATGAGTTTCTAGTTATTATTATTATTATTATTATTATTCCTCCCAAATTTTGTGAGCGCGATTACTCAGAGATGGTTGGATAGATTTTCACAATTTTTCACATGATAGTAGGCTGATATATGAAGTTTATATAAAATTCCGTTTTTTGAAAAATTCACTTCCGGTCCGAAGTTACGGCCGAATTTCCACTTTTTAAATGCACTTTTGTCCGGAATTTTTCTCGGAAACGGTTTGAGGTAAAGATGTGAAATTTACAGGAGTATTAGATCATGACATTCTCTTTGTTTCGAAGTTGTTTTCGTGTGTTTCCGGTACTTCCTGTCCGAACCGGAAGTGAACTTGTGTTTGGTCAATTTTCAACTTTTTTGTTTTTTAATATTTTTTCAAGATATTATTATGTATAACGGAGGTTATTCTACAAATATTAAATATATAATTTGTTTTGAAATCAGATTCCACATTTTGCAGATTTTCGGTACCCTCATTTTCCCTATTTACCTAGTGTGTAAACAATGGGCAAAGAAAGATAACTCTGACTTGTAAGTGAAAATAGAACTTTCGAGATAAAGGCGGAAATAGTATCGATGACGTAAGAGACATATACACTCTCCATATCAAAATATTTAGACGTTCCATATTCACTCTTCTAAATATAAGAGTACGTTGGTTACCACTTCCAATGCATGTATAGTTTAAGTTGCCAGTGTAGTGTAAGTCTGTATTGACAGTTAATTTATTTACACATGAATATATCTAAAAAAAAAATTAATATATATGCTAGGTACCTAATTCAAGTAAATATATTATAAGCACTGAGTATACATTTATAGTGATGGACAGGCATGCAGTTTTATCTATTTCGTATATTAAGTTCAGAATACGATAGTTATAAGCCTTCTATAATGCAGACGATTTATTATTCTCTATGATCTGAATGCGAAATTATCCCGATTTCCGAGTTTTACTTTCGATATTAAAAAATATTACATACACTCAAAAAAGGAATTAAGCGATAGAAAATTGTAATACAGTACTGTTTTAAAGCCTTTATAAATAAATTGATATCTGCCACTGAAAAGAAAGAAAATCAATCTATAGATTAGATTTGGTTATTACATATATATTTGATAAAAGGTTAAATTATTTATGACACATGATCTATACTCTATATACCCAAGGAATTATAAAAGATGTGAAAAGGCGATTCTTGGGCATGGATTCTTGTGAAATACTCAAAGAGTTAAAAAAAAATATGTGAAAACGCGATTCTGTGTGAAATAATGGTACGCTATATGTTTCTTTTGAAAAAAAAAACATGAAAAAAAATTGCACAGGTCTGTTGATATGTGGGGTAAGTATACCTGAATGAACACAATTTTATGCAATGATATATAATCATGTACATGCAACTGACGTCCGTACTTTTCCTTGTAATTCATAAAATTATCTAATTCCTTTGAAGCCCCCCCCCCCCCCGTCTTGATTAATATTTGGAGACGTTCGTGCAGCTAGGCATTTGAATTATATATTCGTTTTAGATTTAAATCTGGAACGTGAATAACATTACCATTTACATGTATACAGAATTTCATATTTTATAATTATGAAATGTTCAATTTACATGTCTGAGAGAGAGAGAGGGGAGAGATTCCCTATTAATCCCGATCCAGACCAAAAATTAGTTCTTTATCGGTCACACCCATTCTTTATTAGATGTTTTCTGATTTCATAGTCAGTCATGGTCACATCCTGTATATTTTTCAGCTTAAAAAGTATCACACGAAGTGCACGTGTGTTGACCTGTCAATCAAAATCACTTGACGCTGTATGCACTGCAATTAAGTAGCCTGAGTTCGAAATGATCTTGAAGTATGATCTTTAAGTAAATCTGCTGCAACAAACTTGTGAAAAAATAGAATAAAACAAAAAATAAAATATCTCGGTATTATGAACTTCGATTGTGGGACGTGGAGACCGGTCCTTTGGATGAGATCGTATAAATCGAGGTCCCTTGTCGCAGAAGATGCTGGCATAAAAAAGATTCCCCACTGCTCAATTGCGATAAGTGCCAAAGCATAGGACAAAAATTTACAGTCTCCACCGGCAAGTGGTGGCGTCTCCATGTGAGTGAAAAATTCTGGAGAGGGACGTTAAACAACATACGTATAATCAATCAATCAATCAATCAATCGATTGCTGAAGAATTACTGTAATTGAATAATCTGTCTTATAGGTATGTTGTCAAATCTTGATATTATAACTTTACAAAACTCAGTGACTTTACGTTTAATGTGATACTAACTTAATTCATTATATTTTTTTATAACACCATCACAATTATGCCAAAACATACACACAGTGAAGTTTATGATAGTACGGTGTTCGTTCGTCTGTTTGTTTGTCTTAGAAATGATTGCAAACATTTTTTTTTTAAATTGCTAATGATATACGTATATCTCTTATAGGTGCCAAATGTATTATACAAGATTGATAATGAAAATCAAAGTACCTTAAGTACTGAAAGGACTTTTTTCCAGTTATTTTTTTCTTTCACAGTAAATATGATATGTATGTTTTTTACACAGAAAAAAGCAAATTCTTACAGATTTAGAAGAACGGAAGACTTTTTTGTTGCCATGGCAACAAGAGTCTAGTTATTATTATTATTATTTGAATTTTTTTAATTTTCTGTAGACGAGCCATATATTACATATATTTAGTTTTATCATGCTCGTAATTAAATAAGTATTGCGAACATAGAGATACAGTGTATTTGAATATTGTGACAACGTCAGTTTACTTTATAGATAATGGAGGTAAATGGTTCTGTCAATTTATTAATATACGTTATTTATTATTTAAGAGTTTGTGACATGCTTGTACTATGTAATTAAAATTCGTAGATATATTTCACCAAGAATATAATATTCAGATTACTAGCCTTTTTACTGATTGGCATTAGTTAAATGCTATTTTTAATATTTTTAATTTCTCTAAATAACTTAAGGCCTACAAATCAGTATGCAGTGGCTGAGTTTCACTACGGTAAATGAAGTGGAGGTGGTTCCAACAAACGGTAGGCAAGAAATGCTACTTGCCTAACAGATTCAAAACAGCAAAACTGTTATTGGCTGTAAAAAAAATGCAGTTGCAGTTCCAACAAGTTTAAACAACTAGCCGCAATAGTGCTAATATTCCTATAATTAATATAAATGTATCTGTATATATTTCATTAAAGGTCATACGAAACAATACTTTGAAGAAATTGAGTTACATACGGTAATATTAACAATGTTAAATAAAAAGAAATTTAATGTTTCAATATTTCTTTTAATGCAAAATAACTGCGGTAGAGCTGATCAAATGTACTTGATCACAAAAATGATCCTCGATGATTTATTGCTGCAGCCGCTTATCTCCTTTTAGTGAAGACGTCGGTAAGACCCATTATATGTAAACAAATAGTAAGTGTTAATACATTGTATAGGGTTTTTTTTGGTTGCATATGTTTGAGAAATGCCTCAATGCGCTGCATTTAACTGCAATATTCGATCGCAGAAGGGAGTGGCAATATACCTTTTTCCGAAAGATCCAAAATACAGAAGAATCTGTTTACAAAATCTTCGAAAAGATGGGTTTGTAGTAACGGACACCTCAAGGTTATGTGAAAAACATTTTACAGATTACCAGTTTTTAGCTCACCTGAGCTGAAAGCTCAAGTGAGCTTTTCTGATCACCCGTTGTCCGTCGTCCGTCCGTCTGTAAACTTTTCACATTTTCGACTTCTTCTCAAGAACCAGTGGGCCAATTTTAACCAAATTTGGTACAAAGCAACCTTGGGTGAAGGGAAGTTTAAATTGTTAATATGAAGGGCCAAATTCCCTTCAAAGGGGAGATAATCAAGAAAATACAAAAATTGGGTGGTCATTAAAAAATCTTCTCAAGAACCACTGGGCCAGAAAAGCTGAAACTTATCTGGAAGCATCCTAAGGTAGTGTAGATTCTAAATTGTTCAAATCATGACCCCCAGGGGTAGGGCGGGGCCACAATAGGGAATCCAAGTTTTACATTGAAATATATAGGAAAAATCTTTAAAAATCTTCTTCTCAAGAACCACTGGGCCTGAAAAGCTGAAACTTATGTGGAAGCATGCTGGGGTAGTGTAGATTCTAAATTGTTCAAATCATGACCCCCGGGGGTAGGGCGGTGCCACAATAGGGAATCCAAGTTTTACATTGAAATATATAGGAAAAATCTTTAAAAATCTTCTTCTCAAGAACCACTGGGCCTGAAAAGCTGAAACTTATGTGGAAGCATGCTGGGGTAGTGTAGATTCTAAATTGTTCAAATCATGACCCCCGGGGGTAGAGCGGTGCCACAATAGGGAATCCAAGTTTTACATTGAAATATACAGGAAAAATCTTTAAAAATCTTCTTCTCAAGAACCACTGGGCCAGATACGCTGAAACTTACTTGGAAGCATGCTGGGGTAGTGTAGATTCCAATTGTTCAAATCATGACCCCTGGGGATAGGGCGGGGCCACAATAAGTACTACGGGGGGGGGGAGAAATCAGGTGAAAAGCAGCAAGGCCTAAGTTACTCAGGTGAGCGCTGTGGCCCATGGGCCTCTTGTTTAGTAAATCATCTGTAGCCAAAAAAATTATTTGGCGTTATTTGTAAGAAAAATGAGTTTAGATGGTTTTTAAATTTTTTAAAAAGCCTTATACTTTACCACTTAGTATCTGAAGGCAAAGGAACTGATCCATACGTTCTTCATCAAGATCATGCTCCGACGAAGAACTGAATTTTTCCTTTTGTCGTGCAATATTTCTGACTGGTTCAAACTGATACGGCTGTACCACAAAATCAGGTAGTTTGTCTGAAAACACAGATTCCTCATTTCCAAGAAAATTAATGAGATTCTGTGCAAAAAAAAAAAAAAACGATGCAAATTTACTCTATCTCCTCTTGAAAATAATTTAATTTAAGGGTATGCATTGGCTGTTTTAAAATTTCTAACGGAAGCACTGTACTGTCTAACTTTCCTGATATTTCAGAATGGATTTGCGATTTATGTGTTGAAAATATATCGATTTATTACAATCTGGACTTAGCTGACGATCTTTTCCAGTCATTATCGAAAGGCATTTCTTTTGGGCACTTGAATGTATGTTGTCTATTACGCAAATAAGACCAAATTCAGTTTTGAAGCTTTCCGCCGGCAAGTCGTGGCGTCTCTATGTGAGTGAAAAAAATTCTCGAAAAAAAACCCCTCATCTTTAAAAGGTTATGAAAGCTCATGGACTAAACTATGGACGATAATGAAAGGCACCAGCACCCTCAGTGATCATATCTATGTGAACGGACCTTTAGGGATGTGTGCAAATCCGGAGTAATACATGGATTTAAGCGACCATCACAGTTTTTGCTGTTCGAGAAAAAATAATGTGTGGTATTAACTGTTAAGTTAACATTATATTTCGCAGTTTCCTGGATTAAGATGAGGGCCAATTCCACAAAGATCTCCATGCGGTCTACTGTAATGAAATTACAAAATTTAGTTAAGGAAATCAAATGTGGGATGAGTTCAACACAAATTCTTCAAAGTCATTATAAAGATTTACCTTAAAAGAAAACGGCGGATAAATTCAAAAGAATGGATAATCAATTAAATTTTTAATCAAAAGTCCCAATCATTTACAGGAAAGATCAATACGATCCAAATCAAGGGGCGACTTGGGTCTTTACAAAGCGAGCAGAAATCGTGTTGCTTTCACGAACAGAGAAGCGAAACAGGACTTATGGAAAATGAACCAGTGTATCAATCGGCCAAAAGATATATATTGTCTTGATTAAAACAGTTTCTACCATCGAAACAGAATCCATCATCATGTTCAAAATTAGAAAATGACAGAGGGACTCTTACATCGTTTGAATCAATGGCTATTTAAATAATTTCTTCTGTAGTATTTAATAGATGCATCATCTGACTTCGGCCTGAAACGTCAGGACAAGGTGATTATTTCAAGAATACGTATAGGTCATTCAAAAAAACACATGCATAAATATTTAATCGTGAACTTCGGCCAAAATGTACATCCTGTGTCTGTCCGCTAACTATAAATTGTTTTCTCTTAGAATGTACTGATTTTTCGCTTATTCCAAGTAAACTTTTCACTGATGTACGAACGATGAGTGAACTTTTTACAAATATAAATGTTAATACAATTTTGTATCATTTACAATTACTGATTTTTATAGTAAAATTTAGATGTACATAATGAAATTTCGTCGATGAATACAGAGAGTAATCTATATTTTATCCGTTAACGTATTTTTAAATTTTTGAGTCCGTCGCATGGGAAGTTAAATGGTGCCCCGTGTCAAGGATTACAACCCCGTTGGCAAGCAAAAGATTGTTTCTCTGGTTAGCTCATTTGGGGCCGCAAGAGAAACCAAACACTTTAAAATCGGTCATATGAACTTAATTTTCCGCCAAAATATGGCCGATTGGGAGTTGAGCACTAATCAATCAAACAATCTGTACCAGAAGTCGAACACCTTAAAATTCCAGGTAACAATTGAATTTATTTAAAAAAAAAACGATCAAAATGGCATCTTCAAAAATCACAGGTACTGACGGTTTGTTAAACTTTATAGTTGTCATTTAATCATAAGAAAGATATTTTACATTATATTTTTGATAAATCTATACATGTATATTCATGTATATTTCTTAATGTCTAGAAAAGTGCTAGAGTAGTTCCATATCGTACGGTATTCACACGTGGAAATCATCTACATTTTCAACCTTTAGGTGTTGGTCTCAATTTTTTTCTTTGTTTTGTATTCTACATTGGTACTGGGGCCCCTACATGCCATAAGGCATCCATCTATCCGATTAGCACGGTATATTATGACAACCTACTCCAATCCAAAGTTTCAAGAGTTCTTTAAAGAGAAAGTGAATGGAAAGACAAAGAAAGACATCAGTAACCCCCTAAAACGATTCCGCAACTCATCACAATCCGATATACGAATAAAGAATCTCCAGAAACACCAAACAAATCACAACAATAAACAACAGGAAATGATACCTCCATCGAACCCAGTTCTGCAGTTACATCAAATCCAGGCGGATCTTCCGGAAACAAAAAATATCAGAAGAAAATAAAGTCATTTTCAGGACGCTTAGAAAACTACATTTCAAACTCCTAAGGGCAAAAAATTATGCCGCATACCTGAATAAATGCCAACAAATTTAAAAGGACCTCATAAGAGCAAAACTTATTTCACAAATTAGAGACAGTAATGCTTTATTTCTCCTAAACTTGGAGGAAGCACACCTTAATTTCAGCTGTAGCCTCATCCACCTGCTTTATGAATATAAGAATTGGAACTATCAATATACAGATATTTGGGTTAAAACCTCAGCTTAAAAACAACCACAAAATTATAATAAACCCAGTAGGAATCAACGAAATCGTCAAAGGATAAAAAAGAAATACTTGCATGGTCTCTTAGTCATCAAACTTTTCATGTTCTGGTGAGATCAATTTTGAATATCTTTTCTTGTCGATTATATGCGTGATAATTTATATTTTTTTAAATTAAATAAATATTTTAAAAAATAAATTTGATGTAACAAATGTGTATGCATATTAATGATCTTTATTTTTGCATTTATATACATAGCACGTGTATATTCATCTTTTAAGAAATAACAATTCTACATGGCCTAAATAAAACTGGTTATTATACCTGTTTCAACTGGAGTACAATGCCATAACGCTTGAATAATTGAAATAAATAGTGGAGAAGCCCATGCAGAGGCTTTGTCTTTGAATACTCAGGATGTTCAGGATACAGACCTGAACATTCTTCCTGGTTTCCACTGCAGACCTTTACTGTACCTGAAAGTATGCATACACTTGTACTGTGTTTTGCAGATATATCTTTTTCAGAAGATATTTGTCACACAGAGATTTTATAGTGGGTGAAAAGTATATCCCTTTTAAGATAAAATCATGATCTTAAAATGTTTCAATATATTATATTTAGGCAATTTATTTGATCACTCAACTCACAGATCAGAAATCAAAGTGGCAAATTTTCAATATTAAATTTATATAATAAATTATGAAAAAAGACCTCTACCCCTGGAAAACATGAATTCCTTGTAAGTTGGTAAGAGTCATATACATGTATGCTTTCATGTAAACTCTCGATGAAAACTGTCGCATATTCACTCACACGTAGTTTTTTCAGAATAATTAAACGGTATGCCCAGAGAGCTACATGTACATGGCTTATATAGCTAGATATTAATGTTGATAAATTGAAAAATGTTAAGATTCATTTCATTTTTATATCAAAAGGAAGTGCGTTACAAAATGGAGATTTCTCAGTCTCAAAATACCACGATTGTGATGATGTATTGCATCCCCAAGCTATCTTTACCTTAAAGGTAAAGATAACTTGAGGATGCACATAAAGGCTTTATCTGTAATTTTATCACTACCCCACAGCGGATTATGGGTATTTAAGTCACGCATAAGAAAAGGAAAAGAAAGTTGGTGAATCAATTTTGTCGCGAGACTGTACTTGATAATTTGGATGGATATATACAGAACAAATGGTAATTGTTTCATCAAGAGAAAGTCGAATTGCTGCAGAGTGGAGAGTTGTTTTCAGAACTATATAGCTATGCATGTACTTATTGTGGGTTGCGATGGAAGAACCACCAGAAGCTCTCTCAGTTGGAGCGTAATAATAAAACATAGTATAGTTTATAGCTCACCAGAGCCGAAGGCTCAAGTGAGCTTTTCTGATCGAAATATGTCCGTTGTCTGTCGTTGTTGTTGTCGTAAACTTTTCACATTTTCATTTTCTTCTCCAGAACTACTGGGCCAATTTCAATCAAACTTGGCACAAATTATCCTTGGGTGAAGGGGATTTAAATTTGTTCAAATGAAGGGCCACGCCCTCCTCCAAGGGGAGATAATTACGAAATAGCAAAAAATTAATGGCACTATTGAAAAATCTTCTCCTCAAGAACCTATGGGCTAGGAAAGATGAAACGCATGTGGAATTATTGTCAGGTAGTGTAGATTTAAGTTTATTCAAATCATGACCCCCGGGGGTAGGGTGGGGCCACAGTGGACGATCAAAGTTTTACATAGGAATATATCGGAAAAATCTTCATAAATCTTCTTCTCAAGGACAGCAAAGCTATGATTGGTCATATTTATATGGAAGCATCCTCAGGTGGTGTAGATTCAAGTTTGTTCAAATCATGACCCCCAAGGGTAGGGTGGGGCCACAATGGACGATCAAAGTATAACATAGGTATATAAAGGAAAAATCTTCAAGAAATCTTTTTCTCAAGAACAGCAAAGCAGTGATTGGTAATATTTATGTGGAAGCATCCTCAGGTGGTGTGGGTTCAAGTTTGTTCAAATCATGACCCCGGGGGGTAGGGTGAGGCCACAATGGACGATCAAAGTTTTACATAGGAATATATAGGAAAAATCTTCAAAAATCTTCTCAAGAACAGCAAAGCTATGACTGGTCATATTTATGTGGATGCATCCTCAGGTGGTGTAGATCCAAGTTTGTTCAAATCATGACCCCCGGGGGTAGGGTGGGGCCACAATGAATGATCAAACTTTACATAGGAATATATAGGAAAAATCTTTAAAAATCTTCTGAAGAACAGCAAAGCCACTGTTTGTCATATTTATATGGAAGCATCCTCAGATAGTGTAGATTCAAGTTTGTTCAAATCATGACCTCCAGGATTAGGGTGGGGCCACAACCGAGCTATGGTCTTCCATTAGTAAAGTAAGTTAATTAAAAATAACTTTAAAACCTCGACAATTCCACTGAATGATAGTAGGATGATTCATTTTTTTTTTTATTTATTGTGGGTTATAGGGTATATCCTCCCATTATTCATTTTTGACGAAAGACTTCTGACGAGGAAGACTGAGATGGTGTATAGTCCATTTCCTGAAAGATCCCGAATTTATTATGAAGAGCAACAAGGTCTTTTTCTTCTCCTTCGGTCATCCGATGACTACCTTGTTTTTGAATGTTTTTAGGGAGATTTGTTATGAATCCTATATGATTTTGAAACATCTACAGCTGCAGGCTTCGATACGGCCATTGTTACAAATTTTGCTGCAGCCATAGCCGCAGAGCCTGCAGATGCAAATGGTAATGCTGTTTTATTTTGTCCTTAGACGTCGGATCTACAGATGTACAGGTCTGTTGAGATATATCATTCTCACAAACCTGTGTAGACATATCCTTCATTGAGGATGTTTTCAAAATTGTTGCATGAAATATGAAGATAACGAACAGTATTCAGTCTCGAAGGTCCAATGAAACGATACAAATTTGCAGCAGAGCAAACAAGGAACTCTAAAACGTAGAGGTGGGATCAGGTGCCATGGAAAAGTAAGCATCCCCTGTCGACCGGTCGCACCCGCTGTGTGCTCCTTGTCGTGATCGGGAAATAAAAAACGGAAAAATCCGTAGACAGTTCAGTGTATAAATAACCTTTAAACGTCAGTCAGCATTTGACTCAATGATAGGTTGTATGTGCTGACAAGGTCATTGTATCGACCGTAAAACTTGCAAAAAATGGACTTCAAACGAGACTGTTGATATCCTTGTTTCATCAACTTGTTTGTCAATAGCTTGCCTCGTTTTAGAAATTGTTCATACGTAGATCATGCTCTTCGCAGCACAGTTAAGGCTACAAAAAGGGGGTGGAACCTAATTTGTACGGGAAATATTAACTATGACATCATACAAAACCAACAATTCTTAAAAATAATACAAAATGAATTATTTACTATTTTAAACTACATGTATAGGGGACCATCAAACTAAATCAAAACTTACTATATCACGCTGTTTTGTCTTTAGTTAAATCCCACATAGCAATGTATAAACAAGTCACTGATCGCGATGCACTTGTCGATGTGACGTCATTTCTTAAAACTTGACGCAGTTTGTATTCAGTGAGAGGCGGATCAAGTAATATTTTCAAAACGAAAAATGTATTCTATAATCAAATAAAATTATTTGTAGATATTTAAGAGGCCATTAAGTTGGATGCAATGTCTTCTTTATGATTTTATCCATATATATTCCGTACATTTCCAATATAATTGATACTGCCGTATATTTGGATGCAAGTACATTGGAGGGTAATGTAAGGATCATAATAAATCGATCTAGTCTAACTCAATGGATCACAATGAGCTTTTACATATATAATCTCTAGAAGTATTAAGGCATCCGAAAAGTGTTGCGATCCTGATGAAATCTTGAAAATGAATTATTTATATCTATATTTAATGTCGTTGACCAGCAAAAAATACAGCCCGCAGTCATACAAATATGATTTTAACAATGAAATAGCAGAATCTATAAAGGATCGCAGCACTTTTCAGAAACTACAAGGCGTGTTGAAAATAATACACTAAATTTAGAATTTTAACTTGATTATGCCCTTACACTAGTGAAATTTATAGGTGACCTCGATACTGCAAGTATATGCGCTATATCACGTGACTGCCGCATCACGTGACAAGTCTTAATATAAAATCTTATCCTCAAAGTATAATTACTAACCATAATTACATTTGTCCAATATAAAGTACTGAAAAGAATCGCCATCCTGATTAAGAATATGTTTTCATTACAAAAAGTGCCGATATTTCCATTGCGCACCTTAACTGTACTGTGTTACGTATCGAATCAACTGAGAGACATAAACCCCATATGCAGGTGATAAGGGTATATTGCTACATAAGTTAACTGCACCTTAACTGTACTGTGTTACGTATCGAATCAACTGAGAGACATAAACCCCATATGCAGGTGATAAGGGTATATTGCTACATAAGTTAGGGAAGTTGACGATTGAAAAGTTGAAGTCATCACGTTTATCAAAGCTTTGTTGTTAGGTTACCATTAACGTCTTTTTCTAGTAAAATATGTAAATATAAAACAGATGTGTCAGATGTCAGACTCTGTGGTATCTTTTATTTCAAGCTCACTGGGATATATCGAGTCGACATATGAATGAAAGTAACTACTGTTAATTGATAATACGTCGTCGATATATCTAAATGTCGAGTTGAAGGCCACAGCAAGTGTTTTCTTCTGCTCATGTAGAAGTTTTTGAATAAATTATGCTTCATATGAATACAAAAATAGGTATGCTAATAAGGGGGCGCAATTAGTACCCATGGAAATTTCAACAGATTGTTGGAAGACCTGATCTCCAAAAACTACATAGATATTGTCAATCATATGATGGCAAATTAGGTTTTTGAACACTGTACAAATTAACTAGTTTTTTTGCTTCTTGGTAAGTAATTTTTTTTACTTTTACAATTTGTTCTCCTTTTTCATATATCGGGCATTGTTTGGTTGAATCCATGTGGCCACCCTAAAACATTCCTACATTTTTTTTTAAATTTTTGACAGCTTTTGCTACATGCCCCTCCTCACCACACCTGAACTTTTACAAATGTTTTGTCCATGTCCAAATCGATGGCATTTGAAACATCGCGGCGGATTTGGAACGAACATTTCAATTGTTTTAATCCAACCTAGATGCTTTTTGGAAGTATCGGCATTCCGATTACCGAATGTTAAAAGATATGAATTTGTTGGTCCGATGTTGTCGTTTCGTTTTTTCATAATTCGTTTTACACAGTCCCCTCCCTGGGATTCCAAATCACATTGGATTTCCTCTTCAGGAATGTCATCCAGGTCCCGGTCTCTGTCAAACAGAATGCCCTTGCTTTGATTAATCCACTTTAATGGATCTATCCAATTACAGGGATATCTGCGAGAGTCAACGATATCAAAGAAGTAGATTGCTGCCTTTTGCTTACTTCGATTGATTATTATGTTTATGATTATGTTTAACGCCGAGTCAGCAATATTTCAGTCATATTTCGGCGATCAAATTAAGGGTATTCTCTGGCGGCCCAAGTGAGCCTACTCTTTTACGAAAACCAGAGAAACTATCTTTTACGTGCCAAGGGGGTTATTATCCTTGACATGGGGCACCATTTAACGTCCCATCCGATAGTAATAATTTAAAAATATGTAAACAGTTAAAATAGAGACTAAATTGCTGAGTTATCCTATTCTAAATTTCAAAGTAAAAACCAGTTTCATGTAAAAATTGTATAAAACACTTATATTTGTAAAAAGTTCATGCATCATTCTCACATTCTTAAAAAGTCTACTTCGAATAGGGAGATAAAGTCGGTACATTCCAAAAGAATATGACTTATAGTTAAAGGACATTCACAGAGTATATATTCTGGTTGCAATTCTCGAGTAAATAAATATTCAAGTGTTATTTTTGAATGACCAATACGTATTCTGGAAATATTCACTTCGTACTGACGTTTCAAGCCGAAGTCAGATGATTTGTTGACTTTTGTTTTCTATAGCATACAGTTTACTTCATTCACAAAATTCCCAATAAATTTGCCAAAGTGAATTTACATATAGTTCAACAAAATATTTCAGATGAGTCTATGGAATTTTGAAAAAAAATAACGTCATACTGAAGTGCTATTTTTGCAGCACTATCAGCTTAAGTGTTTCCAGGGATGTCAATGTGACTTGGAATCCAACAAAAGTCTACTAATTTACCTTGTTGAGTAAAAATGATATTGAACAATACATCTAAAATTAACGGTTGTTCAAAGTTCATATTTTTTATCGATTGTAAGCAAGAGAGCTATCGGGTCCGAAAATATTGTAAAATTGTTGTAGTAGAAGATTTAATATATTCAAATGCAAGTTGTATAGTTTTTGCTTCTGTTGTAACAAGATGTGTTTGTGAAACACTGATGCCCCAGTATGGCAACTTACAGCAAAGGTTAAACTTTCTCAAATGCAAATCAATTATGTTGGTACCCAAAGTAAGGTCTTGTCTCGAGGAATAAACATGTGAAATATGAAAGCCCTAGCAGCAACCATTGAATAGATATGGAAAAAGTTTTTTTTTGCAAAGTATGTCAAACATCAAGGTCAAGGTCAAAATTAATGTTGCCCAAGGAAAGGCCTTCTCCCAAGAAATACACAGGTGAAATATGAAAGCCAAAGCACCAATCGTTCAAAAGATATGACCAAGGTTAAAGTTTTCCAAAAGTAGGTCAAACTAGGTCAAGAACAAAGGGTCAAAGTTGATGGTATCCAATGAAAGGACTTGTCAAAGGATTACATATATGAAGTATGAACTATGAAAGCCCTAGCACCAACCATTCAAAAGTTATGACCAAGGTTAAAGTTTTCCAAAAGTAGGTCAAACTCCAAGGACAAAGTTGTTGGCATCCATGTTGGCATCCAATGAAAGGTTTTGTCACAAGGATTACATATATGAAGTATGAAAGCCCTAGCATCAACCGTGCAAAAGTTATGGCAAAGGTTAAAGTTTTTGCAAATCTGGGTCAAACTCCAAGGTCAAGGTCAAAGGGTCAAAGTTGTCAGTATCCGAAGGAAGGTCTTGTCACAAGGATTACACATATAAAGTATGAAAGCCCTTACACCAACCGTTCAAAAGTTATGGCCAAGGTTAAAGTTTTTCAAGAGTTGGTCAAACTCCTAGGTCAAGGTCAAAGTTGTTGGTATCCAAAGGAAGGTCTTGTCACAGGAATTACACATGTGAAGTATAAAAGCCCTAGCACCAATTGTTCGAAAGTTATGGCCAAGGTTAAAGTTTGGTAACATTTTGCAAAACTGGGTCAAACTCCAAGGTCAAATATGGTGGTACCCAAAGAAAGGTCTTGTCACAAGGAATACACGTGAAATATGAAAGCCATAGTATCAACCATTCAAAAGTTATTGGCAAGGTTAAAGTTTTTGCGGAGAAACAGACAGACAGACGGACGGACAGGGCAAAAACTATATACCCCGAATCTTTGATACGGGGGCTTAAAAATAGTTGATCCATCCGGAAGCCGTGTAGAAAAAAAAAATTTGAAAAGCGCCGAATTTCAACTTTTTGACCGATTTTGGAGTACGTAATAAAAGATGATACCTTTCTCAAAGGCTTCGTATGTTGTTCAGATATTTGTGCTTTAAGAGGGCTGGGTGGTCGTGGCCATTTTTAGACTATATTGATCTCCTTTAGAAGAAGAGCTCCATATAAGGATATACAATAATGATCAAATTTTAAAACTAAAATGTATGATTTTTTTCTTTGCCAAATGATAGTTGACAGCTTAAGATGTTATATCTGATGGTTAATTTATTGACCCCCCCCCCCGGCCTCCATAAGTGTAATGAAGCAGGGCCAGTGTTCCATGACAGAATTGAGTTGTTCATCATTTAAAGAAATTTCTAAACCTCCTAGGTAACAATGTTTTTTGAAAGGGCCATGGTTAGAAGATTGTTTTGTGTGTGTGTTGTTTAAAGTCCCTCACGAGAATTTTTGACTCATAAGGAGACGCCACCACTTGCCGGTGGAGAGCTGTAAATTTTGACCTATACTCGGCACTCGGGGCCATTGAGCAGTGAAGGAACTTTTTCGTGCCAGCACCTACTGCGACACGGGACCTCGGTTTATACGGTCTCATCCGAAGGACCGGTCTCCACGTCCCACAGTGGGATTCGAACCCGCGACTTAAGGACCAACTCCTTACTCCGCGACTCTAGAGCATACGCTCTAACTACTGCGCCACGCGGGCGATTCATGATTAGAAGATAAAAGTTCCAGAATCCTGTTCCCCGCCCAAAAAGAGCGCCAACAAGGGCGAAACCTAGTCAAACGGACATCCACTAAGACATATACATGTACCAAGAGGATACGATATGTAATTAAAAACGTTGAGACTTTCCAAAAATCATGACGTCACAATTAAAAGACAATCCATGGCAAGATTCGCTTGCACGTCTGATGCCGATATTGAAAAACTGTTAGAGGATAGAAATAGAAGGAACGCAACCAATTTTATCTCGATGTCAGTAAAAATATTTCATAGTTACCTATGATCGCTTGACATAATATTGGAAAATCTGAAAAAGAATAAATGACTTTCTAAGGATATTTTACGCCGATCTGAGGAAGAAAGACGGACATATTATTCGAAATCTCTTATTTCAATCCGTTAGGGACTGCAGAGACACTATAAAAATCAAAGGTATCGACGTAATAATCAGGATTTCAAAGGGCTAATGAAGTTTTCAAAGCATGTTTAGTAAAAGTAAAACGTGACCGAAAAGGCGAAACAAAACACAAAGAAGTTATATCGTAGGAACACCGGAAAAAAATGTTTTTGACTGCGAGGTTTGTCCACAAACTACGCTACGACTCTTCAAAACAAAGTTTTCTTCGAACTGCTGCTTTTCTTTTGTATTCGGGGTCGTGAGAATGTAAGAGATATGGAAAGGGACGACTTAAAGATTTGCACCGATGCACAGGAAAAACATTAAATTTTAAGATTCTTTTTATTTTTATTTCGCATTTTTATTATATTAAAGTTGGTATATTGTTTGGAATGTATTGGCCTTGTAAAGGAAAACGCTATGACAAGCAAAATACATTGAGGCTTACGAAGAACCACAGAGGAGATACGGCCGACACTGATGAAAAATCACCGCGAATGTACGAGCAGCCAGGAAATGAAAGATGCCCTGTGAATAGCCTTGAAAAATACTTGGCCAAATTACACCCGTAAAACAAGTGGCTATGGCAGAAATCACGCACGGAAGGTATTTACGGAGGAAGAGAACGTGTGGTTCTGTAATATGTTACACGGTACGTACGGTTGGTGAAAACACACTTGGTAACATGATGCAAAAATTCAGTAAGAAGGGCAAACCTCAACAAAAATTACACAAACTACTGTATAAGGGCAACTTGCATATCAGTCTTGGATGAATGCGGATACGAGGCGCGGCAATTATAGGATTATATGGGCATAAATCAGAATCATGCATCAAACATTACGCATCCCGTTTAAATGCAGCTAAAAACGTTAGATGTCAACAGCGATGTCATCTAAAATTATTTCTGTGCACACAAGGACAGAAGAAATTTCGGCCCTTGGAGGCGCACTCGACCAACCTCATCTTGAATCTATATCGGATTTGACAAGTTTTAAAGAATTCGACTTCAACGACATAGCTGACCAGTATTTGCTTAATGTTTTAGACCAGCCATTTTTGAACCATGCTCAACGCAAAACCCAGACCACAAAACCTTTTTAAGAATTTTATTGTTACAGTTAACTGAAATTCAAACAATTTTTTTTTTTAAAAATCTATCCATCTGCGGATAATGCACGCGGCCAAAATGATAACCTTATTTGGATAAAATTGTTTCAAATGTCTCGTTCACTGAATGTTTATGAATGATATATTTTATTTAATGGATTTATTTTGTTTTTCATATGACAAGTCAACTATTGACTGTGTTTTCGGGCAACATTGATTATGTTAGCTCCCGCGGGACGAAAATATTATCCTACGCCACGCTCGGGTAAGTTTTCGTCCCTGGGGTGCATATATATATATATATATATATATATATATATATATATATATATATATGAAGAAAAATTCCAATAATGTAAATATATTGTAGTTTCTAGTGACAGCCTACAGGCTTATAGCAGGAAGAAATACTTTGTTCAAAATCCTGCATGAAGTAGATGTACGTTTCCACCCCACCCCCTATTTTTGTAAAAACTTGAAAAATAATTTCATTAACTGACGTTTATTGTGAAACCTGTAATACTATGTTATGGTTATTGTACTTCAGATGGTCTTATTTCATTTCAAAAATAAAAACAACGAATATGCACATTTTATTTATAGCTTGATTTTTTTTTTTTGGGGGGGGGGGGGTTAAAAATTTACAGGTACCTGGCTCTTGGTTTGTAAATATGTATGTACTTTATTGATATCTAAAAATTATACTTTACTTTATTTTACACATTAATAAGGTACATACATATTTATAAACCAAGACCCAAGTACCTGTGTAAAAATTAGCTTAACGCCCTATGAATGGACATTTTCGGTTGGGTGAACTTCTACAGCTGTCAGCAACTATGGATAAAGAAGTGTGGAAACCATGTGCAAAAATGATTGATTGATTGTATGTTGTTTTACGTCCCATTCGAGAATTTTTCACTCATATAGAGACGTCACCATATACCGGTGAAGGGCTTCAAATTTTGACCTTTACTCGGCACTCAGGGCCATTGAGCAGTGAGGGGTTTGCAACTTTTACTTCAAAGTGCCAAGCGCATGGCGAAATAACAGCTGCTACCCATTTTTTATCGACTTAGGTCAGTCGCGGCCGAGATTCGAACTCACGACCTCCCGATCACGGTCCCTCAATATTAAGATCGGTGAGTGACAAAAATAATTTTCACATTCCCCTTTTTAATAGGTTATCACAACTTATTTCTTTTATATCACTTAAATCAAGTTTTGATTGAATAATTCAGTGATGGCGTTTTATGAGATAAATAAACGATTGCTTTTGTCAGTTTCATTAAAATTGCCATAACTTGGATCCGCCACCATATTCACGTTTTTGCTATTTCATTGCTGTTTATAGAAAATGAAAGCAAACTTTTAATTTTATGTACGATACTTACTATGCGAGTGAAATCTAAATATATTTTACGGACACCATCTTGTATCTAGTGTATTCTTAGAGGAGTAAGTAAGAACTCTGGTGCACCCGTTTCGGAGTTTATGTATATATATATATATATATATATATATATATATATATATATATATATATATATATATATATATCAACATGGAAACGTCAGTGTATTGGAAAGTGCTAAAAAAGAGGTAAACGGAAAATTAATAAGAGTATAGGTATTGCAAAACATCAGTACTAGGGCATGCAGATATTATCAGCTTGACATGACCAGGTGATTGTTCAAGTCGGATCAAACTTGACCTCCCATCTAGATGAATATCGGACCAAAATGGAATGTTGGTCATATCAGTTTCATTACACCCAGCAGCTGCAGACCTCAGCCACCAGGATCCTCTCCTCCACCAACACAGGTCGCAACTCACGGCCACAGGTTGCCCCATTTAGTCGCCTCTTACGACATGTAAGGGGATGCCAGGGACCCATTCTTGTCATCCTTGGTCCCCACGGGGGAACGCAAATGTCGTGGTTGATAGTTGACGTTTTCTGAATTATACCGTGTGCATTTTTTCATGACAAATTTTGATGAAACAAGAATATTAACAGTCTAATTTAAAGTCACCATTTCTTAAGTTCTACGGGCGACACAATGACCTTGTCAGCCAATACAATCTATCATTAAGTCAAATGCTGACAGACATTTTTCATTCTAATTATTAGGCCATTATTTACACACTGAATTGTCGACGGATTTTTCCGTTATATCCCGATGAAGACAAGGAGCACACGGCGGGTGTGACCGGTCGGCAGGGGATGCTCACTCCTCCATGACACCTGATTCCATCTCTAATGTTTTAGAGGTCCGTGTTTGCTCTGCTCATGTTCTGTATTGTTTCAATGGACTTTTGACCTTGAATACTGTTCGTTATCTCCATACATTTTATTGGATTTATCAGAACATATTTACAAAGCTGCAAATAGGATGTCAAAATATTTTGAAATTGATAGTTGACGTATTCTGAATTATACCGTGAGTATTTTTTCATTAGCATAAAGCAGTATATAAACAAGTATTTTATAAACGTATTCTATTATACAGTCGACAAGTACTTTTCGATATCAGACCATGATCAGAAACGGTTAGGCAAGTTCTTCTTTTTCATTGGGTGAAATATATTCACAAAACCGGCTACACAACAAAGCTTATCCCATATAGAATATGGATAAAAAGAAGCATAAGTGTGACGCAAAAATATGGCAAAGCTGTGACTCAAAAAGGTGCAAAGACAGTGCAGGGAAAAGCAGGTTCTGTAAATTGATTACAGTAAATGCTTGTGCTAAAGCTTAAGGATCTACGACCCCTCAACACGTTATAATGCCGGATAAAACTCAAAGACATTAAGGACTTCATAAGAATCAGCTATAAAATCGGCGAATTTCCCCATGTCCAAAAGTGGCAGGACCAAAGATGGGATTCCAAAACTGTGGTTTAAAGAAGCATTCCCATTACAACATAGGTAGGCTAGTTTGCTGTAGACACGCTTCCCTCAATAAAATTGAATTTATTGAAGCAGCAAGAAACAATAATGTTATTGTGGTAGAGCATCTAAGTAACACTATCCACTGGACATAGCCCCTGGATCAATCAGTATTTATTGCAATTACTGTGGAATTGCAGTTGGACATGCCCAATTCCTAAACTATTTGAACGAGCATGGTGTACTGCTCTAAAAACTTATAATTTGATTGCTGCTTTCAAGGCCCTGGGAATATTTCCTCTTCATCCTTTTGTTGCTGTGTCTCTAGCATTCCTTCATGGAAAGTTCTACTAGGGAACACACAGTCACACAACTTCCCAAGCACCACCTGAACCCGGTGCGACGACCAAATCCTCTGATAAAATGGAAAAACGATTGACCACCCCATCTAGTGGCAGTAACGATTGACGATTCCATTTAATGACCCTTGCCTGCCTTTTGTGGAATGTGCTAAGGTGATGCCGTTCAATCACCTTCTTTTTGCCACATGACAGTATGTTAGTCGACGCCTGATAATAGTTTTTCCGCTGATATTGACACCATTAGTAATATAATATTACTAATATTCTCTTTACAGTTCCTATTCAGGATTCTTTCACCGATTTCCAATTGGTGGTCAGAGTAAACGGACAGCACTTTAGCTTTACTGGTTCATTCGATCAAACAAAAACTGCCTTAGATCTCAAGCTTCAAAAGGTGTGTGTAAACCTCTTATTATCGCCACTGATAAAAGTGCAGATATATATGGCATCTTAAAAATACCAAAGGTCCAGTTGCCACAGAAGGAGAAAATTACATCTTAGGCTTAATTGGAGAAGAAAGAAAATAAGAGAAGCTGCTCGAATGTTTGTTGTTTAACGTCCCTCTCAAGAATTTTTCACTCATCTGGAGACACCACCACTTACTGGTGGAGGGCTGCAAAATTGGATCTATACTCGGCACTCGGGGGCATTGAGCACAGAGGGATCTTTTTCGTACCAGCATCTACTGCGACACGGGACCTCGGTTTATAGGTCTCATCCGAAGGACCGGTCTCCACGTCCCGCAGTGGGATTCGAACCCGCGACGTAAGGATCAACTTCTTACATCGCGACTCTAGTTTAGGAAAGAGGTAAGGAAAGTCGGGGGGGGGGGATGGCACAGAGACAAATGAAAGCGACAGAGAAGAAAACCAAAGGAAAATTTCAAAGAAAAAGAAAAAATATGTAAACATGTGCAACAGCCAAGTTTAATTGATAAATTTTTTGAGTAAATCTTTCTATTGATTTTCAAATTTTGTCTTCTCTATTATTGCTGTAATGTATATTATCTTAATAATAGTTAAATATTGAAATTTATGTATGCGCATTTGTAGTCGCACAGGCATGTGGTATCGTTTTTTAAAGGGGAGTGGCGGTGGGGGGTTGTTTATTGCTTAACTTTCCTCTCGAGAATTCCTCCTTAATATGGAATCGCACCACTTGCCCGTGAAGGGCTGCAAATTTAGACCTATACTCGGCACTCAGGGCCATTGAGCAGTAAGGGGTCATTTTTTGACAGCTAGCACCTATTGCGACACAGGACCTCGATATATACGGTACCATTCGAAGTACATGCTTCGGGGACAAAAACGTGTAAAAAATCTCAGCCTCAAATCTTAGATTTCTGCCTCAGCTGAGATTTTCCTAAAACGCCGTGCCACCAACATTTCTGAGATTTGTTTCACGTAAGCTGAGTTTTGGGGGGAAAAAAAGACTTATTCTTGCTAGGTCACCCGAGTCACTCAGGTGACCTATTGCTATCCTTTTTCATCCGTCGTCGTGCGTCGTGTGTTAACATTGGAATATTTTCAGCTTCTTCTCTGAAACTGCTGAACCAATTTCAGCCAATTTTAGCATATGGAATCTATGGGTGAAGGGGAACAAAATTTGTGAATTTCATGTTCCCTGCTTCCCTTTGGCCTGGGGGGTGGGGCTAAAACCATCAAAATTAATGCAATCTTTATAAATCTTCTTCTTTACTCCTGGACATCAATTTACTGTTGGCATGATTGTAATAAGCATTGAGCCCTCTACCAAAATTGTGAAATTCATGGCCCCGGGGTCAGGGGTTCTGGCACTAGGGTGGGGCTGTAATGATTTTATAGTGAAAATACATTAATTCTTTGAAAATTTTCTCCGCTGCTGCTAAGTATTAAGCTGATGAATTAAGTACAAAGTGATAATGAAGAGTGCCTCTTTCAAAATTATGAATTTCATGGCCTCTGGGTCAGGGGTTCGGGGGCTTATTTATTATATAGTGTAAATTCATTAATTCTTTGAAAATCTTTTCCTCTGCCCCTTCGTATTAAGCAAACAAACTAAATACATAGTTCTGATGAGAAAGGGTGCATCTTCCAAAATTGTAAATTTCATGGCCTCAGGGTCAGGGGTTCTTGTACTTGGGTGGGACTCTATTGATTATTTAGCAAAAATGCATTAATGCTTTGAAAATCTTCTCCTCTGCCCCTAAGTACTAAGCAAACAAACTAAATGCAATAATATCAATGTTAATGTATTAAATAAAATTGTAAGGAAATGTGCCTTTTCTTTGCTCCTAGGTATCTATGAGGCAAACAGAGTACACAAATTCTAATAAGTAAAGCAAATGAGAGTTACTTCCCTTTGCTAGATGTTTTTAATCAAGAAATCCTTGTGAGAGTTACTTCCCTTTGCTAGATGTTTTTAATCAAGAAATCCTTGTGTATTATTTGATTGAATGAGAACACAAGAAAGAATGTTATATTGATAGAAACAAAATAAAAACTAGTGGGTATTGTTTTTTTTTTTTTACAAAAAAACACATGTCTCCCCTTCTTTACCAACATTAACGAGTGCAAATATATGATCAGGGTCAAAAATAATAATGCAGTGCATCTCAACTCAAATTCTGTGTACAAAATTTCAAGTCTTCATGTCAAACGCATCTCAAGTAATGGTCTGGTTGTGTTTTTCTTAATTTGACCTTGAAGACAGTGGTCAAGGTCAAATATTTTGATGCAGTACATTTAGTCTCAATGTTGTCTTTCCTTGTTCCAAGTTTGAAATCCTAATGTCAAAAAGTTCTCAAGTTATGACCTAGACTATATTTTCATGTAAACGATTGACCTTGACTTTATTAATAGGTCAAGGTGAAAAAATGTTGCCATTCACCCTTCCTCTATACCACCTCTCCATGTTCCAAGTTTGAAGTCTTAAAGTCAGGGTTCTCAAGTTATGGTCTAGTCATGTTTTCTCTATTTGACCTTGAAGAAAGGGGTCAAGGTCAAAATTTTGAAGTGTTGCATCTTGTAACAATGTCTTCTTTCTATGTTACAAGTTTGAAGTCCTAATATCAAAGGGTACTCAAGCTAAGGTCTGGACTCTATTTTGATGTAAAAGATTGACCTTGACATTATAATAATTGGATCAAGGTCAAAAATTTTGGTGGCATGCATCCTTCCTTCATACCACTTCTGCATGTTCCATGTCTGAAGTCTTTATAACAAAGGATTCTTAAGTAATGGTCTAATCAAGTTTTTTCCCTATTTGACCTTGAGGAAGAAAAGAGGTCAAGGTCAAAAATTTTGGTGTGTTGCATCTTGTATCAATGTCTTCTTTCTATGTTACAAGTTTGAAGTCCTAATATCAAAGGGTACTCAAGCTATGGCTTGGACTCTATTTTGATGTAAAAGATTGACCTTGACCTTATAATAATTGAATCAAAGCAAAAATTTTGGTGGCATGCATCCCTCCTTTATACCACCTCTGCATGTTCCAAGTTTGAAGTCTTAATGTCAAAGGGTTCTCAAGTTATGGTCAGATCGTGCTTTTTCCCTATTTCACCTTGAAGGCAGAAAGGGGTCAAGGTCAAAATTCTAATGCAGTGCATTTTGTCTCAAGGTCTTCTTCCTATGTTACAAGTTTGAAGTCCTAATATCAAAGGGATCTCAAGTTATGGGCTAAACTCTATTTTGATGTAAAAGATTGACCTTGACCTTATAAATAGGTCAAGGTCAAAAATGGTGGTGGCATGCACTCCTTCTCAATGTCATCTATCTATGTTTCAAGTTTGAAGTCTTAATGTCAAAGGGTATTAAAGTTACGGCCTGGACAAAATTTGGATGAAGAAGAATAAGAAAATCGACAAAAACAATATGTCTCCCCTGGAAGGGGAGACATAATGAATGTTTGGTTTAAATGAGCAGAGCATTCTCAAAGTCAGATTCTTGCCTGGAGATTGACATACAGATTATTTATATATTTAGCAAAAGTTGTAATTGTACATACATGTAGTATGTTTACACTGTGGTGTTCTCTTTGACAGTAGATGAGTTATTGTCACTGGTAGAGTCATGGTTGACAAGAGACTGGACGAAGTTGTTTTATACTTTATCAAATTGAATAAAAAATCACAGAGAGGCAGGGTGACTTATTGTAATTTGTGGCAAATAGCCATGTTGTATATCCAAGTTTGTGTGTACTGAATTGTAGCACTAGGCAAGTGACAAAAACATATCTGTATATATTGAATACCATACACAAAAGGCAAGTGTCCATTGTATTTGTACATTTGCATTCATTATAATCCCTGTAAGACTTGGGAAAACCAAGTATGATCCTAAGGAGATCACTCGGGTCTAAATGTTACAATAAGCAATGTTATTTTAACCAGATTTTTGAAATTCTTGGGCAACATTGCTTCATCTATAAGTTAATTCTGTTTTATACCTCTATGGATCCTTTACAGTGTTGTATTATACTCAGGTGACCGTGAAGGCCCTTGGGCATCTTGTTATATACGACCTTTTCTCTGATAATGCACGGATTTGTTGAATCATTGATTGAATTTACCTCTTAGTTAGTTGTTTATGCAACATTTTGGTGTATAATCGCAAAAATATCATAAACAACCCCCACCTCTTTCGTCTTTTACATGTATTACATTTTCAACAGTGAAATACCGTGATTTATTTATTGAATAATTAAAAGTGATATTCTCTCACCGTGTGAAAGGATACCTAAGTGATATTCTCTCACAGTGTGAAAGGATATCAAAGTAAGTAAAAAATAATTTTTAGTCTGTCATAGGATAGAGATAGTAACTAAACCGTCTTGATCGAAACTAAAACTGCAAATTTCTTCCCAAATACGTTGCTTAAATCCATGTTACAATGTTTTCAGTCTCACAATTGCTAAGCTATGACGTCTAAACCACTCAACTATGACGTCACAGTTAAATGACACTGTGTTAGGAAAAGAAAGAGGCAAAGGGGAAATCAAAGAAAATGTAATAAACAGAAAATTCCATGATTTGAAGTTGAATATGGAATTTATTTCACTTGTGAGAGAGTCTTCTTTATATATATATATATATATATATATATATATATATATATATATATATATATATATATACATTTTTTTTTTTTTTCACGAGTGCTTAGCAAAAAAATCCTGTCCCACTCGTGGAACAAATTCCATATCCAACTAAAAAAATTGTTTGTTTGTTTGTTTGTATGTTGTTTAACGTCCCTCTCGAGAATTTTTCACTCATATGGAGACGCCACCACTTGCCGGTGGAGAGCTGCAAATTTTGTCCTATACTTGGCACTTACGGCCATTGAGCAGTGAGGGATCTTTTTCGTGCCAACACCTACTGCGACACGGGACCTCGGTTTATACGGTCTCATCCGAAGGACCGGTCTCCACGTTCCACAGTGGGATTCGAACCCGCGACGTAAGGATCAACTCCTTACTTCGCGACTCTAGAGCAGACGCACTAACCACTGCGCCGCGCGGGCGACACTAAAAAAAAATGAATATCCTGTATTTATTTGTTGTTTCGAGCCATTCAACTCTAAGGATTCAATTGCGACCTTTGCGACAATAAATGTTCACTGAGTCCCCGTAAAAAATCTCTACAGAGGAAATATACAAAATCGTACAGGCGCGGATTCACTTATTTTTTAAGGGGGGGGGGGGGTCCACCGCAGTCAAAAAAAAATTTCTTACCCAAAAATTTCTTGACAACCAAAAAAAAAATTAAATTCCCTTCCGAAACGTTTTAAATCCCGAAAATAACCTGACAAGCAAAAAAAAAAAAAAAAAAAAAAAAAAAAAAAAAAAAGAAAGAAAGAAAAAAAGTAACTTCCATTTCCTAAACGTGAAAAACACCTTTTTCGTGGTGGTGATGGTGGGGTCCACGTTTTCAAGGGGGGGGGGGTCCAAAGTCATCTCTTATTTGCTTCAGTATATACTTTTTATAACTGGAAATTCCAGGGGGGGTCCAGACCACCCCACCCCCTCTAGATCCGCGCATGACATATCCGAACTTTGTAGTCTTAGGCTCGTCTGTCGACATTAAACGTTCTTTTTGAAAATTTTATCGATGTGTAAACTCTTGACATTTTACTCACGAACTATATAACTCGTGATCTGACAGTGACATAAACATAAGATTCCCGTGACGTCTGTCAGTCCTGTATGTCGTCTGTATTGTTTTTATTTAATTTAAAGTTTCTGTAATCGTTTAGCTAAAACAGACTAGAAGTAACGATTTGTTTAATTTTTTTTTTACAATAAAAGCTACATGTAGGCCAAGTTGTGGTTGAGAGATTTATCGGTGTAAACTTTTTCTTGAATTTGTCGTCCAATCAAAACACCATCCTCACAATGTCAAGGTTTTGTGATTTCGGAACTCCACACAAACCCTTGACATAAGTTGCTATGTAAAAGTTGGGTTTGTGGTTACACATGACGTAATGGGTAATTATAAACTAACCTTGCACGTTAATTTCGTGTATTCATGGATTAAACTGTGTACTGTCATAACATTTGCGACCATTTTACCATAAAAAAATTCTATGAGATTTTGTTTGAAACAACTATATACCAATCTCAAGATTTTCTGAGAAATCTCAAATTTTTTTTCTCAGCTGAGTCGGAAAAACGTTGATGGCACGCACGTTTGAGAAAAATCTTAGATTTAAAAAAAACCCTCAGATTTGAGGAAAAACTCAAAAAAACAAGTATGAGTTTGAGAAAATATTTATTTGGTGGCACAGTTTGGTGAGAAAAACTCAAATTTTTAAAGAAATCTCAGATTTGAGAAAATCTCAGCGTTGGTGGTCCCGAAGCCTGGTCTTGACGTCCCACAGTGAGCAGTGAAAGATCTACTCCCTATTTCGCGATTCTATAGCAAATGCTCTAGCGCCGCGGACCTGAAATCTGAAAAAATTTTAACCATTTTATGGGATAAGAGAAAAAATATGAAACTATGGGTCCTGTAGCTGACCCTTGGAGGCTTGAGGTTAGGGGCTAACATCATCCAACAATCCTTAAAATTCTTCTTTACGCCTGGATAACAAGCAGTCAAGATGTTGGTATTATTGCCAATGACCTTGAAATTCATGACAATCAGGGATTCTCTTTGTTTATTTGTTGTTTAACGTCCCTCTCGAGAACTTTTTCACTCGTATGGATACGCCACTACTTGCCGGTGGAGGGCTACAAATTTTGACCTATACTCGGCACTCAGAGCCATTGAGCAGTGAGGGATCTTTTTCGTGCCAGCGCCCACTGCGACACGGGACCTCGGTTTATACGGTCTCATCCGAAGGACCGGTCTCCACGTACCGCAGTGGAATTTGAACCCGCGACTTAAGGATCAACTCCTTATTTCGCGACTCTAGAGCAGACGCTCTAACCACTGCGCCACGCGGGCCACCTCGGGGATTCTGATGTTAGTGGTGGATTCCATAGATTGTATATATAGTAAAAATGCATTATTTTTTCAAAACTCGATTCTCCCCTAAATGCAATGATATGATAAGCAAGGGTGTCTCTTCCCAAATTGTGAAATTTGTGGCCGCTGGTCAGGGGTTCTGGTGTTGTTAGGGCAGAGCTGTATTGGATATATATATATATATATATATATATATATATATATATATATATATATATATATATATATGTATGTATGTATATAAAATGAACGTGGATTATTACTTTGAAAGTCTTTTTTTCTGCCCCTGGGTATTTAAAAAACAAATTAAATAGTATTACATGGTTAAGGTGAGCAAGCTTGCTTCTTCCATAATCATGTACGGTCACGGTAGCCTAGTGGTAGGGCTCTCCGGCCCGGGTTCGATTCTCGTTCGCCGCACCGCTTCAAACCTAAGACGTAAACATAGGTATAGTGCAGTTTAGCACATATCATTTCATGGTTGAATTCGACTTTTCCACTCGGCGAGCAGCGTTTTGACGCTGTTTACGGAGACAAAAGAAAATAAAGACAAGCATGCCATATATGGTTGTGTAGATAAATTATCGTAGAAAACATAGGTATAAACAGTTTGTCAGTGTATTTCCTCTGAAAGTGTAAATGAGTGCGATTCTGGGGGAGGGGGGTACTCCGTGTAATTCGGAGTTAGATACCTTGTGTTATTATTATACTATGGGTTAAAAATTTATTACCGAAATAAGTACCTGTAGTATAGTGATTGTTCCTTCGCCAGGCGCCCTGCATTAGAAGTGAAAGTCACAGGTCTTTCGGATGGCACGATAAAGAACCCTTACTAAATGTATATATTAAACTTAAAATATATCATTATAGGAATTTGTGCCAAGTTTCATAAAAATCCTAGACCTAGCTGCCACACTCCCTATATAAAAGTTTAAATGCTTACAGAGAATGGCTATTAATTCTTAAGATTAATCTTTTACATTGAGATAACTGCCCTTTTTCACATCACTATATTACTTGATATTCAACTATTTCTGTCTTTTGTGTTTCGCTTCAAGATGATCCGGTATTTAGTCATACCTTTAAATTGCTGGGATTCCCTGTTCTATTTTAAACCTTTTGTGTCAACCTACGAATAATACCAACAAACAAAACCTGGAGATTAAATATGATCAATATAGCGACGGTATTGGATACATGTATTTCCAAATGCCCTAGAAATGGCGACTGGAACAGACGATACTGTGAAATGTCGTTTAATTTCTTGTGATAAAGGTCCCATAGGAAAGACGGATGGACACGCGGATGTCAGGGCGTATGCTGTTCCAAAAAGCAAAAGATCAGGTTTGGTATCTCAATATCCTTCAATGCATCTTTGACTGCAAGATTATTTCTTAAGAAATCTAAAAACGGGCAATACGTGTATATATATTCAGCTCAAGGAGCTCCGATGTGAAAGTCTTAAACGATCGCACTTGTGACATTTTTATTTGAATTATAATCAAAATCGGAATAAATTTAATTGTTCAAATGAAATATATTTAATTTTTGATTATGTTGTACACCCCAGAGCATTAGGTTTAGGGCTGGGTGGGGGTTATATGCATATAGTATGAGTACAGAATATGTAATTCATTTTCACAGAATTGTTAATCAATACTTATATCTTTAGCCCACCTATACGCAAGCGTTTTTATTTATTCACAGTATTCACTTAGTTTTCGTTTGATGACAATTAATATTGGAACTTTTCATGTCTTCGTTATTTGGGATGGCCTTCAAACACTCTTGCTTTTATCTTTATCTAGTTGAAATGCCCTCCCAGCAATAACGTTTTAAAATTTGATTTTGAAAAAAAACAAACAAACAAAATACAATAAATAATTTCTTTGCATCCTTTTGTTTGAGATTGTACTACTATACCATCGAGTGTCAATTAAACGGTTCGTCATATTTTCATTTATTTATCCATTTTGTATTGTTAATTGCATTTTGGAAAAACATGTGATATTGTATGACACTAAAAATTATCTTGGATAGCGACTTGTAAAAATACTATTAATAATTATTTTTTCCTCAGGTTTAGAAACCAGTCCTTTACTCTAATTATGTATTTAGGACACGTGTTTTTTTTTTCTTTTTTGGAGGGTGGGGCCGGGTGGGGTGGTGTGGTGTTAGGGGTAGAGTGGGGGTTATATGCATATGGTATATTAAGTATCTGTAATTCATTTTCGCAGAATGGTAACGTCTCTGGAATAATTAAATACAAAATCTGTTTCCCATGGCTTTAAAAGTTAGTCCAAGATTATTACATAACGGGCAATGCTTTTTTTTTTTTATTCGAAACTCTATCAAAATCAATAAAGGGATTTTGAAAATAAGAACAAATATAAGTACCTAATTTAAAAAATTTTTTGTGAAACTATTTTGAACTGTTTAAAAATAATTGTTAATTCGTTGAAGCTAAAAAAAAAAGTAAATCCATTATTTTTGACGTTTATAAGACGACCAAATATATAAGATTTACCATCAAATAGCTCTATTCTTAATCAATAGGTTTTCAAGTTAATTGGAATGAAGAAGGATTTGCAACGTTCCACACGGAATGTTGGTTTGCCTTATGGGGGATGTATAAAGACAAATCATCAGTTCTCACGAAGGAGGAAAGAGAAATGGTGAAGGAGGCTGCCAAGACAGTAGAAATCCATGACTCGTGCTCAAAACTTGAACAGGAAGCAGAACACATAGTAAACCTGATAAAAAACGCTGAATATTGTATAGCGTTTACAGGTGAGCAAGGGGCATTTATAATTTATAATAAATTTATGAAAAAAAAAATTAGAATAATATCTAACGTTCAGTTCAGATATTTTATTTGTAAAACGATAAAATAGGCCATGAACATAGCAAGAAAGTACTTGATAGTTTAACATGATTCATATACATGTAATCAGGAGCTGGTATTTCCACCGCGGCCGGCATCGGGGATTTCCGAGGAATTCAGGGCAAATGGACAGAAAGAGACAAAGTCAAAGACCATGGTAAAAAAAATAATATGTATTCTGTAATGCATTTTATTTACTTTATCAAGAAAAGTCTAGTACTGACATTTCACTAATTTATGAAATCTTAATCAAAGTTGAAACTTTTTCCTGTTTTTAGGAAGCAAAGGGAAATCCAAGAGAACAATACAAGACGTTCAAAAGCTCCGCCCAACTTACACACACGAGGCTTTATTCAAACTAATAGAAATGGGAAAATTAAAGCACGTGATCAGTCAAAATGTTGATGGACTACATCGTTTGTCAGGAATTGAAGAAGGTCAGATATCGGAACTGCACGGCAATATGTTTGTCGAAAAATGTGAAAAATGCAAAAAACGGTATGAAAGAAAATACAGATGCACGGGAAAAGCTACCAAAGTGCCCATTAACATTTGCAAGCAATGCCGAATCAATCATCGGACTGGTCGTTCCTGTAATGAAAAGGTACTCCTATTTATTTAAGTATTCAATTTCAACTTTATAAATCTTTTGAGGTAAAATAAAGTACACTATTTTTCTGAATCAATACGCAAGTTTCGAGATTATCTCCCTTGGTGCGCTTTTTACGTTACGGAGGGGAGTTTTGTTTCTGCGTAAACCGGTAGGTGGGACAGTTATTTATATTGGATACGTTACATCATCGATATACCGGTCTGTAATATAACTGCCTGTCGGGATGCTCTCATCAAATCGAAAATAACTAAATTTTAGTAATGGCATCAATTTGTTTTTCTACCAAAAAAAAAGGAAAATAAAAAAGAAAATATCAGTGGATAAGACATCAGACGAGGGAAGAGATATGGATCTCCTATACACGCGCACATTTGATCATTGCACGTCGGCATTCTGAATGACACATCGATTCTTTCCCTTATAATAATTTCAAAAGGTCCATCAATTTTTTTTTAGAAAAGGTTTGTAATCAAGGAAGCGTCTTTTTCACAAAAAGCTATTAGGGTTCTTTTGATTTCAAGTATCCTAATTAAAAGTAGATTTTGTTAAACACGTAAAGTGTAGATCAATATAATCATCAAAATCATCACTGTTTGACATTACGTTTTCATGTATAATATTTTCATAAGAATAAATACATTATAAAGGCCCTAGCCATCGTCCATTTATTTATGCACGTTTGTGTACATCGATAACCTGTCCCACTTCTTGCTGATATGGATACTTTTTGCGCCTCTATCGTTGGAGAGCTACAATCTCGAAACTTGCGTATCGAAACGTTCTCATTCATGTAAAAATAAGAATTAATCAGAACCATCATACGTAGGACTAGGCAGTTATATTATTAGCAATTCTTATGAAACTTCCTCTTCCAGAAGTGTGACGGATACTTGATGAACACAATAATAAACTTTGGGGATTATCTAGAGCCAGAAGTTTTCAGAAGCGCTGTAGAGCAAGCTTCACGCTCTGATCTTGTTTTGGCACTTGGAACGACACTAAAGGTTTTTCCAGCAAACGAGATGGTGAAAATGGGTAAACGCCCAACGCGTTTAATCATATGCAACAGGTGCATTAAACAAATTTTTAATGCCGAAAAAAGTGAATTAAAAGCCCTTTTTTAAAATTCTTATCTCGTTAGATGGAGAGTATTTTTTTTAAAATAAACACGTACATGTATTTCCTTGAAATGTCTAAGATGTATGCAGCTTCCTGTTAAATGTATGATCTAATATCGAAGAAAATTGTCAAGTTGTATAAAAATAATTTTGAATGTTTACAGACAAGCGACTGATTTTGATGAAACTTGCTTGAAGCTGGATGATGATGAAGTTCCATTGGGATCAAGGGTCTTCGGAGACTGTGATAAATTAATGCGAGAAGTAATGCAACGTATTCTTCCAGAAGAGGAATTATCAAAATGGGAGCAAGATAGAAATGTCCGAATGCTTACATACGACACAAAACGAAAATTGTAGCACAGGAAAAAATACTCTAAAATATCCTTTGATGTATATGTATTTCAAATAAACTAAACAACAGATGGAGACATTTTAAAATTGCATCTTGTTAGCCTACTAGGGGTCGTAAAATAAAGGGTGCTAAGGCCAAGTTTAAAATAATGTTTGTTTGCCCTCTCTCGACTTGGGATGAAAAAATTGGGTCGGTAGGTAGGTGAAAAAATTTTTTTTCGCAAAAATTTCAATTTTAATGCCAAATTTTAAAATATATTTTCCAGAATACATAAAAAAAATTAATGCTTCCTGGAGGTTAAAAAAGTCTTGAGTCGGGCCATTTTTAGACAGTCGATCGGGAGAGGGCAACCAAACAATTTTTTAAAGGTAGCCTTATCGTACAACTTGGCAAAGCTAAAGCGGCCGGTAGAGGTGACCTAAGTATATCTTAACTAACTTGTACAGATATTTAGAGGATATTTAGAACTATTAAATGTTGAATCTCGACGTTAGGATGGCCTCAAGTCTAAGGTTGTACTTAGGTCATCTTTAAGCTGTCAGGTATTTTTTAATGAAAATATTTGAAGATAAAGAACAATAATCGATTTCAAAATTCTTAAAATATTTATCAATATTTATTCATTAGTTGGTACTTTGCAGTTGGTTGAATTGCAGAGTTTAATTGTGACAGGTGCTTTATCGTTCTGAAAATAACTTAAAAGTTTGTTCTTTGAACATGTCTAGTTAATTTTCAAAAGCATTTAATGCTTTAATCAAACATCGAATGTGCGGTATAGATCTGATCACCAAATGTATTATAGTATACGGTGTATATTAGTGTGCCTGCACATGTTTCATAAGTATTTATAATTTTAATTGATTCGTGTAACACTAACGAAACCTCAATTTAAAAATGAAAACTGTTCTGAAACAGAATTATTACGGCAATATATATATCATAGCAAAAATTTTCATACAACTTTTGTATTTTCTTCACAGAAGATTTGTACTTTTGACACAGTGTTGCACAAAATTCGGTATGCTGTTTATGAATGATTACCTTACTTTCTTTCTTCTTTAAGGTCACACATTCCCACCTAGTTTGGAATCTTCAATGTTCTTGTGGGACCAATGTCCACAAATTAACATCCCCACGAACAAATATTTTGTCAACATATTCATTCATTGAATCTGTTTATACAAATAGTCAAAAAGCCACAGAGTTAAATACTTTAGCAACCAATATTCTCCAGGACTAATTCAGGTTAATATTAATAATTTATGGAAGTTCCGAAACCAGTTTCACTGTGATGGAAATATGTAGGCAAAATATCATCTTGCCCGTGTTATTCGGTCACGCTATGACCTCTGACCCCCTAACAAGTTCACACAGAATTGAACATATTTTCTCTTTAATAGGTTCAATTAAGAAAAATATTTGCAAATGTAAATATTAGGGGATCAAAGTTTAATATTAGAAAAGAAATATGTACGGAAATAAACTCTTCTTAGAACCTTTGGGCTATCTACACGTACGCGTGAACTTTCTGGAAAAAAATGTAGATTAAAAAATGTAGATTTTAAAATAATGGTCCTTCGAGGAAGGTTAGGCCTAGAAGAAGAGGCCCAAGGACCTTAACGGTCACCTGAGTACAATGCAACAATTTAGAGGATCCATAAACTGATAAATGAAGCTTCGTTGCCCAATTAAAAGCAAGAAAAATAGTATGATTAGGATCAACAAAATAATTGGTCTAGTATCTATCTGTCTCCCATTTATCACTATTACCATGCAGACTAGTAACATAATGTCTATTTTTTAACCCCATAATATTATTTATCAAATTGGCCTCTCTTGGCCTTTGAAGAACATTTAAAAAGATAAGTTATTTTTTTCTCATTTTTATTTATCTATTATTTTCAAGTCTACCTGATCAATAAAACTATGAAAGTACTTTTTGTATTATACAATAAATATTCTTGCATAATTTTCTTATCCTATTAACCTTTCAAATACATTATTTACAGTGATTAATTATCAAAGGTTAATGGCAAAGGGGAATAACTGCTCAGCAGAAAAAAAAATCAATAGAGCCCTGGCCAGGAACACTTGACTAAATGGTCCAGGTGTTCAAATCTATGGTAAAAATACCCTTCCATATTGAAACTTTTACTCTGTTTGCCCAGAAGCATAGAAGATTTCCAAAGAAATGCATTTTCACTATATTAAATAAATAAAGCCCCATCCTTACACCAGAGCATCTGATCCAGGGGCCTGGACTTACAATTCTGGAAGAAGCACCCTTGCTCATCATAACCATACACCTGTTTCTTTGCTTTATACCCAGTGGTAGAAAAAATATTTTGAAAGAAATTATGCATTTTCACTATATAATCAATAGAGCCCCCTCCCCCTTCACCAGAACCCCTGACCCAGGGGCCATGAAATTCACAATTTTGGAAGAGGCACTCATCCTTATCATAACTATGTACTTAGTTAGTTTATTTACTACCCAGCAGCAGAGAAGAAGATTTTCAAAGAATTAATGCATTTTCACTATATAATCAATAGTGCCCCGCCCTAACAACAGAACCCCTGATCCAGGGGCCATGAAATTCACAATTTTGGAAGAGGCATTCTTCCTCATCATAACTATATACTTAGTTTATTTACAAACCAGGAGCAGAGACGAAAATTTTTCAATGAAATTACTTGATGTCCAGGAGTAAAGAAGAAGATTTTTAAAGATTGCATTAATTTTGGTGGTTTTAGCCCCACCCCTCAGGCCCCAGGGGGGCAGGGAACATGAAATTCACAATTTTTGTTCCCTTTTATCCATAAATGCTATATGCCAAATTTGGTTGAAATTGGTTGAGCGGTTTCAGAGAAGAAGCTAAAAATGTTCAAATGTTAACGCACATCGCACGACGACGGACAAAAACGGATAGCAATAGGTCACCTGAGTGAGTCAGGTGACCTAAAATTCAATATATTTTCAAAATACACTGAACAAGAAAAATTAAACTTAACTTATACGCTTCCATAGGGTAGATTCTAAATCGTTCAAATGAGTCCCAGGGCTTGGTGGGAATCTAAATCGTTCAAACGAGTCCCAGGGCTTGGTGGGAATCACAGTTCACCAGGGGAATTGATTGTTTCTCTCAGGAAGCATTGTACAAGGTAAGACGAAATTATAATGTAAACTTCCTGATATAAAGAAGATTCTTAATTTTGCATCACAGCCTCTGGTGATATGCTAACATTGTTGAGTGAAGTTCCTTTTAAATATTTATCATAACTTACATTAGTGTTAACTCGTCCATTTAATGTGCTTCCATAGTAGTTTCACAGTCTGTGACTTAAGAGTCATTCTAAGGGATTTCTTGGATATGTCTACTTTGGAAGTTTCTTTGCTTCAATTTAATCACGAAATGTTGATTTCTTTATAGCTTGAATTGGATTCTATATAGCTTGAACTAGATTACGAGATGAAATGCATATCTTTTCTTCGTGGCCTTATTCATTCGTTGTGTAAAAGCTATTTTGCGTTAGTCTTTGCTTCACACAGTCCAGTATTATTTCTTAGAACAATATTAGTTATAGTACTGTTCTCCTGAAGTTAAATTTTTTAAAAGTATTTCTTGAATTCCTCAGATATATGCAGCTTTGTATTAGAGTCTGATCTAGTTTAGAAGAGAATTGTCAAGTTTCATCAACATATCTTAAATGTTTACAGACAAGCGACTGGTTATGACGAAAATTGCTTGAAACTGGATGATAAAGAGTTCCACTGGGATCAAGGGTCTTCGGAGACTGTGATAAGTTAATGCGTATGTTCTTCCAAAAGATGAATTGTCAAAATGAGAGCAAGATAGAGATGTCAGAATGCTTACACACGACACAAAACGAAAACTGTAGAACAGGAAAACTAATCTCTGAAATCTTTGCAATTCAAACAAAACAAGAGGCCCATGGGCCACATTGCTCACCTGAGTACATTGGCTAGGCAAAACCACAAATCAGTTCAGTATTGAAAAGGTTACCGGGGGGGGGGGGGGGCTGATGATGCTTTCATGTCAATATAACAAATGGCTTTGTTGTACTTGAGTAAATTTTGAAAAAATTTCCCCATATAATCCTTTGTAAAAATTTGATCCCCCATTGTGGCTCCTCCCTATCCCAGAGGTCAATATTTGAACAAACTTGAATCTACACTACCTGAGGATGCTTCCATATCAATATGACTAAACATAGCTTTTCTGTTCTTGAGAAGAAATATTTTTTCTGCATGTTCTTATGTAAAACTTTCGATCCCCGATTGGGCCCCACCCTACCCCCGGGGTCATCATTTGAACGAATTTGATTTACACTATCTGAGGATGCTTCCATATCAAAATGACTAAACATGATTTTCAGTTCTTGAGAAGAGGATATTTTCCTATTTGTTCCTATGTAAAATTTTCGACACCCTAATGTGGCCCATCCCTATCCCCGGGGGTCATCATTTTAACAAACTTGAATCTACACTACCTGAGGATGCTTCCATATCAAAATGACTAATCATGGCTTTGCAGTTCTTGAGAAGAGGATATTTTCCTATTTGTTCCTATGTAAAATTTTCGACACCCCATTGTGGCCCATCCCTATCCCCGGGGGTCATCATTTTAACAAACTTGAATCTACACTACCTGAGGATGCTTCCATATCAAAATGACTAATCATGGCTTTGCAGTTCTTCATCAGAAAGATATTTTCCTATATATTTCTATTTAAGACTTTGATCCTCCATTGTGGCCCCACCCTACCCCAGGGGGTCATGATTTGAACAATCTTGAATTTATACTACCTGAGGATACTTCCACATAAATATGAACAATCAGGGCTTTGCTGTTCCTGAGAAGAAGATATTAAATATTTTTCCTATATATTTTTATGTAAAACTTTGATCCTCAATTGTGGCCCCGCCCTACCCCCAGAGGTCATGATTTGAACAAATTTGAATTTTTACTACCTGAGGATGCTTCCATATAAATATTACCAATCAGGGCTTTGCTGTTCTTGAGAAGAAGATTTTTTAAAGATTTTTCCTATATATTTCTATGTAAAACTCTGATCCTCCATTGTGGCCCCGCCCTACCCTCGGGGGTCATGATTTGAAAAAACTTGAATCTTCACTACTTGAGGATGCTTCCATATAAATATGACTCATCATGGCTTTGCTGTTCTTGAGAAGAAGATTTTTAAAGGTTTTTCCTATATATTTCTATGTAAAACTTTGATCCTCCATTGTGGCCCCGCCCTACCCCCAGGGGTCATGATTTGAACAAATTTGAATCTACACTACCTGAGGATGCTTTCATATAAATATGACCAATCAGGGCTTTGCTGTTCTTGAGAAGAAGATTTTTTTTTTATCAAGATTTTTCCTATATATTTCTATGTAAAACTTTGATCCTCCATTGTGGCCCCGCCCTACCCTCAGGGGTCATGATTTGAACAAACTTGAATCTACACTACCTGAGCATGCTTCCATATAAATATGATTCATCATGGCTTTGTTGTTCTTGAGAAGAAGATTTTTAAAGGTTTTTCCTATATATTTCTATGTAAAACTTTGATCCTCCATTGTGGCCCCACCCTACCCCCGGGGGTCATGATTTGAACAAACTTGAATCTACACTACCTTAGGATGCTTCCACATGAGTTTCATCTTCCCTGGCTTTGTGGTTCTTGACAAGAAGATTTTTAAAAGATGCTATTAATTTTTCACTAATTCTTTATTATCTCCCCTTGAAAGAGGGCATGGCCCTTCATTTGAACAAACCTGAATCCCCTTCACCCAAGGATACTTTGTGGCAAGTTTGGTTGAAATTGGCCCAGTGGTTCTTGAGAAGAAGATGAAAATGTGAAAAGTTTACGACAACAACGACGCCGACGACGACGACAGACAACGGACAAATTTTGATCAGAAAAGCTCACTTGAGCCTTTGGCTCAGGTGAGCTAATAAAAAAGCAGAATTCGAAACTTCAAAATTGCATCTTGATAGTTTACTGTAGCCTAAACAGCGCTTTTAGTGGGCATTACATTTTATATGTTTATTACATTTACATTTTTAGTGTATTATGTTAGATATCAATGATACGTCTCCAGTTTTGAAGCTTTACCAACTTTTACTCTGTATTATGCAGAAATTCCTTATTAAAGTAATGTACTTTTTTTTTACCCACACCAGCAATATTGATGTCAATAAATCTAAAACAAACTCTGTTTTTTGGCTTTTTTAATATAATAATCATATATCCAGGGCATATTTTTTCGATAAATATATGTACATTTAAATAATGTATAAGGATTCAGTCTGTGATAACGCCTAGATGTTTTACTAGGTATATCTTGTTGTTCACTGTATGGCACAACTGGATCTTACTGTTCAAGCTGTTTTTACAATGGAGACTATTTTCTCAGCCATTGGACTTGCTGAAGGTGGATTCTGTCCGGTAACAATTCGTCCACTTGTCTGAAAATTAACCAAGTCGACGAATGAAATACAAATCCAGGAATCAAAGGAAATGTACATGGACCATATCACATCAGTAAACGTGATTCTTTCCAGTACAATTAAATGACTATTACAGACATATTAGTTTTAGGATTTTAGTCTATTTTTGTTTTTGTAAAACTTATGAAAAATTATAACTTCCCTTTACTTACAAATTCAATACTTTGAGCACCAAGGATTTTAAACCAATCAAACAACTTTAATTTCTTTAGAGGTCTTATATTTTAAGACCATTCGCATTACTTCACTAAAAACTTCTGTGACTTGACAAATTCTTATTACAATACCTGCACGTTAACTTGAAAATTCTCAGCGCCCACAAAATTGGCCCCCAGCTCTCTGAGTTTCGTTTCGAGAAGAAATGGCATCGCATCTGTGAGTTTCACAAATTCTTCTTCCGCATTTGTGAATGAAGTTACGGTCTGGCCCTTGACAATGCTATCTCCATTTGATAATTTCACCGGCACTAAACCTTCAATAATATTTTACAGATATAAAATCTATGAATTGAGTTATTTTAAAATATTGCTTTAATACCAGCACTTTCCTGTTTGACTCTAATGCCGCTTTAATAACGGCACTTGTCTTTTTTACCCTAAAGAGATGTCAATTTTAAAAGTTCCATCTTTTCAGTTTACCTGCACTGTAAGCTAAAGTGAGCTCTTCTGAACATCCGTTGTCTCGAGTCTGTCAAGGTATACGTGTGTCTGTCTGTTTACCTGTACGTCTGCAAACGTTACACCATTTTGTGACTTAATTCTCAATCACTTGGCTAATTTTAAATTGAAATCGAAACAAAGCACCCTCAGGTTAAAGGAATTAAAAATTCTTCAAATTTGTAACTGTGGTATCTTACAAAAGCCATAGTGCCAAGCAATATATGTTCAAAATATCAAATCGATATCCCTTTAGTTATAGTTTTTGAGAGATATAGTTTGACAGGCGCCTGGTAAAGTGATCCCTAAGTGTCGCTCTTCTCTGCAGGCGACACAAAAAGTGGTTTCAAGACATAGGAGAGAGCAAGGTCAGAAAATTTCGACATATGTGAACAATCCCTAATAATATGTTTAAAATTTTATGAAATATTAATAACTTTTATAAATTGTTCTAAAAATAGAATAAGTATAAGTGAGGTCAAAGGGAAGGTCAAAAATAGAAATAATGAAATAGTTGGATAGCTCATACCAATGTGTTACACTGTATGATTTTGGTTAAATATATATTGAATAGATTTTAAAATCTTGACAAAACACAAAACAGGAAAAAAGGTCAAGTTTACTGGGAGGTCAAGGTCAGAAAATTCTTCAAAGTTGAATAGCTTTTATCAATATGTACTAATGTATCCCCAATATGAAAATTTCAAAATTTTGAATCGATATTTTAAAACTGAAGTAAACATAAAATAAGGAATAGTACGGTTAAGGTCACATTGAAGGTCAGGGTAAAAAAATTATGCTACCGTTGAATAGCTCCATTAATATGTATTGACAGAGCTGTACCTAAGACCCGGGGAATTTCCCCGCCTATAATGGTATAATCCCCCGGTTATTCAGGTACTCCCTCTCAATGCCCTGTTTAGGGAAGGAACCCCAGACCCCTGTCTAATTTTCAAATTTCCCCTGCTATTTCAATTAGGCACAACCCTGACTGACCAGTTTATGAATTTGGTTAAAATATCTTGAACAGTTTCTTTGAATCTGAGCCAAACATGCAGTGTGATAGACGGGAATACAAGAAGACAACACTATATACCCCGGCCAAATTCAGTCAGGGTATAAAAATGTCACTATTCCTATAAACATGTAGATAAATTGAAGAAGAATAATTTTAATTGCGAGATGGACGTGGATACCATATTCCACGAAGGTATTTAGAAAGTGCGGATACTGAAATGTATTCCAAGATAACCTAGTCTATGATATCTTATTATGGTAAACTTTAAAACGATATTTTATATGCCATCGATATTTCATAGAATGATTCTTACAATGAAAATTACAGAAATAATTATAGTTTGGTTTGATAGTGTTATAAATGTACTTGGGCTTACCCACAGTCCCATGGCAGACGGCACTCACAACAGCGCCCGCTTCATAGGCCTTGGTACATAAATTAGCGATTTCCTTGTTTGTTGGCAAATCAAACATTGGTCCATGGCCACCAGCGTAAAAGATAACCTTATATTTACTAGAAAAAAAAATAAATATCTGGCTAAGAATAAGAATAAGACAATCTATACTTATGAATTATTAAATGTTACAAATATAAAACTCCAAAACGCCTGCACCCGAGTTCATTCTTACTCCACTTTTAATACACTTGGTATGAGATGACGTCCGTAAACTATATTTAGATTTCACTTTCATAATAATTATCGTAAATATAATAAAAAGTCTCCTTTTATTTTTGACAAACAGCCGCAAGAAAGAGAGTAAGGTAGTGGTTACATGGGGGGGGGGGGGTCTAAGTTACTGACAATTTTTAATGAAACAGGCAACAAAAATGGCTAAATTATTTGATAAAACGTCGTTAGTAAATAATTCAATTAAAACTTGATTTAAATGATGTAGAAGAAATAAGTTGTGATTATTATCAGATTAAAAATAAAATATGCAAATCCCTTTCGTTTATATCCGACCTTAGTCTTGACAGAAATTTCTAAAACGTCAGATGGCATCAAACCCGATGTGCAAAAGTAAAACGAGGCGATTAAATATCAAAACATATATAATATATTTTTAAAAAATAATGTAAATGGGCAGGGGTATCATGGTAAAGGAATTAATTCGATAACACTTTGAGCCATGAATGTACATGTATTTATCCTTATATCGAAAGACTCTTAGTAAGTTGTGCTAATAAATTTAGCAGTAGAATTTGCATATTCGACACTAAAAGCATCATGACAACGAAGCCAGAACGCAATGTGGCTATAAAGCTATAGTAATAAACTTGCTATAAAAAATGTCAATGAATGTGGTATTGTTCAAATATAGAATAAACGTGATGCATTTTCAGTTTTCCTAATTTACTAAAGTTGGTAAAAATAAATTTGTGATATAATCAATACATTTCAGAGGCTTTTCTACATAGTCTTTTTGTATTAAATGTTAGGCAAGGGGTTAAAAGCTAATTTTTACTTTAAAAATGTGCTGACAATTCCAGTAAAATGTACAAATTTGCTTTTTAAAATCTTTGATTGAAATGGAGTCGGAGCACCCAAAGTATATGTATGAACAGTACAACAGGTGTCAAAATACAAAGATGCTGAGATGTAAAAAGAAAACGTCAATGAATGACTTTTATTAATAATTTTGGTAAAAAAAATTGAGGTTAATTAATTTGTCTGACAAAATTGCTGATTTGCTGGTATTGCCGATGGTAATGTACGGAGAATAGCAGAAAGTTAAAACAAACCTACAGAAACAAAATTTTATTATTTATTCTCTTTTGAATTCCTTGGATTATTCAACAATTTTCTCAAAAGTTTTTTTTATTATTATTATATAATTTTAGATTGTTATGGGTCGCCCGCGTGGCGCAGTGGTTAGAGCGTCTGCGCTAGAGTCGCGGAGTAAGGAGTTGATCCTTACGTCGCGGGTTCGAATCCCACTGTGGGACGTGGAGACCGGTCCTTTGGATGAGACCGTATAAACCGGGTCCCGTGTCGCAGTAGGTGCTGGCACGAAAAAGATCCCTCACTGCTCAATGGCCATAAGTGCCGAGTATAGGACAAAATTTGCAGCTCTCCACCGGCAAGTGGTGGAGTCTCCATATGAGTGAAAAATTCTCGAGAGGGACGTTAAACAACATACAAACAAATAAATTGTTATGGTGCATTTAGGATTTTGACGTAATATTTGAAGTACTAACAGAATTTTTTCTCCGATGTGTTACCTAATGAAAATATGGCAGGTGATTTGACCAAGTAGCGCACTTTCATAAAATTATTTTTAGTGTTGAGAAAACACCAACTAAGACCCAAAATATGCCTGATGAAACATGTAGTAAACTTGAAACATTTATACTATACATCTTCTTTTATCAAATTATGTGTAGTGTTCGGGAAAACACCATTGAATTTATGGGATAAGTTAACACAAACTGTGCATCAAACACAAAGATTAAGACATGAGTTTTATATAAAAAAAAAAGGACAGATGTGAACTTTTAAGGGATTAGGGTCTACAAGTACCTGTTAGAAAAATCGCTCCAGAACAGTGTTAATGTGAAAAAAAACGACAGATATCAAACAATCACCTCCAATACTCTAACCAAAATTATGGAAAGCCGTAGGGTACCCCCACATTATTATTATTTTTTCCTATATAATTATACCAAAAATAATTATCTCTTCCAAAAATAAAAATCTTGCTTTTTTTGACATTATTATTTTTCCTGCAACAATTATAATCTTGTCTGTCTCAGCATGAATCATTCAGTCAATGGTCATACGAATAAAGGGATTAGTTAGTTTGAATTAGAAGGGCATGCAGATATTTTATCCAGTTAATATGTGAACACAGCACATGCATGTATTGTAAATAAATCCCTAATGTAAATACTACTCAGTTACTGATTCGTTGACACTCGTATGAAAATGCGACAAAAGATCGAAGACAAATTCTATCACATGCTTTTATTTGATCCAAACTTGAAAGATGTCGCTGTCATACATGTTCTTTCAAATTAAGAGATATTAACATGATGTGCTAAATGTAATGTTGGGGAATTTCTACTATACATAGACCAAAAGTTTGCATAATTAGAAAAAGGTAGTGTCTCTTGTAATTGGCTATTGGAAGTCAACAATGAAAATGACCACAGTACTGCTAGAAGCTTAGATATATATATTTGTGGCATATTGGAAAATATAAGAAAATCAGTTTTTACTCATGATACACTCGTAACTCATACTAACGTTTTGGAGTTATTTAATATCACGCTTTTTATCTACATGTAGTTTCTCATAATATTACAGATCTGCCCGTAATAGAAGAACGGAACTATATACTATCTATAGCTTGCAATCAGTAGCAGGCAAGTTTATCTTGCCAAAATATTTATTCTTGAAGAAAAGGTATACATGTAATTACATAGCCTATATTTAAACTAAATACTGCATTATCTTAAAAGTTTGTTTTTTAATGTCATTTTATAATTTAATTCGATACAAGAACCAGTCTGCTACGCGTAATGTGCAATGTTTAATAATTTTAAAGTTTTGGCTTTAAAAATGAATGCAATTAGAACAAGAGGCCCATGGGCCACATCGCTCACCTTAGCACTTTGACCAGGCAAAAGCAGAAATCAGCTTAGTATTGAAAAGTTTAATATATATGGTCCCATCCTAAACAGGGGAGGGCATGATTTGAATAAACTTAAATTTACACTAACTTATTAAACTTCAATATTTCCTTGACAATAATTTGTTTAATTTTAAAAGATATTTAAAGATTATATTCCTATAAGTTTTATCTTTAAATGTCCCCCCCCCCCGGGGTTGGGGGGTTGGGTGGTTGTTGATTGATGACTGATTTGAACAATCTTGAATCTACACTATCCGAGGATGCTTCTGTATTAATATGATTTATCATGGCTTTGCTGTTCTCGAGAAAATGATTTTTATGATCTTTCCTATATATTTCTATATATGTAAAACTTTGATTCCCCATTGTGGCCCCATACCCAACCTCTGGGATCAAGATTTGAACAAACTTGAATTAACATTACCTGACGATGTTCAATATTAATATGAATAATCATACAATGTAGCTTTGCTGTTCTTGAGAAGAAGAATTTTAAAGATTGCTCCTAGGTATTCCTATTTAAAACTTTGATGTCCATTGTGCCCCACCCTACCCTCGAGGGTCATGATTTTAACAGATGTGAATTTACACTACCTGAAAATGTTCCCATATAAATATGACCAATCATAGCTTTGCTGTTCTTGATAAGAAGAATTTCAAAGATTTTTCATTTGTATTCCTATATGAAACTGGTCATCCATTGTGGTCCCACCCTACCCCCATGGGGTCACGTTTTGTACAAACTTGAATCTACACTACCTGAGGATGCTTCCATATAAATATGACCAATCCTGGCTTTGCTGTTCTTGAGAAGAAGATTTTGAAAGATGTTTCCTATGTATTCCTCTGTAAAACTTTGATCGTCCATTGTGGCCCCACCCAACTCCCGGGGGTCATGATTTGAAGAAATTTAAATCTACACTACCTTAGGATGCTTCCACATAAGTTATATATTTTCTGACCCACTTGTTTTTAAGAAGATTTTTAAACAATGCCATTAAATTTTCACTTATTCGTAATTATCTCCACTTGGAAGAAGGCGATGCCCTTCATTTGAACAAACTTGAATTCCCTTTAGCCAAGGATACTTTTTGCAAGTTTGTTTGAAATAGGCCTAGTGGTTCTGTAGGAGAAGATGAAATTGTAAGAAGTTAACGACGACAGACAACTTTTGATCAGTAAAGCTCACTTGAGCATTTGGCTCAGGTGAGCTAATGATTGCACTTTTTTGTTTCAAGTTACCTAATGTCCACCTGAGCGGGTGTCATGGTTGTTTTTAATTTTTCAGCTCCGGATTTGAGAAAAGCTTGGCACACAGGATCGTCTTTAAACGCCTCTGCACTCCCTGGATCCTTTGGAATGAAATAGGAATCCAAAATCACTATTTGTTTACATATACATGTCCATAATACGCAAATGTTAAAAATGCCTCTTAGGAGAAAATCAATTTTAAAGGATAATATGAGGTTTATATTTGAACAAACTATTCAATAAATTTTATTTTATTAAAGAGATATTATTGAGTTTTACCATGGGTGCTTGTCCGCCTCTTGGACTGACGAAATCAACTTCAAATCCAGCCTTGATGAAGATGTCATATGGATGCGCAACTTCAGGAAGGTACCAACCTGTTTTCTTCCCGGTGTTTCCGAGGTCGGCATGATTGGTAACTACTGTTAGAACCCGAACTTTTGCTGCCATAATTACAGATTGCCAATCGCGCTCTGCAAATAAGAATATCTGTGGAGTACATGTATTTTGCTGTTTTGAGGACCGATGATACAAAAAAAAATTTTGAATACATTGAATGGTATATATTTTTTAACCTCTTTTGATTGTTATTAATGCAAATAGTGAGTTTCTAAAAAAAATTAAGAAATTCTTAACTTTGTATGATGTTCAAAATCCTACCTTTCTGCAATCACCCTTATAAACCTATGAATTTTTTTTTCACTTTATAGGCCCATATTTTGTAAAACTTTAAATAAAAAATTTAAAAAACATATGGGGTTAAACTTATTTACTTTACTTATTTACTAATTGACATAACTTTAGTTGTTTTCGTTTGTTTATTGTTTAACGTCCCTCTCGAGTATTTTTCTCTCATATGGAGACGCCACCACTTGCCGCTGGAGAGCTACAAATTTTGACTTATACTCGGCACTCAGGGCCATTGAGTAGCGAGGGATCTTTTTCGTGCCAGCGCCCACTGCGACACGGGACCTCGGTTTATACGGTCTCATCCAAAGGACCGGTCTCCAGTGTCCCGCAGTGGGATTCGAACCCGCGACGTAAGGATCAACTCCTTACTCCGTGACTCTGGAGCGAACACTCTAACCACTGCGCCAAGCGGGCGACACTTAATATATTAACCGTCCTTGACATATTCACGATTTCGATGTTCTGGACACTTTTAAGATACATGTAATTTGTAACGAAGAGTAAATATAATTTTAAAAACTTAAGAATTCAATTCATAATACGATGAGCTGGGCAGTAGCTGTATGAAAGATTGGCGATGGTAAAAATATCGTGTTGTTGGCTAGAAGTGCATGCATGTAGATATAGCTAGGGTATTGCATGCGCTTACCAATGAAGCATGTTAAATAGGAGTTTCCACTTAAGAACTAAGAATACAACAATTTGTTTATACCACATCCAGCATAATGTATTCATTTTTAATACCGTTCTTCTGAATAAAAAATAATTCTAGTCTAAGACATACATTTAAAGTGATCCTTATAGATGTACCGACCTCGTAACATTCACTGAATTAAATCAACAAATCGTACATAAAGTTCATTTTCAACTATTCGAAACAATGTACAGGTTTAATCATACAAGTTATGCTCTAATAAACTCCTAAGCAGCGACAAACTATCGTGCATTTTTCTAGACACCGGCGAAAGAAGCATAACCATCTTACCTGTTATAAATTTGTAAGCTTTTATGATTCCTTCAGATAAAGACTGGTTATGATTATCCTTTGGATGTCCCTGATTACTACGGCGAAGCTTTATGGCCTTATCAGTTTTTCTTTTGCTTAATCACGGTGTCTGGATTTAAATCACCCACCCATGAGTTCCATTCCATTGATTGTCCCAGATTTTAACATGCAATGTTTACACCTTATCAAGCTTTGTTTACAAGCACTTCTAGATTTATTTTATGAAAAAAGTCGGCTCTTCCTCATTTAATTCCAACCTCTTTTAATTCTTTGATAAGATAACACTATATCAACGCTTTCCGAAAAATGCATTTCTTGTTTCATTTGCTTCCAAAATATTACCTTAAAATTAAAAAAAAAAAAGATTTTATATTGCTTTCATTTCTTGATTATAAACTTTAAGATATCTGAACATTAAAAATTGGTTGAAAAATTAAGTATTGAAGTACATGTAGTAACATTTTTACTTTTGGGCATACCGATTTATATCGGAATTTGATACATGTCAGGCCCGTAGCAACGGTTCAAAATTCAAAAGTGGGGGGGGGGGGCTTCCCAGATAAATCTTACAAGAAAAAAAAAAGAGAGCTAATTTACTGTCCAAATCCAGGAATATGCCAGTGCTCGACCTTACAACATCAAATGGGGTTGGGGGAACCAGCATCTAAAGGAAAATATACTATAACAAAATACTATACTCAGAAAAAGTGCCCCCCTCCCCCCACCGTTCTACGGGCCTGCATGATTTTCTAAAATTGTATTTACCGGGTGGGAGTAAATACAAAATAGTTATAGCGCACTTAGTATATGAAATCGCCTACAATATAGCGCATTTACAAACATCCAAAATTTTTCAAAATTTTATATTTAGTAAATGTAGCTATAAACAAATACAATTTATTCCAGTGCCTGGCAAAAATTGTCATAATTATTTCAATCAAGATCAATGAAATCTACAGAATTTGCATGGAGTATACCGAGAACTATTGAGTGAGCATTAAAAAATTCAGATTTATGTATTTGAACCAACTTAAACCAAATATATGTCGAAGGGGTTATGTTCTTTTGATATCAAAATATACTGTTATATTAAAATCCTTTTGGTTTAACTTGGTCTACATATTAAAAATTGATTATAAAGCCTTCTTTATAAAGTTTTCTTATTTTCATAAAAAGACTATAACTCGGGTCCATGTATACAAAAAAGACACGTCGTTTGTTTATATTCTGCATAGCCTAGTGGTTTTTGCTGAATTTTTTTTTGTATTTGAGGTCTCCGGTTCAAGCCCTCAAAATTCCATATATTTTCATTTTTGCATTAATGATAGTTATTAGTACATACTTAATTATCTTTCTTAATTACTTATTTTAATCAAATATTTTCCACATGATATACATGTACACATTAAATTTACAGAACCATACACTATTGTTCAAGCCTGTCTGCCTACCATATGTACATATGAATTTAATATATGTTACCTGACTTTATTTAACATTGGATTTTCGACTTTTTTGGAAAGAAGAGACACATAAAAAAAAATGGATTCGTTGACTACGTACATGAGATGCAGCGATATTTCCCAAAACGAATATTGATGTATAGACCTTTCATGATCACAATGTTCTTGAAAACAGTCAAGAAATAATCTTGATACATAATTCTGAAAATTTGAAACAAATAAAAAATATTAATATTATGAAAACATAATTATATTCATATGTGCAGATCGAGAGAATGGTTGTGAAGTTATTAAAGAGAGATATCTCGTATACAGTTTTAAAAGTGTTTCTCGTGAACTAAGAGCCCAAATCATGATAAATCATGTATATGTAGAAGTATTTCCGAATATTTATTTCATAAGTTAATTTCCTGAACCAATGCGACAACTAAATCTATTTATAGTAACAGGTATTTTCCATTTAAACATGGTAGTAGGCGAAATATTGGGAAAGGGCGCTATTCCTCTTTAGAACATGACCAAAAACAATTCAAATTCTAGAACATGACATGTCATTTGCGTTTTAATAACAATCGTTTCGTGAAAAATAAACTGCAAGTTAATGCAAGTACTGACGAGTTCAATTCCTTGAAATTTTCCCAATGTAACTTTATATACCATGTAATTCTTTATCCGAGTAATCTATTGAAATGAAAAAGAAAGATTACAAACTAATATTTGAAAGATATGAATGAAAGCATAGTTTCAAGTAGGAACAAAATGTGTTCAACAATGATGAATGTTAAAACAATGATGCCTCCGTATGTCAATTTATGGCTACTTATAAAGTTAAAGTTTTTCAAATGCAAGTCAAACTTCAAGGTCAAAAGATAAAAAAAAATATTCAAAAGTTCAAGTAACTAGAATTTCTGACGAGATTGTAGCTCTACTCAATTGTACATACAACAAAGGAAGAGAAAAGTAGCACTTGGACTTGAAACTTTGCAACAGCAATAAATAGAATAATGATCCTTGGTTTAGTCTCTTTTTGTGGCAAGATTTATTGTTATCAGGTAAAAACTGTACGAGGACTAGCCCTTTGAAAGAAAATTACAAAAAATACCAATTTTATTTTTAATCATGCCAACACCGTTCATCAAAATTACAAAATAAATAAATAAATAAATAAAAACATACAGAGATTTATGTATCTCAGTGTAGTGTCCTTCCATACAAAGTTATATAATAACTACATGTACATGGAGAGTGTTCCAAATAACGCATGCGTCGCCTGCTTTGTAGCTTCATTAAAGATGTAAATAAATCTAAGAATGGTCAGCTTTTTATTTACTATTACATATGTAGCATGATAGTTCAACCATTTGCCTGCAAAGAAAAATGACATCCATGGATTGGATAAGACTGCACTTGTCAGTCTACACATGGCCGTTGGAACCGGGGGGGGGGGGGCACGCCTCCCAATAATTTTGCCGATATATAGATGACTATAGAAAATTTAGCTACTTCTTGCTTGTCCCCCCTCAATAAAAACGTCTTATGACCTTTTTTCTTTTTTTTTTTTTTTTGCTTGTCAAGGAATTTTTGGTAGTTGATAGTGCCCCCAACTGACTGAAAATGTATGGCTGTGCCCCCCCCCCCCAAAAAAAAACTGAAATTGCAATTGCTTCCTACGGGCCTGCTACATGTACATAATCCATTGTGGAATACCGATCCGGATGTATTTTCACAGTACTTAAATATAAGTTTGTTTGATAACTGAATGGCATACAGTTCAAAGTACAGTAATCATGATCTAATAAACATGTATAAATGCTAATAATCAAAATCCTGCCTCTCAAAATTCAAAAGTCATAAGCAATATTAAACTACCCGGGGTATTTTTTGCAAAGTAGGTCAAAGGTCAAGGAAAGTGGATTAAAATGGTATTTTTCGTATTGTCTTATGACAAACAGGGCACACGCTAAATAGCACAGAGTTACCTCTTTAATGTCAAAAATATGTTATATATCGACACTATGAACTATTTTGAAAAGTAGGTCAAAGGTCGAGGGGTCGTTATCATGGTAATCAACAAAAGCCATAGTACCAAGCAATATATGCGCAAAATATCAAATCCATACCTCTTACAGTTCTCGAGATATAGGGTGTGACAGACAGACAGAAGCCGGGTAAAGTGATCCTTAAGTGCAGGTCTGCTCTGCAGGCGACACAAAAATCAAAATAAAACTCTAAGAGAAGTAGCATTTTGATTGATTGTATGTTGTTTTATGTCCCCTTTGAGAATTTTTTCACGTATAGAGACGTCACCATATACCGGTGAAGGGCTTCAAATTTAGACCTTTACTCGGCACTCAGTCATTGAGCAGTGAGGGTTCTTTATCGTGCCAACGGCTACCGTGACACGGGACCTCGGTTTTTAAGGTGTTATCCGAAGATAACAAAAATCCGCAACTTTCAGTCCAAAGTGCCGAACACTTGGCGAAGGAACAGTTGCTAAATGTACCTATCTTTTTTTATCGACTTAGGTCAGTCGCGGCCGTGATTCGAACACACGACCTTCCGACCACGGAGCGAGCCTCTACTGACTGAGGGTGACCCGTATTGGTGGAGAAGGGGATACTGGTGGCTGACGTCTGCAGGTGCTGGGTGTAACGCACCTGACCTCACCAACAATCCACTTTGGCCCCGTATTCATCTAGACGGGAGGTCAAGTTTGGCCCGACTTGATCAATCGGCTGGTCATGCCGAGCTGATAATATCTGCATACCTAAGTATTGATGTTTTGCATTTTTTATAATATTATTTTATATCTACTTCGTTTTGCAGTTTTCCAATACGCCAACGTTTCCATGTCTGATTATAGTTTCTTTGTATCTTCTTGCTATCAGTCTTACATGAAGTCCGTTCGACTATATATCGTCCTAGTTGGCGCTCAGAGGCGGGCGGGGAGCAAACACTGAAATTTTTCATTTAACCATGGCTCTTTAAAAAAGAGTTGTTACCATTCAGGTTTCGAAATCAATTCTGTTGTGGAACACTGGAACCGCTTCATCACACTTGAAGCACAGATATCAGATCAACATACAAAGCCTTTGACAAAAGTATCGCCTTTTGTAATACGAAAGGTATAAAAGAAATTATCGGTACACCGAAGTCGGTTTAAAAATTGAAATCAGCTGCTCTTCTAATTGAAGTAGCCAAAAAAAAAAAAAAAAACAGCATTCAACTTCCTTGTGCATTAAAAAAAAACTTGCAGATATACCTGTGCTTGCAAAAGTTCACAGTGGACTTAACCAAAGTAAAGGCATTCTATTTGACAGAGATCACGACCTGGATGACATTCCTGAAATGGAAATCCAAAATGAACTGGAGTCGAAGGGTGTGGTCTCTGTGAAACGGTTCACCAAAAAACGTAACGATAACATAGAACCTACAGTTACTTACCTTCTTACCTTTGAAATGCCAACCCTTCCAACGAACATCAAAGTTGGGCTGTACCAAATGAAAATTGAATTATACCAAAACTGTGTTTCAAATGCCAGCAATTTGGGCATGGACAAAACAATAATTTGTAAACGCACAGAAACGTGTTTCAGGTGTTGTGAAGAAGGAAATGATGGCAAAGGCTGTCAAAAGAAACCTAAATGCAAGAATTGTAAAGGTAACCATATGATTTCCTCCAAACAATGTCCTTTATGGAAGAAATAAAAGGAAATTCAAAAGGTAAAATCTGAGAAAAGAATAACTTACCCAGAAGCAAAGAAGCTAGTCAACATGAACAGTGTTCTTAAACCAAATTTGTCATCAAACGCAACGGTATTAAAATCGTCCTCAATGAAGGACGTGTCTACTCGGGTCTCTTAGAATGATATTCTTCAGCAGACCTCAACTTCTAAGATTTCTATGTCATCAAATGACGAAAAATAAGTCTGATTCGACACCTGCTTCTGCACGCCCTGCTGCTGTGGCTGCACTAAAACCTGTGGCTACGGCTGCATCAAAGTCAGCAGCTGCGGGCATATCAAGATCACCCGGAAGACAAAATAAATCTCCCTCAAAAAACACTCAGAAGCAGTCGAACAATCGGTTACCGAAAGCAGCAAAAGATCCCGTCGCTCTGCATAATAAATTTTGGGTCTTTAAGGAGATGGACGTTACACCATGCCATTCTTTCTCGCGAGTCCGAAGTGTATCAGCCAATAAAAACAAACATTCCTAGAGTAATGAATAGGCAATACATGTCCCCTACCGGTATCCCCTTTTCTTTTTAGGACGTCATTTTATAAGACCCTGTATATTAAAAGTGCCCCCAAAAATGTAGAGATTTTGGTACTTACTTGTTTATGAATGAAATCTGCCTTACAAAGACATGGTTGACTGCCATTAGTCATACATGCATGCCTTGATCAGGACAGCTCATCTTAATTAAAAAAAATTATAAATTCTTTTGAAGGTCCAAAATGAACGAGGTATGAATTGATCAGACACCATTGAAAACATCTGTTGAAAACTGTAGAATAGGAAAAAAAAACGACTTCCTGTAACAGTGAACGCACGAGGGATTGGGATGTTTTCGAACCCTTTGACAATAAAATCACATTATGGATGAATAACACGACTGTCGGTAAACACGACTGCTTTCGTATGGAAATTTAAAACGTTACTAGTCATTCTTAACTCAAACACATACCAAAAAATAACCCCAATTCAAATCGGGAAAATTATTCATTCTTTATTGCATCTGGTGTTATTTCGCCAAGTTTATCAAGTATTCGCCAGTAGAAATTGCTGAAAATAATGCACAATATTACTTAACGTCTTCTGTCAAAATCTTCAACCTGAAAACCTCGATTTTGGAAAAATTAATCTGTAAAGCTACCCAGCAAGTTTCAAATCAGTAATCTTTAACATGACAACCTCGTTTGAAACATTGATGTAGTGCAGCACGAACCAGATCGTGAACCCGAATATATAAAAGAGGAATGTTTAAAACTGACTTACTCTAGCATATGTTGGTCAAACGTGACAAAATCCAAACTTGATCTGTAGTTTCTCATTATAAAGGTATCCAGCAAGTTTCAAATCAATTACCAAATGCATAAAGAAAAGAAGTGTGGAAAACCAAGTGGGGCAGGCTGACAGACGGACGGACGGACGGACAGACGCAGAGGAAACCTATAGTCCCCTCCGGTTTCACCGATAAGGACTAATAAAAGGAGGATATCCCCCATTTCCCATACTTATATAAGAAATAAAAATGAATCACCCTAGTACATTCATACAATGGTATTGTCGGGGTTTTAGAATTAATTTCAATGATTTATCTTTACTTATTCAGGACCATTGTCCGGTAGCTATATGTTTCCAAAAAACACATTTAAAGGAAACAGATAAAATCAGTATTAAAAACAATAGCATGTATAACCATTATGCTCACACTGAGAAAGCATCTGCGGGTACTTCTAAAGCAATTAACAATAGATGCATTCATAGCCAAGTAGTTTTGAGAACTAGTCTACAAAAACGTCTCTCTAATGATAAAACAATTACACTTTGATCTGTATATATATCCCTCCAAACTATCAATAACAATCCCGAGAACTTACGGAATTAATACAACTTCTTGCTATTTTTAGCTCTACTGGTCAGAGACCAGAAGAGCTTATGCGATAGTAAGGTGTCCGTCGTCCGTCCGTCCGTCTGTCTCTCTGTCTGTCTGTCTGTCTGTAAACAATTTTTCAAAACGCTACTCCTCCTACAGTTTTGGTCCGATTTCAATTTAACTTGGCACACAGGTACACTACACTAAGATACATAATTTAGTGCATCGGTTTTTGATTTCGATGGACGGTGTTGCCATGGTAACTAAAAATAGAAATTTCTGTGAAATTCCTTTAAAACGCTACTCCTCCTACAGTTTTGGTCCGATTTCAATATAACTTGGCACACAAGTACACTACACTAAGATACATAATTTAGTGCATCGGTTTTTAAATTTCGATGGACGGTGTTGCCATGGTTACTAAAAATAGAAATTTCTGTGAAATTCCTTTAAAACGTTACTCCTCCTACAGTTTTGGTCCGATTTCAATATAACTTGGCACACAAGTACACTACACTAAGATACATAATTTAGTCCATCGGTTTTTGATTTCGATGGACGGTGTTGCCATGGTAACTAAAAATAGAAATTTCTGTGAAATTCCTTACTCCTCCTACAATTTTGGTCCGATTTCAATATAACTTGGCACACAAGTACACTACACTAAGATACATAATTTAGTGCATCGGTTTTTGATTTCGATGGACGGTGTTGCCATGGTAACTAAAAATAGAAATTTCTGTGAAATTCCTTTTAAAAGTTACTCCTCCTACAATTTTGGTCTGATTTCAATATAACTTGGCACACAAGTACACTACACTAAGATACATAATTTAGTGCATCGGTTTTTAATTTCGATGGACGGTGTTGCCATGGTTACTAAAAATAGAAATTTCTGTGAAATTCCTTTAAAACATTACTCCTCCTACAGTTTTGGTCCGATTTCGATATAGCTTGGCACAGAAGTAGACTACACTAAGGTACATAATTTAGAGCATCGGTTTTTGATTTCGATGGACGGTGTTGCCATGGTTACTAAAAATAGAAATTTTTGTGAAATTCCCATAAAACATTACTCCTCCTACAATTTTGGTCTGATTTCAATCTAATTGGGCACACAGATAGAATACACTATGATACATAATATGTATTTCTGTTTTTTTTATTTCGGTGAATGGTGTTGTCATGGTTACTAAAAATAGAAATTTCCGTGAAATACTTTCAAAACGCTAATCCCCCTTACAATTTTCATTTGATTTCAATATAACTTGGCACAGAAGTAGACTACATTAAGATACATAATTCTATTTATTGTTGCATGTTGCAAAGTTTCAAATCCAAGTGCTACTTTCCTTTTGTTATACGTACAGACCAGTAGAACTACAGTCTCATCAGAGACTTCTGGTTCTGAAACAGAAATATTATTTCATAACCTTTGTATACTTAATGATGGCTCAAGCACTTACCTGCATCCGGGTAATGGCTCCTACTCTTCCACAGATATTAGTTTATTAGATCCTACCGGTACTTTACTGCTAGATTTCACATGGTCAGTGCATGACGATTTATGCGGAAGTGATAATTTCCGAATCATTGTGAATACAAATACACCCTCAGAAAATAACTATGTTCAAAACTAGATATTAAACAAGGCTAACTGGAGTCAGTTTGAAAACTTGTGCTTACAGAATATTTCGGCTAAAAACCACCCTGATCCTATTAAAAAATTTACTGAAATACTATGACATTCAGCAAACAAATGTATAATACCTAAAACCTCGGCGGGTTCTGCTAGAACTAAAAAACCATGGTTTACAGAAAAGCGCGATGAAGCAATAAAAGCTCAAAAAAAAAACAAAAAAACAAAACGGAAAGACTTAACAGATTTCCATTAACAAATTTAAGCAACTTCCGTGAATTTAGAGTAAAAGCTCGCAGAACTTTTATTTTAGCAAACGAAAGTCTTGGAAGAAATTTGTTTCAAATTTAAATCCGCATACTCCTATTAATAAGGTTTGGAGGCAATAAGAAAAATAAAGGGAAAGAGAACTGAAAAATACCAACATCTTAAAGTGGGGAATCAAATTATTACAGATAAAGAAGAGACCTCTAATGAAATAGCTTATGCTATTTCAAAAAATACCATGGAGCGGACGACCAGTGAACGTTTAATATGGTGTCTTGAAACCAATAATATTTAACTAGTATACAATGTGGTTTTAGAAAAAAACCGAAGCACTACAGACCAGCTAGTAAGATGGGAAGCCTATATTGGGGAAGCCTTTATTAAAAAAAGGAGTATGTTGTATCTATATTTTTCGATTTGGAAAAAGCATACGATACTACATGGAGATACGGCATATTTTAAAAGATCTTTATAATATCGGCCTTACAGGCAAATTGCCTAATTTTATCAACAATTTTTTCAGTGATAGATTTTTTAAAGTACCCAAGGATCAATATTTTCAAACAATTTTGAACAGGAAATGGGCGTGCCACAAGGAAGTATTTTAGCAGTGACATTATTCAGTATAAAAATTCATAGTTTAACGAAAATCCTTGAAAATAATATGCTGGACGTTTATATGTCGACGATTTTGTTCTTTGTAATAAATCCCAAAAATATGAATTATATAAAACAAAAATTACAGTTGTGTCTTAACAAAGTCCAAAATTGGACTGATGCGAATGGTTTTAAGTTTTCAAAAAGAAGAACTGCTTGTGTGCATTTTTGCTGGAAAGAAAAAACTAAGATATCGGAGACAAATTCCCTGATCTTCAAACAGAAATTATCCAAGAAAAAAACGTATAAAAATCTTACAGTCGAGATCTAAACCGATGGTTCAAAAGACATAAAAGGTTGCATCAGCTGCAGTAATTAAAAATAGTATTTTTTTCTACTCGCGATCGGCTTCTAAATGAAGCAACAATATTCAAAGCAAAAGCCATACAACTAGCATTTGAATATATTACATGTAAATTATCTAGTGACAATGTTTTTACAATATTTTCTCGCTCTCTTTTTTACAATCCATTAAGAGTATGGACATTAATCACCCATTTTTTTTTTTGGGATATTTTAAATCAGCAAATTTTCTAGGATTTCTGTGTTACAAATAAACTTTATGCTACAGAAAATAAGAGTTAACTAATTAAAACGCACGACTTCGGTCGGTCTAAAACGTCAGGATGAAGTTATTATTTCAACATTACAAGAATACGTATTCGCAATTCAAAAATTACTCATGCGTACTTACTTAACCTTGAAATTCAGCCAGAATGTATATCATATGACTGTCCGTTAACTGTAGGACATATTCTTTTAGAATGTTCTGAATTTTCACCTATACGAAGAAGACTTTTTAATAATGTTCAATCGATGCAATATTAACATTTATACAATCTTAGATTATTTACGAGAGACTGATTTTTATAGTACAATTTAGATATGTTGAAATCCTGTTCAAACGATGTCAAGGATTGCAGCCCCTTGGCACACAAAAGATGGTTTCTTTGGTTTTCGAAAAATTAAGAGCAGGCTTACTGAGGGCCACCAGAGAAACTAAAATTTTTCACAACCGGTCATATATATTCTTCCGCCGAAATATGGCTGAAATATTGCCGACTCGGCGTTAAACAATAATCAATCACAGTCATTTTATTTATTAGGTTACCTGAGTCACACAGGTGACCTATTGCTATCCGTTCTCGTCCGTCGGCGTGCGGCCTTGCGTCGTGTGTTAACATTTGAACATTTTTAGCTTCTTCTCTGTAACCGCTTAACCAATTTCAACCAAATTTGTCATATAGCATCTATGGGTGAAGGGGAACAACTGTGAATTTCATGGTCCCTGCCCCCCCTGGGGCCTGAGGGGTGGGGCTAAAACCACCAAAATTAATGCAATCTTTAAAAATCTTCTTCTTTACTCTTGGACATCAAGCAGTCAAACTGTTTGCATCATTGTAATAAGCATTGAGCCCTCTACCAAAATTGTAAAATTCATGGCCCCAGGGTCAGGGGTTCTCGCCCCAGGGTGGGGCTATATAGATCATATAGTGAAAGTGCATTAGTTCTTTGAAAATCTTCTTCTCTGCTCCTGGGTATTAAATAAAGTAACTAATGACATAGTTATGAAGAGCAAGAGTGCCTCTTCCAAAATTGTGAAATTCATGGCCCAAGGGTCAAGGGTTCTGGTGTAAGGGCGAGACTCGATAGATTGTATAGTGAAAATGCATTAATTCTTTGAAAATCTTCTTCTCTGCTCCTGGGTATTAAATAAAGTAACTAAGTACATAGTTATGATGAGCAAGAGTGCTTCTACCAAAATTGTGAATTTCATGGCCCCAGGGTCAGGGGTTCTGGTGTTAGGGCGGGGCTCTATCTACTATATAGTGAAAATGCATTAATTCTTTGAAAATCTTCTTCTCTGCTCCTAGGCATTAAATAAAGTAACTAATGACATAGTTATGATGAGCAAGAGTGCCTCTTCCAAAATTGTGAAATTCATGGCCCCAGGGTCAGGGGTTCTGGTGTTAGGTGGGACTCTATTGATTATATAGTGAAAATGCATTGATTCTTTGTAAATCTTCTTCTCTGCTACTGGAGATTATTTAAACAAAGTGCATGGTTATGATGCATAAGGATGTCTTTTCAAAAATTGTGAATTTCTTGGCCCAAGGGTCAGAAGTTCTGGTGTTATGGCGGGGCTCTATAGATTATATAGTGAAAAAGCATTAATTCTTTGAAAATCTTCTTCTCTACTCCTGGGTATTAAATAAAGTAACTAAGTACATAGTTATGATGAGCAAGAGTACCTCTTCCAAAATTGTGAATTTCATGGCCCCAGGGTCAAAGGTTCTGGTGTTAGGGCGGGGCTCTATCTACTATATAGTGAAAATGCATTAATTCTTTGAAAATCTTCTTCTCTGCTCCTAGGCATTAAATAAAGTAACTAATGACATAGTTATGATGAGCAAGAGTGCCTCTTCCAAAATTGTGAAATTCATGGCCCCAGGGTCAGGGGTTCTGGTGTTAGGTGGGGCTCTATTGATTATATAGTGAAAATGCATTGATTCTTTGAAAATCTTCTTCTCTGCTACTGGAGATTATTTAAACAAACTAAGTGCATGGTTATGATGCATAAGGATGTCTTTTAAAAAATTGTGAATTTCATGGCCCCAGGGTCAGAAGTTCTGGTGTTATGGCGGGGCTCTATAGATTATATAGTGAAAAAGCATTAATTCTTTGAAAATCTTCTTCTCTACTCCTGGGTATTAAATAAAGTAACTAAGTACATAGTTATGATGAGCAAGAGTACCTCTTCCAAAATTGTGAATTTCATGGCCCCAGGGTCAAAGGTTCTGGTGTTAGGGCGGGGTTCTATCTACTATATAGTGAAAATGCATTAATTCTTTGAAAATCTTCTCCTCTGCTCCTGGGTATTATTTAAACAAACTAAGTGTATGGTTATGATGCATAAGGATGCCTTTTCAAAAATTGTAAATTTCATGGCCCCAGGGTCAGGGGTTCTGGTGTTAGGTGGGGCTCTATTGATTATATAGTGAAAATGCATTGATTCTTTGAAAATCTTCTTCTCTGCTACTGGAAATTATTTAAACAAACTAAGTGCATGGTTATGATGCATAAGGATGTCTTTTCAAAAATTGTGAATTTCATGACCCCAGGGTCAGAAGTTCTGGTGTTATGGCGGGGCTCTATTGATTACATAGCGAAAATGCATTAATTCTTTGAAAATCTTCTTTGCTACTGGAGATTGTTTAAACAAACTAAGAGCATGATTATGATAGGCAAGGATGCCTCTTCCAAAATTTTTAAATATATGGCCTCAGTTTTTGGGGTTCTTGAGGAGAGGGGGGGGGGCTCTATTGATTATATAGTGAAACAAGAGGCCCAAGGGCCTTAACGGTCACCGGAGTACAATACAACAATTTAGAGGATCCATACACTGATAAATGAAGCTTTGTTGCCCAAAAGCAAGAAAAATATTGTGATAAGCATCAACAAAATAATTGGTATAGAATCTATCTGTCCCCCATTTATCACTATTACCATGGAGACTATTAACAAAATGTCTATTTTTAACCTCATGTTATTACTTCTCACATTGGTCTCTCTTGGCCTTTGAAGAACATTAAAAAAGATAAGTTATTTTTGCCTCACTTTTATTCATCTATTATTTCCAAGTCTACCTGATCATTAAAACTATGAAAGTTTTTTTTGTATTATACAATAAATATTCTTGCATAATTCTCTTATTCTATTAACCTTTCAAATACATTCATTTACAGTGATAAATTATCAAAGGTGAATGGCAAAGGGGAATAACTTTGCTCAGCAGAATACAAGTTCATAGAGCCCTGGCCAGGACCAGAATACTTGACTAAATAATCCAGGTGTTCAAAATTCTGGTAAAAATACCCTTGCATATTAAAACATTTACTCTGTTTGCCTCGAATATGCCCAGAAGAATACAAGATTTTCAAAGAAATGCATGTTCACTATGTTATTAAATAAATAAAGCCCCCCTCCCCCTTTACACCAGAAAATCTTACCCAGGGGCCATGAACTAATAATTCTGGAATAAGCACTTTGCTCATTATAACTATACACTTGTTTCTTTGCTTTATTACCAGTAGTAGACAAAATATTTTGAAAGAAATTATGCATTTTCACTAAAAAATCAATAGAGCCCCCCCCCCCCCCCCTCAAAAGAACCCCTGATCCATGGCCCATGAATTTCACAATTTTGGAAGAGGCGTTCTTCCTTATCATAACCATGCACTTCCTTTGTTTGAACAATACCAAGGAGCAGAGAAAAAGATTTCGAAAGAATTTATGCATTTTCCTTATATATCAATAGAGCCCCGACAAAACACCAGAACCCTTCATCCAGGGGCCACAAAATTCACAATTTCTGAGGAGGCAGCCATGCTCATCATAACTTAGTTTATTTAAGATCCAGGAGAGAAAAGATTTTCAAAGAAATAATGCATTTTCACTATAAATAACAATTGAGCCCCACCCTAACACCAGAACCCCTGACCCAGGGGCCATGAAATTCACAATTTTGAAAGAGGCAACCATGCTCATGATAACTATGCACTAAGTTTGTTTATTTAATACCCAGGAGTAGAGAAGAAGATTTTCAAAGAATTTATGCAAATAATCAATAGAGCCCCCCCCCCCCCCAACACCTGAACCCCTGACCCAGGGGCCATGAAATTCACAATTTCTGAAAAGGCAGCCATGCTCATCATATCTATGTTCTTAGTTAGTTTATTTAATACCCAGGAGTAGAGAAGAAGATTTTCAAAGAATTAATGCAAATAATCAATAGAGCCCCACCCCCAAACACCTAAACCCCTGACCCAGGGGCCATGAAATTCACAATTTCTGAAAAGGCAGCCATGCTCATTATATCTTTGTTCTTAGTTTATTTAATATCCAGGAGCAGAGGAGATTTTCAAAGAATTAATGCATTTTCAATATATAGTCAATAGAGCCACCCCCCTTTCACCAGAACCCCTGACCCTGGGGCCATGAAATTCACAATTTTGGAAGAGACATTCTTCCTCTTCATAACTATGTACTTAGTTTATTTGATACCCAGGAGCAGAGAAGAAGATTTTCAAAGAAATAATACACTTTCACTATGTGATCTATATAGCCCCACCCTAGCACCAGAACCCCTGACCCTGGGGCCAAGAATTTCACAATTTTGGTAGAGGGCTCAATGCTTATTACAATGATGCCAACAGTTTGACTGCTTGATGTCCAGGAATAAAGAAGAAGATTTTTAAAAATTGCATTAATTTTGGTGGTTTTAGCCCCAACCTTTCAGGCCCCAGGGGGGCAGTGACCATGAAATTCACAATTTTTGTTCCCCTTCACCCATAGATGCTATATGCCAAATTTGGTTGAAATTGGTTGAGCGGTTTTAGAGAAGAAGCTGAAAATGTTCAAAAGTTAACGCACGACGGACGACGACAGACAAAAACGGATAGCAATAGGTCACCTGAGTGACTCAGGTGACCTAAAAACATTCTATTAATTAATCATTAATTAATCCTGTCTGCTCCTTAGTGTTGAGCTGATAAATAAATTGCTTAGCTATGATGAAAATGGGGGCTTCGAACGGAATTTTTGAATATTGTAGTCCTAGGGTCAGGGGTTCTGGCATAACGAAAAGGGGGGGGGGGGGCTTTTGATAATATAGTGAAAAAGTGTTCATTCTTTGAAGTCCATAGTTATGATGATGAGGGTAACTCTTCCAAATTTGTAAATTTCTTGACCCTTGGTCTTGGGTTCTGGTGTTAGGGTAAGGCTTTGTTGAATCTGTAGTGAAAATGCATTTTACCTGTGAAATACTTCTCTGCTTCTGGGCATATCGGAAGCAAACTAAGTAAAAGTTTAAATGATATGAGTAAGCGTATTTCTACCATATTTTTGAACATCTGGACCATTTGTCTAAGCATTCTGGCCCTGGGCAGGGCTCTATTAATTTGTATTCTACTGAGAGAAGTTATTCCCCTTTTCCATTCACCTTTGATAATTAATCACTGTAAATAATGTATTTGAAAGGTTAATAGAATAAGATAATTATGCAAGAATGTTTATCGTATAATTCAAAAAGTACCTTCTTAGTTTTAATAATCAGGTAGACCTGTAAGTAATAGATAAATAAAAATGAGACAAAAATAACTTATCTTATTAAGAGTTCTTCAAAGACCATAAAAGAGGTAAATGCTAGAGGTCTTAATATGGGTTTTAAAATAGTACAGAAGCACAAATAGTTTGTTAATAGTCTGCATGGTGATAGTGTTAAGTGGGGGACAGATTAGAACTGAATTTATGAGTTGATACTGAATACTATACTAATTATTTTGTTGATCCTGATCTTCCTACTTCTCTTGCTTTAGGGCAACAAAGCTTCATCTATCAGTGTATTTAACTTCTAAATTGTTGTATTATACTCAGGTGACCGTTAAGGCCCTTGGGCCTCTTGTATTTGTGAAAAAAACTATGATTGAACGAAAATTTCCCGGAATGTATTGTATACCTTTTAAAAAATTAGACCGCTTAAGTATTGTTTGTAGCACAGTACCTAAAGACCGTATGAACAAATAAGGTAAAAGTTTTTTTGGAGAGATTGAGTGCTATTAAGCAAATATTCAGTGCGTGTAGAATAAATTCCTGTTGTTCCTGCTTTACAATTAGGGTAAACGTCGAGTAGAAAAAATAAGGCCAATTTTACAAAAGATATCAGCAAATTTCGGAAGTATATGGAATTTCGGAATGAACTTTGGTAGTGATGTAAACTATTTATATATGAATAGACCGTTCACGGTAGCTCAGTCGGTAGAGCGCTCGCTCCATGATCTGGAGGTCGTGAGTTCGAATCTCCGCCGCGACTGACCTAAGTCGATAAAAAATAAGTAGCAACTGTTCCTTCGCCACGCGCTCGACACGTTGCGGGTCCTTCGGATGAGACCTTAAAAACCGAGACCCCGTGTCACGGCAGGCGTTGGCACGATAAAGATCCCTCACTGCTCAATCACCCTGAGTGCCGAGTAAAGGTCAAAATTTGAAGCCATTCACCGGTATATGGTGACGTCTCTATACGAGTGAAAAATTCTCGAATGGGACGTTAAACAACATACAATCAATATATAAATAGAAATGTATAGAAAGTAAAATTTAATGTAAGGAGTTCCATACCTTTATTATTCCCTAGTGCAACGAGTTGCGGAGGGGTTATAGCATCGCTACTGTGCGCATGTGTGTGTGCTAATGTGTCCGTTACAGATTGTGGGCGAGATTTAAAGAGAACCTTTGCACTATAAATTCTCAGCCTTCAACATACTTATGTGGCATTGTAAAAGTTAATCGGTGAAATATTTTTTAAAATATCGCGTTTTTCTACCTTCAAACCCTGAAATTTTATGTACGAGTTGACAATACTCACTTCCGGTTAATTAAACTGGTGCCCTGTTGACCGGTTAAATTCGGGTCGCTTCGATAGTGTCGCTTCGGTAAGTTCGTGTACTAACTTTTGCGCATTGTCATATTATTGTGCGTATCTTGAGACAGTCTGAATGAATTAAAAGTGTCATTTCTGACATTGAGTAATTGAAATAATTTGATTCGCGATTTCATTACCAAATTACCACACGTGTCTGTTTACAATATGGAATTAATTCTTGAGACGCACGTAATTCTTGAAAGCTATAAAGTCATTTCACAAGTTTCCTCGACCTCTCAACACCGGTATATTGTCATTTTTCATTATGAAAAAATATTGCTTCCGTGGGTATTCTCAGATTTGATGCATATTGCATGCAACTGTGAGGTATACTCAGATAGGTAAATTACTGAAATTTAGAGGATACGTGATATGTTTCAGCTAGGAATAAGGGAAACTGTCCGATCACGTATGCATGTTACCTCCTCCCCGGATGATTTTTGTTTAAAATGGATCCCCCCCGTTGACATCCAATTTGACTTGTTAAGAATTTAATTGGTGTTGCAATACATTTTAATTTCTTTACGTTATTTTAAACTTTATATAGTAACACTGGGTGCCCTTGATTACTATATGATTGTATCTTGTTTTACGTCCCTCTTGAGAATTTTTCTCTCGTATGGAGACATTGCCATTAACCGGTGAAGTTCCTGCCGCAAGGGGATGCTCCGCTTAGCCGTGCTCTTGGATTTTTTTTTAAACACCCCAAATGTAGACAATAGAGCCAATTGAATTTTGAGTTTGATACTGTTCGTTATCTTTATATTTCATTTGTGAATTTGACTCCGTTTTTCAAAACGGTATAACAACTTTGATTTTTTTTTGTGCTACCTCTCCTAGTCAGATCAATAAGATACATGGACATTGCTAAACAATCGACCGTAACCGAAACTGTACAATGCTGTAATATGACAAGTTTAATCAACATTCTACAAAAAGTTATTTACATTTACTAGTTTTGGCAGGAGAATACAAGTATCACCTTTGCATAGACAGCAAATTTACTTAGCATGAGAATTATTTTCACTATTATAGCAATGACAAAGATCAAACATAAAATCAAAGTTTGGCTAGTTGTATTCGGCGTTCTCATACCATTTTTGGGGGCTGAGTATTTTTCTCCTATAGTTAAGGTATGTCACTCCTGGTATTGTTTATATCAAGGAATTTTGAGAAGAATATCAAATTCGAAAGAAATTGGGTGGGGGCAGTGAATATATTTCTGAGCAACAGTACAAAAAAATTGACATTTTTGAACTTAAAATTTTAACTTTTATATTGATCCCTTCAATCTCAATTAAATTTTATCAGATGAAATCATGAAAATTAATACTATCTTACTTAATATAGAATAGTTTATATGAATATATATAATAATATATATTTGCAGAAATGCCAGTTAATGCGCGTAATTTTTTGTGACCTTTTAGGACTAATAAAATGCCATAGTTCTTGATATCAAAATAAATAGCACATTTCCTTAAATAAAGCTTTTTATGACTTTAGTGCTAAGTTAGCTGTTAGAAGTATAGTTTTTTAGGAAATGAAAAAAAAAAAAAAAAATGGACCAGTGATGTAAATTTTGAGATATGAATCAAATCATGCAAATTTCAAGCTAAAAACAAAGTAAATTTCATGCTGACTTCCTTAATATATCTGCAACTTTTTGCAAAGTTTTGAAAAAAAAAAGGTATTAAAGTTTTAAAATTATCATTTTGAACTTGCATCCAATTATCTTAGAATATATTTAGGTGAAGTTAAAATATGCAGGGCTAAAATTCCATCATGTTGAATAAATTAAATCTAAACATTTAAGGTCAGACGACACGTTCCTCAATAATACATAATTTTCCCCGAGAATTTGTCATTGAAGTATTGCTACTTTTAAGAAGTATCCTCACAGAAAATTGAGGTACCTTATCGGGCATTTGTGCAAGATACCAGAGGGTAATGTTTCCTATATAACCGTATTTGAAATCATTTGAATTGTCAATATCACAATTTTTGTTGTATTTATATTTTAAGACTTTTTAAAACAAGATGTGTTTGTGAAACTCTGACGACCCCGTATGGCAACTCATAACAAAAGGTAAACTTTCTCAAATGCAAATTAAATATGTTGGTACCCAAAGTAAGGTCTTGTCTCGAGGAATATACTTGTGAAATATGAAAACCCTAGCAGCAATCATTGAATAGATATGGAAAAGGTTAAAGTTTTTTTTAAAAATATGTCAAACATCAAGGTCAACTTCAAATGGTAAAAATTAATGGTGCCCAAGGAAAGGCCTTCTCAGAAGAAATACACGTGAAATATAAAAGTCCTAGCACCAACCGTTCAAAGTTATGGCCAAGGTTAAAGTCTTTCAAATGTAGGTCAAATTCCAAGGTCAAAGGGTAAAAGTTGTTGGTATCCAAAGGAAGGTCTTGTCACAAGGACACATATGTGAAGTGTGAAAGCCCTAGCACCAATTATTCAAAAGTAATGGCCAAGGTTAAAGTTCTTCAAGAGTAGGTCAAATTCCAAGGTCAAAGGGTCAAATTTGTTGGTATCCAAATGAAGGCCTTGCCTCAAGGATTACATATGTGAAGTATGAAAGCCCTTGCTCTAACCGTTCAAAAGTTATGGCCAAGGTTAAAGTTTTGCAAAAGTAGGTCAAACTCCAAGGTCAAGGTCAAAGTTGTTGGTATCCAAAGGAAGGTCTTGTTAAAGGATTACACATGTGAAGTATGAAAGCCCTAGCACCAACTGTTCAAAAGTTATGGCCAAGGTTAGGGTTTTTAAAAGTAGGTCAAACTCCAAGGTCAAAGGGTCAAAGTTGTTGGTCTTGTCACAAGGTATACACGTGTGAAGTATGAAAGCCCTAGCACCAACTATTCAAAAGTTATGTCCAAGGTTAAAGTCTGAACAAATTTAGTAAAAGTGGGTCAAACTCCAAGGTCAAGGTCAAATTTTATGGTACCCAAAGAAAGGCCTTGTCACAAGAAATACATATGTGAAATATGAAAGCCATAGCTCCAACCAATCAAAAGTTACGGCCAAGGTTAAAGTTTTGCAAAAGTAGGTCAAACTCCAAGGTCAAAGTTGTTGGTATCCAAAGGAAGGTCTTGTCACAAGGATTACACATGTTTATGAGGGCATAAAAAGTTTAGAAATCACAATGTAAATATTATGAATATTTTTTATATATTACTAAGAGAAACAGATACATGTATTTGAGGAACGTGTCATCAGACCTTAAAAGAATTTTCTTCTTAGTATCCTTCCACCATAGAAATAGTTCCTAATTAGTCTCATTTCTCGCAGATTTTGAGAGCGGCCCTTAAATTGAATGTCGTACGTTTTTGTTTTTTTTTTTCAAAAAGTCAAATGCATTTGAAAAAAAAGGATAGAGATTCGGACAAAACTTTCCTGAAAAGCAGACACGTTCTACACCCAATCGCATCATCTCGGGTTTTTCCGTCAGAGGTCGAAAACCCAACTTCGAATGTATTAACATCACTGTATGTTAAAAATTTATACAAGACTGGGTCGCTTTCTATTTATTTAAGTATTGGAAAGACAGAGTTACAAGTCACTCCTACAGTATAATTTAGGTAATATCTTTACATTCAATAAAGTTGAGCTCCAAATTCTACAAGAGGTCTCCCTACAATTATTTCAAAGTTTATGGGGGCTTGTCATTGATGCCTACGCAACATACTGGAGGTTGTTTTTTCGCTTGTCGGAAAGGCCCGAGAAGTTTCGATTGGTACTATACCTTAAATGCTCAAAAATGGCACTGATTTTTCTTAATTTAGGCAGTCGCCCGCATTGCGCAGTGGTTAGAGTGTCTGCTCTAGAGTCGCGGAGTAAGGAGTTATCCTTACGTCACGGGTTTGAATCCACTGCGGGACGTGGAGACCGATCCTTCGGATGAGACCGTATAAACTGAGGCCCCGTGTCGCAGTAGGTGTTTGCACGAAAAAGATCCCTCACTGCTCAATGGCCCCGAGTGCCGAGTATAGGTATAAATTTGCAGCCCTCCACCGGCGAGTGGTGGCGTCTCCATATAAGAGTGAAAAATTCTCGAGAGGGTCGTTAAACAACAAACAAACAAAATTAATTGAGGCATTATCGGTTATCTTTCATGTCAATAGCAATATCGAGCCCCATTGTAAATATTGCCACAAAATATTAATTTTAGCACCACCTAAATTTCTTACCCTTGAGCGAGCTGTTCAAGCATTGGTAGTATCGATTCGATCTAGCTGATTCTCCTTTTAGAATTTTGAAAATTGGCGTTAATATGTTGATATTTTTTTCATTTCTATATACTAGTATTCGCCTGCGTGGCGCAGTGATTAGAGTTTTTGCTTTAAAGATTCGAATTCGCGGAGGAGGTAGTTGATCCTTACGTCGCGGGTTCGAATCCACTGAGTGACGTGGAGACGGTCCTTTGGATAGGACCGTATGAACCAATGTCCCATGCTGCAGTAGGTGCTGGTGTGAAAAAGATACTTAACTGCCTAATTGCCGTAAGTGCTGTTTTGCAACCCTTCATCGGATAGCAGAGGCGTGTCAAATTCTCGAAGGGACGTTAAACAATCAAATAGACAAAATATACTAAAATATTTTTATTTAAGGGAAGGGGGATATTACTTTCGTAAAAGAACCTGCTGTCATAACAATACAGTCAATAATTAATTACTCATTCAAAACGATATCAATGTTAAGAAGAAATAAGAAAAATTGCGGCACTGTGTCGGGTCCTCTTAATTTAGAATTGCATGGCTGATAGGTGTTGCCTAAATGCACGAACCAACAAATACATTCCAATATTTGCACTGTCAAAGCGCTCATCTCAAAGCGGTCTTTAAAGGCTTTATTAAGAGGGAATGTATAAGGTAAGTAAGCAATAGTGACAAGGTAATATTGCAAAATGAACTTCTTGAGTTCAGATCACACCTTTTAAACAGAGAATACAAGAGAACTGAGATTGACCCAATTATTTATGAATTCTTTGCTTTAAACAGAGTCATAACGCTACACAAAACAAAGAAATACCGAATACTCTAATTACAAAGTATGACCCAAGAATCAAAGGTGTGAAATTAATCCAAATTATTAAAATACTGGTCATTAGTTTTAAGGCTGAAACATGCAAACAAATCTTTCAAACAAAACCAATGATTACATATGCTAAACGTAAAAGTTTTGGTGATTTGCTTACAGAAGCGATTTTGCCACAATTGAAATTAAAGTTTGATTCCTGATGAAGGCGGAACCGTGATTTAGATTTTTGATACAATACGATATTAAACCACCGAAACACATTGCTGTCATATCTATAGAGTCAATAATTAATTACTCATTCAAAACGATGTCATAAGAAAATAGAAAAATCGCAGTACGGAAGCCCATTCAGGACCTATCAAAAATATTTTTGAATTCGATATACATGTAAAGAATTGTCGAATTTGTTACATGTATAACGAATTTAATTCGTTAAAACGAATTCCTTAATTTGTTATAACAAGTAAAATTCGTTAAAACGAATTCGACAAATCGTTACATCGAATTCATTTATGTTTTTCTATAGGCCCCGATTGTTGAATTTGATTAAACACATTTAATTCGTTATAACAAATTTTAGAATTCGTTTAAACGAATTTAATTCGTTATTATAAATTTTTGAATTCGTTATACCAAATTCAATAAATTTGTTATAACAGATTAAATTCGTTATAGCGAATTCCACAATATTCTATATATCAAATTCAAAAATATATTCTGGTAGGTCCTAAATGGGCTTCCGTATCGCAGCACTGTGTAGGGTCCTCTAAATTTAGAACTGCGTGGCTGATAGGTGTTGCCTAAATGCACTTTCAATTAATCAATGGGAACGAAAAAAGCCATAGGCAATTAAATTATAATACTGTGAAAGATACGGTCATGTACTTATTTTTTTCTTGAGATGCTACCACTTTATTGAAACCTTATGAATGTAACGAATTATTTGAAAGATATAATGATATAAACGGTATTAAAATATTATACGAAACGAAATTTTCAACTTTATTATTCTGTTTAGTTGAAGCGTTCCGATAGTTTGACCTTTGTGCGACTTTTAATATGTAAAATGTTTCGTTGCATTTCTTCTAAAGCTAATTTTAAGCAAATACTAATTATAGGTATATGATAAGTTTTTTTTTTTATATCTTAGTATTTGATAACCATCTAATATCTATTCACAATATCTTAACAATATTAACAATATCCTGAAAAATCTATCAAGATGTAAGGTACGGTGCGTACGTACGACTTTAACAGACCAGGAGTGGAATATCATGTCCGATGTTAACAAAATCTTACAAGGGATATCTGTTACACAAGCGCGCCGAATACAATTAGCCCCTAAATTTTGCTCGTGTTGACGATTTCTCTGGATTGATGTTCAGGTCCATTATATTCAGAATTCTTCCCAACATGACGTCCATTCATTTTTTCTTGTCGTGTAACACAAACAGCTTGCATATTGTTGGTTGGGGTAGACGAAGTCAAGGAACAGTTCGAGACACTGACCGGATCTGGGACATAGATGTCAATTTCTGAATTTGCCCTTTCGTTATCAGGATTTTTCTGACCACAAATGACTATCAAACGATATAGGAGCAACAACATTACAAGAGCGTTTTTAGCAGTGAAGAAAATAATAGCATAGTTGACAAGATGGTAAGTGATAATAACAAATAATCTGATCGTCAAGAATGGACCATCTTGCATACACATGGTTACCATGGTGCTCCAGACTTCACTCGAGACACACTTCTCGCAGCCTCCTTTTCTCCTTCGTTTTCGGATGCCTGGGCCAGTCTCCTCATCGGAATCAGGAAGTGCTACGCGGGGTTTATTTGAATTCTTGGTCGCAGTTAACACGAAACAAAACTGAACTAGGCTGATGGTCCAGATGATCAATATGGCGTAGGTCAATTCGAGATTTTTACGAACAACATCTTCATCAAATAAGGTGAAGAACTCCGTGATATCTGAAGCTATTCCAATGAAGACAAACAAAAGCTGGGAAAGTTCATTTCTCGAAATTGTTCCGCGCGGTAATAGCCATCTTCCAACGATCATAAAATAAAGTAGAAATTGTTCAATCAATAAAACCCAAGTGTCTGCAGGTAACGAAATGGGAATGGACACCTAAAAAATAGAATCAGTTATAGATTTGTTTGTTATATAAATCAATTGCAAGTCATTTAGATCAGACCTGTAAAAAAGTAGCGTACTCCAGGATAGATTTCAGCTAGGGAGTCCGTTGCCGTGGCATTGTTCACTCCATGCTTGACAGCCATGTAACGCTCTCGTCTATCCAGTTCCAGAAGCCAGATAGAGGGAAGAGTGCCTCCAAGGTAGAAAAAGAAACATGGACAAAACCTTTAACAGAAAATATACAATGAAGTGAAATTGTGATACACTTGACTGAATTCAAAGTTATTTATTGACTTGAATGTCATTGATATTTAGGAAACTTAAAATGTTTAAATTTCAATACATATATACATGTACTAATATATTACAATTATGGAATCGATTTTTTGTGCTTTAATACTGGAAAATTTAAAGAGAAGTATACTTATGTATCATTATAAAAATGTTGGTTTACTATAGTGATAACTTTGACACATGGATTTACTATGGTGATCACTTATAATTATTATTATACCTCAACTGTTATTACTCTATATAAAATTAATACCATAAAACTGTCCATTTCCCTGAGAAGATACTATTTCCCTCATCGGAGGACTACTTTCTGAAAAATAGGAGCTACTCCCTGGGACTACTCCCTAAAGAATATTTATTAATAATTTTAACCAATTAAAATGAACAGTGGGCGGAGCGTTCAAGGAATCTCGGGTCTGTGACGTAATATTATTAGCAATGTAAATATAACGTCAAAACATTTTGACATGCAATGTCAAAATCGTACTGGAATTCTAGCAAAATGAAGACAACGATAATCCTTCGAAGTGTCAGTGAAATTATTATATATTTTTTAATAATCTTATTTTCCTCGGTATTGATGCATTAGTTATCTTACAATATTTTTAATCACATGCAATTGTGATTATTTAAATGCCTCTATATTGTTTTTAGAAATGTTCGAGTCCCATGATTGTTTCGGTATAATAAAACAGTTATAGAATGAGTATGAGGGAAATTGCAAATTTATGGTTCCCCTCGGCAGGAAACTATTTCGCCGCCTCGGGAAATAGTTTCCTCCCTTGAGGAACCATAAACCCCTACTTATTAACCAACACTGAAAAATGGAATTGCCGATTTACAGTACCATTCTTACAGTCTTAATCTAGCTCTATGAAAATTTTCTTTAAAAGGTGTTTTCAAAGAAGCCATAAAGCACTATTCCGATGTTTTCATCTGTTAAACAAAATGCGACTTTTCAGTTTACTGAACATTTCGAGATTATGACGCAATTTCATGAGTTATGACGTCACAAACAAGAAGCCCAAGGGCCTTAACGTTTACATGAGTATAATATACATTGTAAGTATAAAAAAACTAAATAAACTGACAGATGAAGATTTGTTCCCACGAAGCAAGATAAATAGGATGATCTGGGATTAACAAAATAGTCTAGTACTCAGTAACAAATTATAAAGTAGATCTATTTACTTGCCTGTACTTTCCAGTACTAAATACACTCACATTTGCCTTATCATCATGCAGACTAAACATATATAACATACATGCTTGGGCTCACTTAATAAACCCATCACATTCGAATTCTCTATTACATGGGGCTCTGAATTTCACAATTTTTGGATAAGGCATTCTTGCTCATCATGCACTCGGTTTATCTGTTACAAACCCAGGAGCAGAGAAGATTTTCAAAGAATTAATCCATTTTCACTATATATATAATAAATCGAACCCCTGACCCAGCGCATGTGAGTTAAGGCTAAGTATAGGTTTTTCTTTGCAAATGAGCTAATAATATGAGTGGAATGTTGGTTTGACATTAGCATTCAAGTATCTTATCTCCTTGTCTTCCTCTAGATTCACTACCAGAAATTCATGTTGATTTTCTTCATTCTGTCTAGGAAAAAAGCCACTTGGACCACTCTATCACAGACTTTATTGCAGATATCTAGCAGAAATAAATCTTGTGGATTCGTCTGCTGGGTTCTGTACATATCCCCACTGGTCAGGACTTCAGTATTTTCGTATTTTGTCAACACGGTTTGTATTTGTAAAACCGCTCGGTCTCATTTCCAATATTACCCAAGACGACCTTACTATCAGTAAAGTATTTTACTTAGCGAAATTCCATCCCAAGCTCGTCCCTGATAATGTCACTGATTTCTGTCCATAGTAAGGCAGCGCACAACTCGAGTCGTGGGATAGTGTGACCGTGTTTCGGAGCACTTTTAGCATTCCCAAGCACAAATCCAAAATGACGCTGATTGTCGTTGGTGGTAACAACATATGCCACAGCTGCAAAAACTCATTCAGAAGTATCTTATATATCATCACTTGTTCAAGAGAGCTAATGCTGATTTTCCATGGTTGAAGATTACTGCAGAATCCTCTGGTAAGGGTTGGTCTCATTCAAATGGTTGGGCTTCTCGTAATATTAACTTTTCTGCAATGATCACAGGAGTTGCAAACCACAAAGGATCATAAAGACCATTGGTTATGGGTAGCACACGACGTCGTGTATATGGTTTTTCACTTAAAGTTACACAAAATGTTTAAGCAACCTTTTCTAGATTCCAACATACTCCCAAACTCCGCTGAATTGGGGGGGGGGGGTCATATGTCGAGTTTCTTTAAATCTTTCGCCAGATCGTCCTTGTCGAAGGCTGCTACACGTAACACTTCAATGGAGTTCGAGCATGATTTGTGAGGACGCAGGTAACCCTCTTCCTGAAGAGTGTTTTTAACCTTGGGAAGTGTTATATTGCTTCCTTGGTAGACTTGTGCGATAAAAGTGGATCGTCCACATAAAAATTCTGATAGATTTAGTCCTTGACATCTGAGCCAGCAGTTCTTCCTGCGACATCTGCAGTCTTCCTTATATATCAGGTTTCTCTTTCACTGCTCTTATCTCAGATAGAATGTCAGATAGTTCAAACATCTTGCGTCTGTCCTTCACCGCCATCTTAGGAACATAATTGAGTTTCTTCTTAAGTGCAACTTCGATCTTTCCAGGTTAGCCATGACGACTGTCCAAATGCTTCCAAACTCGGTCGAGAGCTGCCACAGGACTTCCTGTATTCGCCACTTTCAAGCTTTGAACTTGCTTTGAGGACTCATCTCCTGCCAAACGGAGTAACAGGTCAAGTTCTGCTTGCGAAGCATCAATCTCAGCAGCTACACTCTTAAAGATATATATTCCAAGAAATGTGGTGCTCTGCTTTATCATCATACTTGTGAAACCTTGTTGTCTGTAGGTTTATCTTAACAAGATATTTTGCAAAGTCTTTACTCTGAGAATTGTCTGCAAACTCAGAATTTTTATGCACCATTGAGAATTGTTCACACACAGAGTTTTGTTCATAGGTCCATTTGTTGTCAAAGGGTTGGGTTGCTGATTCTGACAAGAAATGAATAGTGAATGCGCCTTCATATACTCCCCCTTTCTTTTTTGTGCTTTGGATGGTTAAAATGGAACAATTTTTGTTCCCTTTTACCAATAAATGCTAGATGCTACATGTAACATTGATTGAAATTGGTTCAGTGGTTCCAGAGAAGAAGCTGAAAAACAGCAATAGGTCACCTGACTCAGGTGACCAAAAAATACATAAGTGATGTCATATAATGTGCATATTTTCCTTCTCTTTGGAATGATATCCAACTCATTAAATTAATTGTTAAATGGTTAATATTTTATCAAATCATTCTCAGAACTTTCCAAATGCCCTATTCAGTTAACACTCATCTCAAGTTTTGAAAAAACAAAAACAAACACAAAAACGTAGAAGTACCATTTTGAGATCTAGGGACAACGATGATCGACAGGAACTTTACCATTTCATGTCCTCTCTTGATTTATAGAAAGAGCTAAATATAAAGTTGAGGTAATTATAATTTCAATGCCTTTGACCGCAACCGCGTTATCATGTACATAAATGCAGAATGCTTGTTGAAATACGAATATGTAGAATAATTCCTTATGTTCATATATTTAACAAATTTTGTACATGAAGTCTATTCATTTATCGAATATAATGATTTTTAAACAAATAGGCAGTAAGCATAGTCCTGTAATTAAGTTTATTGATTTTCTTAACCTAAAGGGAATATAAACAATGCTTTCATTAATTCTTCATTTTATTTTTCTAGCTAATATTTGTTTAAAATAATAAACATTTCATTATAGCCAGGAAAGAATGACTTGATTAATTTATAACTAGAAAACTGACACAGTCAGAAAGGGTACCGCTAAGGGCTGTCAAAAGGAAAAGAACAAATATACCTAATTCAATAATGTTATTGGGAAAATGCAGCAGATGAAAGTGATACACTCGCATACGTGTGTGAGAATTATAAATATTTAAAGATACAGACAAATATACAGGTGTACATGCAGAAGAGAAACTATATTATCACATTTATTTGAATTTTTTTTATATATAATCAATTCCTTTCTGTATAAAATTTGAAATTCTTACAATGAAATCTTTTTGGACTAATTGTTACACGATCGATCGATATATAATAAGACAGTCAGACATACAAAACGATATACCTACACATATATTGGTTTCCCACTCTTATTGTAAAATATCTATAAGTACAGAATTTGAAAACGTAAGGTTGAAAACTATCTAGGTTACAGCTTCACAAGGAAAGTGTATATATATAGTTTATAGCTTAAGCTTATACCTATGGATAGGGTCAATAAATACCAAAGTTATAAATTATATCACTTTGCCAAATTCTACAATTAAATTACATATTACTTTAATATACAAATGCAGTTATTCAAATTACTTTAAGTAATTAATTAAAATTAAAATTACATTGTATGTTTTCAAAATTGTATTAACAAAGGTTTAATATTCATTACATACGAAGTACATGTCGCATTTGTAAATAAAAATAACAATAATATTCCCAAATCAACACCAAAGAATTTTCCATTTAATCATAGGTTTTTTTCCCCTCAAATATTAGGCCATTCATATAGCAATGGTGGGTGAAGGATCTTTCCAGCTATCCTTTGCACTTTGTCTTATAATTATTGGTTGTTTGTTAATTGTTGTTTAACGTCCCTCTCAAATTTTTTCACTCATATGGAGACGCCGAAGGGCTTAAAAATGTATTTATCAGCCATTCTCAACTTTGAAGTTTTAAGAATAAATAATACAAACTTTTTTTCAGGAATAAGCAATATATAAAATAAATTTATATTTATAATGGTAGTTTGAGTAAGTTTGGAAATTTTGAATAAGATTTCGAATAATGTCACAAAATGTGTGCAAACAATAGTTTTTTAAAGAAAATGTTACAGAATCGCAGAAATGTTACAGAATCACAGAATGGTATTAAAACACCAAAGAAAATTGACATTTTTTTAATTTAAGAAATTCATATTTATGTCATTTCATTTCAAAATCATCAAAAAATAAATATCAATCCACGCATCAATTTTTTTGTTTGTGATATCCATCCTTAAACATTAAACTTATGTGTTTGTACTTAACTCTTAATGACCATCACCCCTGAATAAAGCATGCTTCTTATAAGGACATTTAATGGACAGCCAGGTATATAGGAGGTGTCAGTGATATGTTGTTTTAACCCCCAGGCATGATGAGGATGTTTATAAAAAAGTGAAAATAACGAAGAGTGATCTATCTCAAACAAAACCTACATAATTTATACAAATCTGATAACAGGGCATAAAACACGGACACCCGGAAACTACAGACTGAGGTGGAATCAGTTGCCAAGGACGAGTAAGCATCCCCTGTCGACCGGTCACACCCACCGTGGGCCCTGTGTATAAATCAGGTAGTCGGAATATTACATAGTCAAATTTAGTATAAAAACAAAAGCCCATCAATTGGTATGAAATGTATAATGCAAACATGCACATATAAAAATATGCTAACACCCAGTACAGATGATTTAAACATACATGTATGACTATATACTCTTGAAAAGTTTACTTTGTTATAATCAAAAATAAAACTAATTTATAATTAAATATATTAATATTTATTAATAAATAGTAGGTAATCTGTTCACAGAAAAAAGAAAGAATCCTACATTTAAGTTTTTATTGTAAGATTAGACTTTAAGTAATTGAAATGTAATAATAAATATAATTGTAATTACATGTCATTTTGCAATTCAATTAATTCAATTATCATTTCAATTACAAATTATTTCCAATTACCATTTCAATTACAAATTATTTCCAATTACTTAAAAATTTGTAATTACATTCAATAACACTTGCTTTTTTGGATTACCCCATCCCCACTTAGTGCTATGTAGATATATATATATTTTTTAAAATTGTTCTGATTTATTTTATTGTGCCACGATGAAAATACATTCAGGCATGCATACTGACGGAACAACGAAGTAATATGACCATTAGATTTATAGGAGTTTTTCTCTTACAGTACATAAAATTTCAAAATATTACGTTGAAAACCCTTTTTGAATTATTGCGACACAACAAAAGTGTTAAGGAAATACATTCAAATGACAAACAGACAGACAAAATAATTTGCTGTCAGAATCTAGGGATGACTTGCTCTTATGGTAAAGAATTTGTAAACATCATTATGTTGAAAACCATTTGTTATCGCGTCACAACAATTGTCATGGATATAATGTTAAACTTTAATATAAAAAAAACTGACAAAGAAATATGACCCAAAAATCTATACGTATTTGCTCTTGTAGTAAAGTTCTGAAAAAGGTTCATGGCACCTGACCCTAACCTCTGATGTTTTTAGAGGTCCGTGTTTGCTTTTCTCCCGATTTGTTTTGTTTCAGTGGACTTTTGAGCTTGATTACTCTTCGTTATCTCCTTATTTCATTGAAAACTGCTCGAGTTATTGAGTCACACCAAAAGTGTTGATGAACAGCTAGCTAGACGGACGATGTAATTCTCAAAGAGCTCCTTCATTTCATGCCAGGCCCGAATGAAAAGGTGACCATTTCACATTTACTTATCATTCCAAGTGTCCTTAATAATGGGTAGGAAAATTAAAAATGGAAGACGAACTCCCTTACTCAAGTGTTCGTAAGAAATACAAAGAATTTTATCGTGCCCGTTGACTAAGAAAAAGCAAATCAAAGGTTGTTTATTTTTATGGTTTTTTTTTCCCTGTTTTATTATGCAATGAAGATGGGTTGATATTTTCCTTATCAAATTACAAAGAAATCAACTTCAGCGATGGTTAGTTTTCAATCTCATCTAGCAATATGTAAAGAAACGAAAATCTCTCTTACCTAAAAAGCGACATAGAATTTATTAATTTTTTTATTTTGTATTTTAATAAATTTGTTTATTTATTTTAATTAATATAATTGCTTTCCTTCTTAACTCTTACAAATCCAAAAAGAACTCATTTCATATTTACTGAGTGAGAATGTGACAAAATAAAACACGTGTAAAATTGAAATCATACCACTGGCATTTTGATGAATTATCCCTGCAACAGTATACGCATGTATATTTTATTTATTGCATCAAGTACATTTTAGTTAATTCATTTTCTATGGATTCCCAAAAGTATAAATAACAGTTATGAATATTTATAACATGCATTTTTCTGCCAGACCCTAAGAGAGAGAACGTTCTCGGGGACTTCGAGCTGTTTTTTTTTCTCTCTCTATATATAGATATATGGTTTAAAGGAAGTTTAACTAAGCACCTTTTTTAGACATTAGAAAAGATTGATTGATTGTTTTTTTACGTTCCATTCGAGAATTTTTCACTCATATAGAGACGTCGCCATAAACCGGTGAAGGGCTTCAAAGACCTTTACTCGCCATTGAGCAGTGAGGGTTCTCTATCGTGCCAATGCCTACCATGACACGGGTCCTCGGTTTTTAAGGTCTCATCCGAAGGACCCGCAACTTCAAAGTGAAGGAACAGTTGCTACCAATTTTTTATCGACTTAGGTCAGTCGCGGCATAAAAGAAGGATGTACTGAGTCAGCCCAATACGACTTTTCTATCTCCCCAAAGTAAAACGGGTGGTTACTATTATCGTAAAAACGTATACGCTCTTATCTTTTCGAAGCAAAGATGCTAGAAGACCTAATAACTTGCCCTTACGTGTGTGCGTTGTTTACGGTGTCAATAATTTCGTGGACATTGTGTAGAAGTACAATTTTTGCACTCAGACTTTCTAAAGAAGTAGTTAGTGTCCAGCAGAGAAACAACTACCACTAAATAACAAAAGGCCAGTTTAATTTATTACAGTGTTTTAGACTTTATAACGTGTTCTGCTCACGATGTGGAGTAGAAGTAGAGTTTGATCTGACCTTTCATACTCAAAGAAAGAGATGCAAGTAGCCTATAAATTCCAAGGTCAAAAGAAAAAGTTGAAGGCCACTAATCTTCTATCAATAACATTCAGTATGTTGTTAACATCATACAATGTATATATGAGAATTTCCGATTTATTCGCCCCAGTATAAAGACAATATATTTTCATTCGCAGAGTTTTAAAAATTTAACCTGAGAAAAGAGTTTGAGGTTTAATCTGATCGTAAATCATCTAATGTACAAGCAGCAAGCATAATTACATGTCATAATGCGAAAACAATCAATAGCCAAGACATCAGGGAAAAACTCATGATCAGTTACTGCTAAGATAATGGGACAGTTCTGTTCTTTTATTTTAATGTTGATAACACATATCTAATTGTTTGAAATAATAAACTTAATTTATGATATCAAAATTCATAATTGGGTTTTGCAAGAGGAGATGATTAATTTCTGCACGAATATGAATAAGTTTAAAGATATTAAAAGCTACTAATAGCTCTTTGCCTGGTATGTTTAAGAAAGAGTTGATTTTAGCGACGTCGACATTAGGCAGATTTATGACCAATATCTTTTGTTTTTATATCATAATATTCGTAAATCGGTTACTTCTGCATGATCCGCTCTTTTTTTGGAAAGGGGGGGGGTATTGTTTAATTATGTAAATTATAGCTTAATTATTTCTTTCACTCTGAACAATACTTACGTTTATGGTAACATGAAGAACTGATAAAATGTTAAATATAAATGAAATGCTCTTGTGCACGCGTTTTCACAATCTGGGCATAATGAACTAAGTTCTTCCATTTCATAAACTATTCATGAACTAGATAGTTAAAAAAAAATCTTTCTTATTCAGTATCTTACCATTTATACTCCATCCCCTTCCTCTTTATGATGGTTATCAATGCTTCAATGATAAAAGCAACATCCGCAACTGCCAGCAACCACAGCCACATATTGTTTGAAATACTAACAGCTCTCCACACAGCCAATATACTGTGCACCAGCAACACAACCCGCACTAAGGACGCCTTTACAATATTTATGAATAACATAGTAAAATAAGTCCAAACGGGTTCAGTAAAAATACTGGATATCTATTAGATGTAAAGGGGACTAAATTATATAATCCCAACAGTGGTGAAGTACATTCTTTCACGTCTAAACTGCACCCATTGTATTTGCAAATCACGACTAATATTTGTTCAAGTGCAGTTAACGAGATAATTTCAATTTTCCATCCATCAATTGTTATTCATCAGTATTGAAAGAACTGGGAGGAAAAATAATGGAGGTCGCAAGTAGCTAACGAGTTTAAGGTGATTCTGTTAATATTTAATGTGTGCTCGTGTGACGCGGGCAAGAGAACCCCCGATGACGTTCTTGAGTTTGAAAAGATTGGGAAGACTGTCGATTTTTGCCATAGTTTATACACCACATAAAACACCATGTCAACATTCATTTTGCCTGTGGAGGAATTAATTATTGGCATCTAGAATTTCTAATTAAACGGATCGAAAATACACTTAAATCTAATTATCACAAACCAACACAGATTTTCTAATCTGCCTGCACTTAACGTGACTAAGAAAATAAACAGCAGGTTCCATTTGGGATGACGAGAATCAGTTAAAAACAAAGAAATACTCATTACAAAAATGTGTGTACAAGGGTATGATAAAATGTATCCTCTTACTAGTTCGTTTAGGTTTTAAAATTTGATCAGTTTGAAGTTATACGTAAACACTTATAATTATCCTCGGACTGGTTCTCTTTGGTTTTAAAATTTGATCAGTTTTAAGTAATACGTAAGCAGTTGAACTTCTAACTTATACAATCTATTTTTAAGTTATGTATATGAAGACAATAATAAATAATATTTCCTCTATTCATCTAGGTTTATTCACCCGATTTCCTACAAAAGTTATTGAACTGTCAGTGAAAAAGAAACAAAAAGTAGACAGAGATGCGTTGGTTTAATGACTTGGTTGTTAATACCCTTTACCTCTATTAACTGGTAATATGTTTTGCAAAGTGCCTTTGTATTCTTTGAAAGCATATGGAATTCTTTAATATTTATCCGTAACTTGATATTTAGATACGGCCTATTCATTGTTTTAATATCATAATAATAAAATCTCACTGCATTGCATTACCGAAAATTTTGAAGACTGGTGGGTTACCTTTACCGAAAATATTTTCTTTTATTTCCGAAAGAATGTCAGATATCATTAACGAAATTTTAAAATGAGATACTGGTTGAGGTCTACAAGTTGGTCAGAGAAAGTTAGCATCGAGAGATACAGTGACTTTGTGCTGGAGCCATGTCAAGCCAGCATTATATTCCACTTTTAGCTACAAGTACTCTGCAGCAGCTGATATGAGAATTTTCATGTTGAAGTTTACAAGCGTTTGATTACAGTTTAAACTCAAATGTTAATACGCATCCCCCCCCCCCTTCCCGAAAGTTGATTATCAATTTAATTCATAAAAACTATCCTGATCAAAATCCTCTTCCACCTCGTCATGATCATATAGTAAGACAGGGGAACATTACAACTAATAGAAGAGGTATAAAGATAGATTAATTTAAGAAATTCTATGTATTGTTTCGGAAATTATATAAATATGTTTTTGTTTCTGATATATAAATATTTTCGGTATTGATATTTTTTGTTAATGCATTATAGACTTTACTCCATAGAATTCAAGAACGAAAACTGTACAGATGACATTAAACATGGTTTCTTTAAATAGATCTTAAAATATATAATATTAAGTCATACTTTTTTGCAGCTGCTTACCTCTTTGAGACAATTAAGCTCGATTTAAAATACGTTTGCGTCATTAATTAAATATATGTAACTTTTCTTACATAACTTAATAGTCATTTTTCTACTGTCAGATTGTACGTGTGTTTAGGTAAGTGTATCGATTCTTATAATCTGTCTTGTAATATGCTTATAAAAACCTCACATCTGAGGGCTCGGAGTGCCTCTGACTTTTATGTAAGATATTTGGAAAGAAAATCAACGAATCTTCCACCATTTTGCATTGTTGTTTGCTACAGGTAGTAATCCAAGAAATCTGCATCCATTTTAATATTTGAACCTAAATGTCGTATATACATGTTGGCATGAGTATTGAATTAGTAATTATTGGAATCATAATTAAAAGAATTTGCTTAGTGGTTCTAAGTGCAAAGATAATCACTTTCTCTGTGAGTCCATATGTGATAATACAAAGGGAAAAGAATTAAAATGTGAACACACTCATTGACCGATAAAAACTATCGATTGCGCTACCCAAATCAACTTACAAATTACTTATTTAATTAATACTTGTTTATTCTTCTCATGATGCATACAGTGTATGTCATCCATTAATAAACTAGATGTGTCGGAATGCCACAAATGCCCCCGCAGGCAGCCAAAATGGAGCAGGACCAAATTCAAACTTGACCTGTATTTTCTGGTAAAATACCCGCATATGCAATTTCAACCTTATACATACATCCCTACAAAAGTTACAGAGCGGAAACTGAAAATTTCATATTTTTCTACGAGGGATGATCACGGCGGGTGTGAACGGCATCTGATCCCAACTCTGTTTTTGGAGGTCCATGTATTCCCTTGTAAAATACCTCTATATGCAAGTTCAACCTTATACACACATCCCTACAAAAGTTAGAGAGCGGAAACTGAAAATTTCTTTTTTTTTTCCAAAATCAATATGGAAAACTCTATCAAAAATTATCAGATCATGACTAAATTCAAACTTGATCTGCGTATTCCTGTTACGTATCCATATGTCAAATTCGAGTTGAATGTGTGTAATTGTTGCCGAGATAATGAACGGAAAGTCAATGAACAGGGTAACATTATATGCCCCTGGCCATTTTGAGGCGGGGGCATAAAAAGAAATTTGTCTCTTTATAGTCAAATCCTCTTCAGGTGGTTTAAAATTCCTTGGTAATGAATATACCTCATAAACTCTAGAAATTTTCTTTCCAATGGACGTGATCGGAAGGCCGTGGGTTCGAATCTCGGCCGCGACTGACCTAACTCGATAAAAATTAGGTAGCAACTGTTCCTTCGCCAAGCGCTCGGCACTTTGAAGTAAAAGTTGCGGGTCCTTCGGATGAGACCTAAAAAACCGAGGCTCCGTGTCACGGCAAGCTTTGGCACGATAAAGATCCCTCATTGCTCAATGGCCCTGAGTGCCAAGTAAAGGCCCTTCACCGGTATATGATGGAGTGTCTATACGAGTGAAAACTTCTCGAATGGGACGTAAACAACATACAATCAATCTTCCCAGTGGACGTTTCAAAATTTTGTCTTTTTGTTTTCCTCTGTAATTCTTAAAAAAAAAATATTAAGATAACCGTAACCAAGCTCAAAATACAAATTTTAAGCAGATCAAAATCGGATCTCTAAAAACATCAGAGGTGGGATCAGGTGCCATGGAGGAGTAAGCATCCCCTTGCACTCTCATGCTCTTGCTTATCATACCAACTGGGAGACATGAACTCCATATGCAGGTGATAAGGGTATATAAGGCTAAAAAAATAAGGGAGACGATAAAAGTTTTGTTGTTAGGTAACCGTTAAGCTAGCCTCAACAAATGTTATACATAAGCAAGACATAGCTGCACACGAAGCAATGTTCTTTTCCTAGTAAAATATCCAAATATGAAACAGATGTCAGACTCTTTGGTATCTTGTATTTCAAGTTCACTGGGATATATCGAATCGACATATGAATGGAAGTAAGAACTGTTAATTGATAATACGTCGCCGATATCTCTAATTGTCGAGTTGAAGGCCACAATCTATCTAGTCGTGAGAGTCGATGTACTTTCTCTAGTCCTGCGATGTACTTATAAGTTGTCCAGTAAGACCAGGTAAATTTCTCACATTAAATCCAGTTTTAAGTATTTTCAAAGCTGGAAAACCCAAACTTTAGATTCGGATTTCACGAAAACCATCTTTCTCTTTTGATATTTGCAATTAAAACATGCCATCTCTCCGATTTTAAGAATTACGATTGCTTTTTTCGTACAGTGTGTAATGTTTTGATGTAATATGTACTAATACGGAATTAATTGAGTTAACCGTTCAGTTTTAACTTTTACTATGTTATGAAAGAACCGGAATAAAGCAGTTCAGAAAGCGCACATGGTTGTGGCAGTCATGTTTGCAAGATTGTCTTAAATAAAATAAAATGGTGTCAGAAGTGAACACCGAATTATGGAACAGTTAAAACCTCCGTCGCACTTGAGTTTCGAAGGGAATGTAGCCGAAAACTGGAAAAAATGGCTCCAAGGATTTCGACTATACTTGATGGCGTCGGGAATCGACGAGAAAGCCGGTGTAAAGACGAATAATGACCCCCATAGAATAATGACCGGGGGGTCATATTTCAACGACAAAAAATGACCCCCCACCCGTAGAAAAAAATAATTTTTTGTAGAAAAAGAGACCTAGGGGTAAATTTTTTATGTGTGCGTCCTATAAAAAATTGACCCCCATTGAAAAATGACCCCCTTTCCAACAGAGTGCATGTACAAAATTTATAACGGGTGACTGATGCCAAGGTTTGAACCTCAATGTTTGATATTCTTCTTTATGCCTTTTTTGACCAACACTGGACGAACGCGCAATTAAAATGCAATAAAACCGCATTACATTTACCTGCATATTTCTATCTTTTAAGCCTATTGTGTTCTCAGCACATATTGAAAATCGCAAAATGGCTACTATTGGTTTTAACTGATAACGTAATTTCCCTTTATGACTGTCTTCCATTTGTTTCATATTTGGATATTTGACTGATTATAGACATTCATAGCTAAATAACAGACAAGCGGGATGTTCTGGCTTTTCATTGGTAAACATGTCTCCCAAAGTAATCAGCATGCTTTGAGTAGGATCAACCTTTTTTTAAAAAAAAATGAAGGGAAAAAAAGAATGAGATAAGTTTTCAGAAATAAATACGGAAAGTTATGCAATGTATTATATATGTAAATTTTGAATGACATAAAAAGTCGTGCAAATGAGGTAAAATGTATCGAAAATGACGTAATAACTCGTGCGAACGACATACTGTGGATATATATATTTCTTAATAAAAATGGTGAAGATAACGAACAGTGATGATTTTAAAATATCCACAATGAGTACAAATTTGTTAACAGGGCATAAAAAAGGACCCCCGAAAATTGCAGAGGTGGGATCAGGTGCCTAGAAAGAGTAAGTATTTCCTGTTGTCCCGTCACACCCGCCGTGAGAGCTCTGAATAAATCAGGTAAACGGGACATTCCGTTGTCGAATTTAGTATAAAAACAAGGGCCAAACAATTGACCTAATTATAGGTTTTATTTGTTGACAGGGTCATTGATACGACCATTAAATCTATGAAATGCTGACTTTAAACGAGGTTGTTGAAACCCCTGTAACATCAATTTACATGTATCTGTCAGTAGCCTGTCTCGATTTAAAAATTAATCGTGCTCTTGGATATCGAATAAGTTGGTAGACGTAAACATTATATGCAAATGATTGCAGAATATTACTCCATAAATAAGGAAAATTGACAATAGAAAAGGCTGAAGTCATCCCGTTTGTCAGACAATTTAGTTGTTAGTTGGTCTTTATGGTCTATAGTTAGTAGAACGTCCAAATATGAAGCAGACGTGGCAATCATAAGAAGTACATAAAATTTCTGCATGTCTGAAATATATACAACCTTAAAATGTGCATTCAATTTTATTTATAAACAGTGGTCTACTCTATGGGAATTTCTTTTCAAGTATATAGAAGTAATACAGGAGAATCCCAGTATAATGTACATTCAAGTCTGTTAACATGGTCGTCTGAGAATATGATACATACATGTAAGAGGAATATTTTTTAATCAACTTTAAAACAGTGATACATTTGTCAAATCAATATGGAAACATTTTCAATACAGTATATATTGAAGTAGATTAATGTTTTCAATTTATAATTAAAGACAAGACTATATTATTGACCTTCAAGGGGAATACATGTATAAGGATTTATTTTTCCTACATTAAAATAAAAAAAGATTGAAAACAATTCTGAAAAGTTATTTCACCTGCATCTGAATTCTACTCAAGTGAACATAATATTCAGGCACAAAGAATCGGAGAAGAGGGGGGATTGTTTTAGCAATTTCTAATTTGAAAATGTTCATTGAAAGTCTTGTAACCACCCCCTCTTTCTTATACAGTATAGTTAAAAAATCTCTCCTACTTGAGTGAACAAGATGAACATTACATTCAGGCATATAGAATCAGGGATGGGGTGTCCACCCCCTTCCATTTCCATGAAGGTATTCTTTTTTTTATTTTTTCGCTTGAAAATGGTCATTGCAAGTCTGGTTGTCCTACCCCCAACTTTTTGATACAATAGAGTAAAAGAAAATTCCACTTACATCAATAAACTTTTTGAGGGGTTCATCAAAGATATTTTTAACTAAAAGTATTTTTTGACTCTTATAATGCGCCATTTCCCCTTTCGATGCTATGCCCGACATTTATTTTTTCTACATTGCACCAAAACTACATTTTAAATGCAAAAATAATACTGGTTATGCTTATGTTAACTCCTATTCTTTCACTGTGTTTGGTTAGACTTGAGCAAATGTAAAGAAACTTGACATGTCTGCGTAATCAGTTTGTAACAATTTAATCGTTGAATCATATAATAAAACAATTATTGCTATTTTTCTGTCAGGACGATCAGTGATTTTCCACCATCGAAAAACAATGCTGTGACGGTACATATTGTCGTTTTGTACATATTGTCGTCGGCGACAATATGTACCTACCCTCACTGCACATATTGTCGTCCATCGGTATATATTGTCGCCGGCGACAATATGTACCGAGACGAGCCTTATTTTCTTCCTGCATAATGGACGACAAAATGTACAGTCAAGCACCAGCACATATTGTCGTCGGCGACAATATGTACAGTCAAGGTCGGCATATATTGTCGTCGATATATTGTTTTGACGAATACTAGTATTTACTTGAGAAAGGAAAGAGAGATTTACAAACACACACACGCGCGCGCACGGAGGGAGACAAACACCATTTCTAACAATACTGTAGGGAGAAAATTTCTGGGCAGAAAATTGTGTCCAGGATTGATTTACATCACTATGATATGTCAAAATACCGTAATTCTTTGAGACATCTGATAAATCAGCCCATTCTTTTTTCTTGTAAAATATACTTGGGAGATTGAATACACGTATTAGTTTTTTTGTTCGGTAGTAATGATTTTTTTGGAAATTAATTTTGCGTTTTTCTTGTATACAATCATATGTAGATTAATTGGTGTTGAGGTTCACATTTTTAGAGCACCTGAGCTGGAGTTCAAGTGAGCTTTTCTGATCGCATTTCGTCTGACAGTGCCTCTGTCTGTAAACTTTTCACAATTTCAGCTTCTTCTCAAGAACTACTGGGTTAATTTCAACCAAACTTGCCACAAAGCATCAGTGGATAAAAGGGATTCAAGTTTGTTCAAATGAAGGGCCAGGCCCTCTTTCAAGGGAAGAAGTTAAGGATTAGTAAAAATTTAGTGACATCTTTTAAAAATCTCAAACACCACTGTGTCAGAAATGATGAAACCTATGTGAAAGCTTCATTATGACTTGTAGATTCAGTTTTACATGTATTCAGATCATGTCCCTCGAGGCTACAATAGGTGATCAAATTTTTTTCAAAGAATATTAAGAAAAAAAAATCCTTCATTTTTTGTGCTGGGTCAGAAGAGATGATACTTATGTGAAAGCTTCGTTTTATAGCGTACGATCAATTTTGCGTAGCTGGCACGAAAAAAAATCCCTAACAACTCAATTACCATGAGTGCCAAGCATAGATCTAAAGAACTACACACGCTAGCTCTCGATTCCCGCCTACATTTTACACCCATTTAATTCAATACTAATGACAATTTGATCGTAAAATCTTTGTTGAATGCAAAGAACAGTTCAATAGTAATTTTAATTCCAGTGTTAAATAGTTATTTACCCCTAATTCCAACTCTTTGAATAAGGGGGGTAGACGATATTTTTCATTGAAATCGGGCTTTAAAGCATCACCGCGTTTTAAAATATTCTTGGATATGAATAAATTTTCCTCAGATCTTTTCTTATGTATTACTCATATAAAATTAAACATATATTATTAATAAAATTATAATGTTTTAGTTGTACACCCAAATGATATTGGTAAAAAAAAATAACCATTTTGGTAGTTTTTTGTCTGTAAACATATGTTCCCCCCGTGAAACAACAAAAGCTTTGGTATGAATTTGTGAAAGGACAGTCCATATTACCTGTAAAAAGGAATTTTGTTTCACGGGGGGGGGGGGGGGGTTTCCGTTGTTTTCTATAGTGAAAAATCACAAGTTTTATCTCTCATTGTTTTCCCAAAGAAGTAATGTCTTATGAAAATTCATATGAATATCTATATAGATATGAAAAATCATTCAAATATGTTAACTTTTGAAAAATGACTTGGAGGTAGGAGGGAGAACAATACTATAGTTTGCAGTTCTTTGCAGCCCTCCATCGGCAAGTGGTGACGTCTACGAATAAAAAAAATCTCTAGATGGTCATTATAAAAACAAAGACAAAATCATTTTTGTTCAAATTATGACCCCATGGAATAGGTTGGGATCACAATGGGTGATTAAAGTCTTACATAGGAATATATACAGAAAATATTTAAATATCTCATAAACCAGACAGATATAGGACCGGCGCATCCCCCCCCCCCGGTTTAATTTTTTGTCTGCTTTGGTAAATTCTGTTTGTTTAACTTGTATATACTCTCAATTTAGTCCACAGATAAAATTTCATATTTCAATAATTTACTTAACATATACAGTAACACACTTTTCCATGCAAATGACTTTTTAAAAAATTTTAGCTTGTCAAAAAAAATTCTGAACCACCCTCTCTTTTGTCTGGATCCACCACTGAGAACAGCAGTAAGCCCGTGAATAGTGATACGTATATGGAAGTTTCCTCAGGTAGCGCAGATTCAAGCATCTTCATATCAAACCGGGCCTAGGTTTGGGCCACAATAAGCGATCAATTTTTTACATAGGAATATAATTCTTTAATAATTATCTTCTCAAAAAGAGATTAAGGCAATGCAACAGAGCAAAACAAAGCAATGATTAGTCATATTTATATGGATTGTTGATTGATTGATTATTATTATTATACCTCTACTGAATTTTTCCCTATATAACATTAGATCGCTAGATGTGACTATTTCCCTAGAAATCATTTTAAAAGAATGGACTAATCCCCGTATGTTAGTCAAGTGAGCTAATCCCCGCTTCGAAAGCTAATTCCCGGTTATCCGTAATCCTCTAGGTTTTACATTAAAATTGGTATTATATGTGAATGGACTAATCCCCGTGTGTTAGTTCATTGACCTAATCCCTGCTTTGAAATCGCGCTATCTGAATCCTCTAAATTTTACGTTTGTATCGGTTTAATAAAACAGTTAAAAGTAAATCATTGAGGCTTCGCCTCGGGAAATAGTCCTGGCCTTGGGGAACTGAAATCTTGCTAACTCCCTCAATGATATACCTTAACTGTATATTGTTGTTTAACACCGAGTTGGCAATATTTCAGCCATATTTTGACGAGAACATTTAGTGTATATGGCCATTTTTGAAGTTTATAGTTTCTCTGGCCATATTTATATGGATCATTGCCGTGCATTGTCATGCGACATGTTCTGATGGATGACAATATGCACAGTGAGGGTAGGTACACATTGTCGCCGGCGACAATATGAACAAGACGACAAAATGTACCGTCAAAATCACGCTGCATGAAATAGCATACGAGACACGTCAGGGTGATATACACCCCAATTACATTCACAAAACTACCAAAAAACAACAAAAGAAGTCTTTAAGCAACAATATCTGTGGGGCGACAATATGTACAGTGAGGGTGAGGCACATAATGTCGCCAGCGACAATATGTACATGTGTTACTTTTCAGCCGGCGACAATATTTACCGATGGACGACAATATGTGCAGTGAGGGTAGGTACATATTGTCGCCGACGACAATATGTACAAAACGACAATATGTACCGTCACAAATGCTCTCCTCGCCTTTTGTACTCAATAAATCTTTAACTCCACTTGATTCTGAATCATTAAATTGACTTTAAAAACAGCAATGATTGTATAATGTAATGAGATCAATATATCATCGATTTATTCCCAATGAAGCTCAAGTGAGCATTTTGGCCCTTGATTTATTATTTTTATTTTGCCCCCTAAAAGTTTCAACTTTAATCCGTTCTAATTCACAAGGGGTCATTATTCTACGGGGGTCATTTTTCTTCACGTAGGGTATGCAGGTTTTTAGGGTTATGAAACTTTTTCTACGGGCAAAAGGGTCATTTTTCGACGTCGAATAATGACCGGGGGTCATTTTTCGCCGTTGAATAATGACCGGGGGTCAATATTCGACGTCGAAAAATGACCCCCGGTCATTATTCTATGGGGGTCATTATTCGTCTTTACACCGGCAAGGTAAAAGTTGCTACGTTTTTACATGTCGCGAGGAGAATATATAACACATTCAACATCCCAGAGGATGATGTGGAAAAGTTGGACGTTCTTATTGAAAACTTCCAAAAATACGTGGAACCAAGAAAGAATTTAACGTAAATACGACATATTTTCTTTACGAGAAAACAAGAAATTGTGAATTTGGAAACTTGAAAGATTCTCTGATACGTGACAGATTAGTGTGTGGCATTGCAAATGAAGCGTGTCGAGCGAGACTTCTGAGAGAAGCAGATTTGTCACTGAACAAGTGCATAGACATATGCCGTGCATCTGAAATATCAGAACAACAGCTAAAACATTACACAAAGAGCCTGTTACTGCAAATGAGCATACTGTATCAAAAGAACATAAATTGCTTAAGAACTATGACAAACAACACCACAATAGAGAACACAGAAAACCGAAAGCTCTTGTCAAAAGTGCGCCTGATACCAAAAATCCATGTGGCAGATGCGAAAGGGAACATGACAAAGGAAAGTGCTCTGCATATAATAAACTATGTTACAAATGTAACAATACTGGTCACTATGTGAAATTCTGTAAGACAAAATCTACTGTGCATTCCTTGGAAGAAAAGAAGACCTGTACCTTGGTATAGTTAGTGTAGACAGTGTTCATGAAGCGCCGTGGACAGGAACAATCACCATCAACAGAATACCTGTTACGTTTAAGTTAGATACAGGAGCACAAGCGAACATAATACCGCGAGATGTGTTCAACACGCTAAAGATCTCGAAGAACCGTTTACGGAGTGTGAACGTAAACTTGATCACTTACAATGGACAAGTCATGAATCCGGACGGAAAGATTGACATTCGTTGCCATATCCGCAACAAGGAACATACACTTCCGTTTTATGTTACTCACAAAGGAAGCACTCCGATCCTCTCTAAAGAAACCTGTGCTCGCTTGGGACTAGTACAACACATACCAGCAGAGTCTGTTGACAGTGAAGTGTGTATGTCAAAGGACAAACTACTGCAAAGGTATGCTGATGTTTTCAGTAGGTTAGGAAAATTGTCCGGGACGCACCACATCGAAATTGATAAAAGTGAAAATCCAGTGGTCCACCCACCGAGAAAAGTACCTGCAGCGTTACTTAAACCTGTCCAAAATGAACTAAAGCGAATGGAAGACAGGTGTCATAACGAAACAAGACGGTCCGACAGATTGGGTCAACAGTATGGTGACAGTACGCAAACCAGGGAAGATTCGCATATGTTTGGATCCAAAAGATTTGAATCCGCACATCAAACGAGAGCATTATCATCTTGTGACCGTAGAGGAAATCATTGAAAGACTGCCGAATGCTAAAGTTTTCTCACGATTTGATGCTACTCATGGCTTTTGGCACATTCAGCTCGATGAGGAAAGTTCTAAAGCACTTGCCATAAACACACCATTCGGTCGTTACCAATACTTGGGACTCCCGTTTGGAATTACCTCAGCTTCAGAAGTGTTTTCAAAGCGTGTACAGAAACTATTCTCCGACTTACCTGGTGTTGAGTGTTTAGTTGACGATACCCTGGTACATGGGGAAAACAACGCGGAACATGATGAAAACCTCATTCGTATGCTGGGACGTTGTTGCAAGATAGGACTCAAGCTCAACAAGGACAAAGTTGAACTCAGAGTACCTAAGTCAAGTATGTTGGCCATATCATTGGTAAGGATGGACTTAAAGTGGATCCGGAAAAGGTGCGAGTCATCATTAATATGCCGGAACCAACAGACATACAAGGTGTTCGCAGATTTCTTGGACTTGTGCAATATGTCTCCAAGTTTATACCAAATCTGGCAGATCTATCAGAACCACTCAGGATATTGACCAAGAAAGATGTCATGTGGCACGGGGACAGAGAACAGATAGACAGTTTTGCAAAGTTAAAAGAAGTACTGACACAAGCACCAGTACTAAGGATTTATGATCTTGAGAAGGATGTCTCGATTTCTGTTGACGCTAGCTGCACAGGAATAGGTGTTGTATTGGTACAAAATGGACAACCCATAGCTTATGCCTCCCAAGCTCTCACAGAAACTCAACAGAGGTACGCGCAAATAGAACGCGAGATGCTGGAAGTTATATACGGATGTGAAAAATTTCACCATTACATTTATGGCCGTTCAGTTATCATAGAAACAGACCTTTATTGACAATTCACCGCAAACCATTGTACCAAGCTTCACCAAGACTACAGAGAATGCTGATGCGCCTACAGCGCTATGATGTACAGCTAAAGTACGTTCCTGGAAAGGAAATGTTCATATCTGATGCTTTAAGCAGAGCTTATTTGAAAGAGTGCAAAGAGACACTAGTAGATGAAAACATAGATGTGAAATATATTGAACAAGAACTTCCTATGACAGAGGAAAAAGCTACAAGAACTGAAGGACGCAACAGAAGCAGACGAACAGTTCCAGACAGTAGAAGACATTGTTAGAGTAGGATGGCCTGAGATGGCTCACAAGTTCCAACTTGTGTAAGGATGTTCTGGAACTACCGAGATGAGATTACCGTGCTGAATGGACTACTTTACAAAGGAGAGTCCGTTATGATACCTCTATCGCTGCGACGCCAAATGCTGAACAAGTTGCACGAACATCACATTGGAATAGTGAAAACTAAACAGAGAGCCAGAAACAGATACAGATACAGTCCTGTGGAGTATGCAACTCGTTTCGGAAAACAAACACTAAACAACCTCTTATTCCGCACGAGATACCTACTACTCCGTGAATCAAAGTCGGAGCAGACATTTTTCACTTTAAAGGCAAGACTACTTGCTAATAGTTGACTATTACTCGAAATTCCCAGACATCATACCACTTCCTGATCTGCGAGCCCAATCAACCATTGCTGCATGTAAGACAGTGTTTTCAAGAAATGGCATACCCTTAGAACTGTTTTCAGACAATGGACCGCAGTTCAGCTGTCAGGATTTTAAGAGTTTTGCATCAGAATGGGAATTCACACACAAGACGTCAAGCCCACGTTATCCACGTTCAAATGGTCAGTCTGAGCGATGTATACAGACAGTGAAACAACTTCTCAAAAAGGCCGAAGAGAGCAACACCGACCCAAATATTGCTCTTCTCGAATACAGAAATACACCGATTGATGGAGTTGGAAAATCACCAGTACAGCTTCTGATGAACAGAAAGCTGCCCACTACGCAAACATGGTTAGAGCCAGAACCACTGGATTCACAACATTCCAAACTTAAACTGCGGCAAATAAAACAGAAATACTTTCATGATAGAAACAGCGCAAATTTACCGCACGTAGGAAAAAGGAGAGATCATTTGCATGCAAAATCCAGACACTCTGAAATGGGAAACAGGACTCATCCAGAAAAATCTAGAAGACAGATCGTATGAAGTACAACATCAACAGGAGAGAACATTCCACAGGAACAGAAGCCAAATCCTGAAGTCCAAAGAAACTAACTTCTATGTGTCGCCGCCAGAATGCGAACCGCAACCTACAAGTTCCGCGCCCAGCAAAAGTGAAATTTCTGGTGAATCGTCAAATGCTGACAGTCCGCAACCTAATCGGGAAACTCCAGCCACAAGCCCGGTGTAACCCGCTCAGGAAGAGTTATCAAGCCACCGATGTACCTATCCGATTACGTGAAATAACTGACAGTTGGATGTGTGTTTTAATTACACATGTATTTGTATTATGTTTATGATTTTTCTGGTGTTGTGAAAATATCACTGTAGGTATACATGAACAGTTTTGGACTTTAAAATCTATTTGTAATTCTAAAGAGGGGGGATGTTATGTTTTGATGTAATACATGTATGTACTAATACGGAATTAATTGAGTTAACTGTTCAGTTTTAACTTTTACCATGTTATGTAAGAACTGGAATAAAGCAGTTCAGAAAACGCACATGGTTGTGGCAGTCATGTTTGCAAGATTGTCTTAAATAAAAGATATCACACAGTGAGGCCCGAGCCGAGAACAGACGACATTTGGGATACCCTTTTAGTTGGAAGGCGGACAGAGATTGGTCAAAATGTTCTAGAAAAACATTGTTGACCAATCTCGTCCCGCGTTAAATCTTGGATGCAGTGTGAGCGAATTTAATGGCAACTTAAAACTACATCAACTTGCATGACAGGATATCAGGTTTGTGAAACACGGCTTAAACGCTTCGTAAATGATCGTGATAATATTTTTTTTAATTAAAGAATGATTATTGCTGAATGATTCCAGTCGTTATTCCACTGGCTGCAAGGTATATTTGGAAATAGGGAGTGCTTTTCAGTTTGACCCCGTGTAAATTCGGGCTGACGTTGGTTCTTTTGAATTTTTCATTTCTGTTTATATAGCGATCACGTAAAATCAAGGAAGATATGTTAATGGCCCTTGTGCATTACTATTTTTTCATTGTGTTATTTTCGAGTTTCAATAATTTTACACGTGATTTAGTTTCAAATCTACAAAACGATCAAAATTGCAGTTATCTATGCAACGTGAGTGTTTATTTCAAAGGGTGAAAAGCCAGGTTTCCCGAACTTATTTTGAAGGAAACTTATGGGAATCATGACATCAATAGTTTCCTTTTATAGAACCTACTCTATAGTTTCAGCGTAGATTGAAAGAAACAATTAATCTGTATTTTTCACCATGTTTCACAGAAGGGAAACTTTGGAAATAGGCATTTAATTACTACTATCAACCAAGTTTCCATTTTAAGAAACATGTTTGTTGTAGTTTACGCCTATTTCCCCAATAATAAAGATTTTGTGAATCCGTGCGTATCAAAAGATTGGACTCGAATTTCCTATTAAGGGCCCTCTATACACTAGAAGAAAATATTTTTTGGACATTGAGAAAATTATGGTGTGTAAAGGTGTACATATTGAGATTATCTTTCACATTTTTAACATAGGGTGCCTTGCATTTACCCCCATGAAAAATGTTCAAAAACAATGAAGTACTGATGAACAGAAATTACTGTTGATTACTTCAGTGGACAAAATACCTGCAAATGAAGTGTTCTATTTATTCCTCTTGGCCTATTAAGTGTTCTGAATGCTTGATTTGATCACACATTAAGTAATAAACTGTAAATTCCAATTTATTTTATTCGTGATCAAAGGGCAGATCGCTCCATTTGCACAAAAATACCACAAAATCAGAACTCTTTAGTTTGCAGTGTATAGAGGGCTCTTAACAGAACTGTCATTTAGCGTAATTTTGTGTATATTCTGCAACGTAAAGTGTTCCTATAGAAGGGAGTGATCCATAGAAAGAACTACACCATCCTGCGGCTTTCACTATAGCAGTATTGACGACTTTGCCAGATTTTCTAATTGTAGTCACGAAGCACTTAACTTTATTGTCTAGTTCATCACCAAGAAACAGTTTTCTTCCTGTTTTTGTTGGGGTCAAAACTTCTGTTTTTATCTCATTGTCCATCTCAATTAATTTGCGTTGCACTGACAATTTTTGGTTCAAATAGTTCTTTCTGAAACTTAACAAAATTTTGTTTCCATTTCCTTGCTAATAAGGGCAAAAATTTCTAGTGCCTAAAGTAATACTGATCGCCTCCGCATATTTACCAATTTTCAGAATAGTACGTCCTATAACTCCCTCTTGATTTGATGTTGATTGGCACTATTTTAAGTTCCTTCTCAACTTCAGTGCACGTGATGACTTTAAACTCGTCAGTGGTGGATACATTATTATAAACAGTGATGTATCTCAGAATAAACATCTTAAAACATTACCTTACTATGTACGACTGGGTTTTCTTTATATACATGTAGTTGGGAAATACAATTCACTGTATTATTACTAACCTGTAACAAGTAAAGAGAGATAACTCTATTACAAAAACAAAAATTACCGATAGTTAACCTGACAATACAAGGTCATTACAAATACATTATTAAAACAGATAATTGAATAATTTAAGTGCTTTGATTTTATTTAAATATTATTTACTTTTGAGTATGGAGATTTATTTATGAATAAAATACATGAAGACAAAAAGAAAATCTATATCAAGCTTCAACTTTTTATATGTCCCTCTTCGAAGAAGGGAGGGTATATTGCTTTGCTGCTGTCTGTCGGTCGGTCTGTCTGTCTATTGGTCCACCACAGTTTCCGTTCATTTTCTTTGCAGAGGTTGCATATACTGAAATGAAACTTGGTATACAGAATTATCGTAAAACTATCTAGGTCAAGTTCTGTTTTTGGGTACGATCGAGCAATTTTTGACAGAGTTATGCCCCTTTGATTTCGAAAAATTCCAATTATTGGGGGGGGGGGATATGTGTTTCACAAACATTTTTTGTTTTCATAAACTCTCTACACCAACCAGTTGCTTCCTGGTAATCAGAGGGCAAGCTATCAAGTTGAAAAATTGTTGTGCATTTGAAAATTCCTGCATCAATATCAGAAATTCTTTTCTGTATACAAACAATCAAAGCTGAAATCAATTTAGGCATCTGTGATCTGGAAGTGACGCCAGTCAATTAACTGAATGCAACTCTATGAACTCGTCACACAGTCCATTATTTTACGTAATTCTAATCCTGCTCTGTAAGTTAACATATTCACTAATAAACTACTAGCAAAGCATGCAGACCGCAACATAAACATTCCGTGCAGCCACACCATACAAGCTATTACGAGAAGGGAGAATTAATAGTCTCAGATCAAAGCAGCATATACATGATACAAAAGCAGTGATGGGTTAATGGATTATATTGAAACCGTTATTAGATACAGCTTGTCTACATACACTACAATGACTACAAAGTACAATTACAACTTTTCAACATCACGGCCAGGAACACGTTAAGTTCCTAGACAGTACCGTTGTCAGAAACCTTTAAAGTTAAGCACTGAAACTGGTTCGTTGTCATGAACATACAGGTGAGGTTATGATAAAATCCGTCCGGTGTCATGACTTGAGAAGACAGGCTGTAAGAAGTTTTTTATTTTTCCAAGTTAAATTATCTATAACAATGTCTGAAATTGCAATGGGAAACAGGGCTGACACCCTATTTGGTGCTGTATGAATTTCAGCCGTTAAAAACAACTAATAAAAGAAGAGTTTGCTTTGGCGACATTAACTCTGTTGAAATCACTTGTGGATTTGATTCGTTTTCCTACTGAGATGTGATATTTTTCGTAAATAGAATACAATATACACACCAATTGGTGCAGACAGTATCAAGACATGTTGTAAGCCTTTACAGAAAAATTGAGAACAAATTAAAACTGAAAATTTTGATTTATTTCAATTTTTGTCCGTTGTCATGACAAGATACGAAAATTCAGTCCGTTGTCATCGGTTCGTTATCGCTACTGTATTGTATACATTACGATCTTATGTTGTTTTAGGTATCGTTAAGCATGCCATCAAAAAGAGGGGTGTGACGGTACATATTGTCGTTTTGTATTTATGTATAAATGTACCTACATTGTACCATGACTGCACATATCGTCGTCCATCGATAAATATTGTCGACGGCGACAATGTGTACCGAGACGAGCCTTTTTTTCCTCCTGCGTAATGGAAGACAAACTGTACAGTCAAGCATCGGCGCGTTTCGTCGTCGGTGACAATATGTACTGTGACCATTGGCACATTTTGTTGCCGATATATTGTGTTAAATATTTACTGAGATCGTGAAGAGAGAGATGGAGAGAGATTGACACACATACACAGAGAAAATACTGAGGGAGAAATGGTGTTGCTCAGAAAATTGTGTCCAGCATTGATTTCCATGACTATGATATGTCAGAATACCGTAATTCTTGAGATATCTGAAAAAAATCAGTCTATTCTTTTTTTCTCTCCTTATACATACATGGATATGAGATTGAAAGTTATTTGTTCAGTAGAAATGTTATCTGGAATTCATTTTTTTTGCTTAATTCTCATACAAGTGCCGATATAATTGGTGTAGGAGTTGACATATTTTAGCTCACCTGAACTGATAGCTCTAGTGAGCTTTTCTGATCACATTTCTTGTGTCGTCCGTTTGTCTGTCGGTAAACTTTTCACATTTTCAGCTTCTTTTCAGGAACTACTGGCCAATTTCAATTTCAACCAAACTTACCAGAAAGCAAACGTGGATAAAGGGAGTCAAGTTTGTTCAAATTAATAGTCATGACCTCTTTCAAGAAAGTACATGTATAATTAAGAATTAGTGAAAATTTAGATGTTACTAATTATTAGTTAATTAGTGAAAATTTAATAACATCTTTATATAATTTTCTCAAGAACCATTGTGTCAGAAAAGTTGAAACTTATGTGAAAGCTTTATTATAAAGTGTAGATTCTGTTTTATTCAGATCATGTCTGGGAAAGGCCAGGGTGGGGCTATAATAGGTGATCAAAGTTTTAATAGAATATTTAAGAATAATTCTTTCAAAATTTTCTTCTCGAGAACTTCTGGATCAGAAGAGATGATACTTATGTGAAAGTACACACATTAAGTGTACTTTTAATTTTTTAGATTCTGACACGAAAAAGATCCCACACTTTTCAATGGCCCTGAGTTCCGAGAATAGGTCTAAATTTCTCGCCCTCCACCGGCAAGTGGGATATTAAAACAACAAACAAGCAAACAAAAACAAAATCAATTTTGTTCAAATCATGACCCCCATAGGTGGGGTGGGTCCACAATTAGTGATAAAAGTTTTCCGTTGGAATATAGGGTATACAAAAACTTTTAAAATCTTCTCAAGAATCAAAGGCGGATCTAGCACCGGCGCACCTCACTCCCTCCCCGATCCCTATCCCACCCTGCCCCCTCCGTTTGATTTTTCATTTTCTTTGCCTTTGTAAATTCTGGTTTTTTAAACCTGTATATACTCTCAATTTTGTCCACAGGTAAAATTTCATGATTAAATAGTATACTTAACTTATACAGTAACACTTCTTCACACACAAACGATTTTTTTTGGCTTGTCAAAAAAAAATCTGAACCGCACCCCCCCCCCCCCTTCTCCGTTTTGAAATTTTTGGATCAAATATTGAGAACAGCAGTAGGCCCGTGATTAGCGATGTTTATATGGAAGCATCCTCAAGTAGTGTAGATTCAAGTTTCTTTTAATCATGACCCCCGGGCCTAGGTTGGGGCCACAGAGGGCGATCAAAGTTTTACACAGGAATATATAGGAAAATTCTTTAAACTTTTTCTTCTCAACAACAGCAAAGCAATGATTAGTCATATCTACATTGCCATGCATTGTCATGCGACATGTACTAATGGACGACAATATGCTCAGTGAGTTTATGTACACATTGTCGCCGGCGACAATCTGAATAGGACGACAAAATGTACCGTCAGAATCACGCTGCATGAATACATGTAAGCATACGAGATACGTCAATGTGATTTACACACCAATTACATTTACAAGTCCACCAAAAACAAGAGGCCCATGGGCCACAGCGCTCACCTGTGCACTTTGGATCGGAAATAGCAGAAATCAGTTCGGTATTCAAAAGTTTAAGGAGGCTGGGGGGTCAACAAATTAACCACCAGATTTAACTTAATCTTTTAGATATGATATCTTAAGCTGACAACTATCATTTGGCAAAGAAAAATTTCAAAAATTTTAGTTTTAAAATTTGATCATTTTCTATATCTTCATATGGAGCTCTTCTTCTAAAGGAGATCAATATAGTCTAAAAATGGCCACAACCCCCCAGCCTCTTTAAATATTAAAGTGCGGGAGGGGTATGATTTGCATGAACAAACTTGAATCTACACCACCAAAAGATGCTTTTGAACTAATATGACTAATAATGGCTTTGTTTTCTAAAGAAGAAATTTTTATTGATATATCATTTATAGCCCTTTTTTTTTAACTATAATCCCCTGTTTGCCCGTCTGTGGGATCATGATTTGAACAAATTTGAATCTACATTACCTGAGGATGCTTTTATTTTATGATGACCAATCACGTTTCTGCTGTTCTTGAGAATAAGATTTTTAATGATTTCCCCTATGTATTCCTATGTTAAACTTTGATTTGAATAAATTTGAATCTACACTACCTGAGGATGCTTCCATAAATATGACCAATAATGGCTTTGCTGTTCTTGAGAAGATTTTCAAAGATTTTTCCTATATTATCCTATGTAAAATTTTGATAGCCCACTGTGGCCCCATTCTACCCCCGGAGTCATGATTTGAACAAACATTACCTGAGGATGCTTCCACATAAGTTTCATATTATCGGCCGTTGTCTTGCCCGATTTTTTTTTCGTCGGCCGACCAATTTTATGCATGTCAGTCGGGTCAAGTTATTTTTTATTTATTTATTTTTTTTTTTTTTTTTTGCGTCTGTGGCCGATTCAATTGAAGCACTCATTGAATAGTCCGTCCACCAACCTTCGATCATAGGCCGACTATCGGCATACAGTTTTTAAAGTCGGTCGTCAGTCGGTCGACATTTAGGAATTGAGTTTTCGTACAACTGCCGGCCGAAGATGAAAATCAAACTGCGGCCTGGCGAACGATGATCGGGCGACGGTTGGCCAACTTATAAATATTTTTACTTTTAAAGGTATCGGTGTTCCCTGGAATTAATGTGACTACTCTGTGTCGCCCGATACTAGTGTCGGCCGATCATGTTTTTTCAGCCGAGGATACAATAATTTGGCCGCCCGACCATCGGCATGTGACCTAAGCATAACATTTTAATTTTGTTATACTGATGATATACAAGGAATTGTATATGTTTGCATACTAGCTAGGATGCAGGTTCCTAAGAGAAAATGATTTGAAAAAACATCGCTGAATAGTTAGCACATTGGTGTGAGGTGCTTTAAGATGACTCCGAGATTCAAATATATTTGTAATATGCTTTGTATTTTTTTTTAAATAAAGCATATATTTGGTCATTTCTGTTGCATTTTATTGATTTACTTACATGTTAAGAAAAATGACACCGGACCAGATAAACTTAACATGTACTGACAACGGACTTTTTGCTTATAAACTGCGATTTCTTAAAACATGTTAGCTATACAAAAGGCTGTCAGTTGCCTAATACATTGAAAATGAAGTTTCTCTTCATTATTTTAAAATAAAAGAACCATTTCGATGGATTAAATATAAGAAATATATAATTTTCCAGCTCACGATCATGGCTTCACACATGGGCATGTGATCGCAAATCAAAACTCCGCAAAATGTATTGTGGATATCAAATACATTAATCTTTGTATGGAATACTGAATGTTGTATCTGTTTCCCAAAATTCAAATTTATTCTTAGAATTTGTCAAAAATGTTAAAATTTAGGCATTATGTATTAATTCTTGTATCTTTTGCATGACACCGGACGGATTTTATTATAACCTCACCTGTATGTTCATGACAACGAACCAGTTTCAGTGCTTAACTTTAAAGGTTTCTGACAACGGTACTGTCTGGGAACTTAACGTGTTCCTGGCCGTGAACATAACTAGTTTCTATCTTCTGCATATTAGTTGCTGTGAGCTCAAGCTGTCTGTGAACTCCCTACACACGTTTCTCTTTTCTGAAGAGCCATGGACATACCGGAAATAACTGTCAAGACATCAATGAGGAGAGGAAGTGTGCAAATGTAATGACATCCTTTGACTTCAGAAGTTTCAAAAAGAACTTGGATTTGGACTGGGCACTGGATTGAAATCTAACACTAGCAACCTGTTTGAAAAATAGGCAAACTGTTATTTGATATGCACAGAACTTACAATTTTCATGCAATTCATGCACATCAATCATATGCATATTCAAAATCTATTTTTTATGAATAAGTAGACACTCATAAAATATTCATACAAAAATTGCTCAATTAATAAATTCAGTAAAATAACTTAACAAATGAAATAAATATTGATTCACTGGACTAGTAATAGCAATGGTGGAACATAATTTTAAATACACTATTTACGTATTTGTTCTAGGTGAGTGTTTAGTAAATGTGTTATTGTACGAACTTTCTAATTGATATGTAACCTTTTTATGACGAGTTAATTTAAACCTTTCACCTGCAGTTTTAGCGCCATATTGAATAAACGTGTGTTTGTACTCGGAGTTATATTTGACAAACCAAGCCATCCAAACATGGTGTCATAGGTGGGATGTCAGAGACTTTTGATGCGTTTGCGCAGATTTAATCCGATAGCAGAACACGCGTGCCAGGGAAAAATCTCGTGGTTCCCGACACCCTTTCGAGGAGTCCATTCACTGGAAATGCTGAGGATACAGAGGAGGAAGTAAATCTGTATGTAGACTGTGTTGTAAAAAAATCTTACCAACGACTAGAGCGCATTCGATTAGCAACTGCAGACGATCCAGAGTTGTCTGAAGTTTTGCAGAAGACCCTGAACTGGTAGCCAGACCATGAGAGATCACTGAAAGCAGAAATCTGACCATACTTTTCCGCATGATCCGAACAGTCTGTCTGGAATGGTATTCTAATGTACAGAGACCGAATACTTATTCCGGGGGCTCTTGAAACCTTAAATGACATACATTCAGGACACCTACATGTAGGTCTCAATAAGTGCTGCGAACGTGCACGGGGAGCAGTATGGTGGCCAGGAATTTCAACCGACATTGATTGTACTGTTAAGTCCTGCGAATTCTGTCTTGTTCATCAACCAAATTATGGAATTTTGACCCTACATATTTTAACTTCACCTAAATGTATTCTAAGATAATTGGATGCAAGTTCAAAATGATAATTTTAAAACTTGAATACATTTTTTATCAAAACTTTGCCAAAAGTTGCAGATATATTAAGGAAGTCAACACGAAATTTACTTCGTTTTTAGCTTGAAATTTGCATGATTTGATTCATATCTCAAAATTTACATCACTGGTCTAATTTTTTTTTCATTTCCTTAAAACAAAAACTATACTTCTAACAGCTAGCTTAGCACTAAAGTCATAAAAAGCTTTATTTAAGGAAATGTAATTAATTGGATGTTAAGATCGTTCATATCAAAACTGGCATTTTATTAGTCCTAAAAGGTCCAAAAAAAAAAAAAAATTACGCGCATAAACTGGCATTTGTGCAATTATGTATTATTATATATTCATATAAAGTATTCTATATTAACTAAGATAGTATTAATTTTCATGATTTCATCTGATAAAATTTAATTGAGATTGAAGGGATCAATATAAAAGTCAAAATTTTAAGTTCAAAATTGTCAAGTTTTTTGTACTGTTGCTCAGAAATATATTCACTGCCCCCACCCAATTTCTTTCGAATTCGATATTCTTCTCAAAATTCCTTGATATAAACAATACCAGGAGTGACATACCTTAACTATAGGAGAAAAATACTCAGCCTTAAACAAATGGAATGAAATCGCCGAATACAACTAGCCAAACTTTGATTTTATGTTTGATCTTTGTCATTGCTATAATAGTAAAAATAATTCTCATGCTAAGTAAATTTGCTGTCTATGCAAGGGTGATACTTGTATTCTCCTGCCAAAACTTGTAAATGTAAATAACTCTTTGCAGAATTGAATAAACTTGTCATATTACAGCACTGTACAGTTTCGGTTACGGTCGATTGTTTAGCAATGTCCATGTATCTTATTGATCTGACTAGGAGAGGTAGCACAAAAAAATAATCAAAGCTGTTATACAGTTTTGAAAAACGGAGTCAAATTCATAAATGAAATATAAAGATAACGAACAGTATCAAATTCAAACTTCAATTGGCTCTATTGTCTACATTTGGGGTGTTTAAAAAAATCCAAGAGCACGGCTAAGCGGAGCATCCCCTTGCGGCAGGAACTTCACCGGTAATGGCAATGTCTTCATACGATTTTGTCTCGAAAGGGGGCCAGGAGAACGCTGCATGGAAAAGTAATCCCTATTTCTCAGACATAACTTTTTCATTTCACATGTTTGAACGAGACAGGTTCTGTATCGTTGATACAAATGGGGTGGACGAGTGCGAAGCACGAGTCTCCACCCCAAAATTTGTATCAACGATACAGAACCTGTCGAGGTCTCTAAATGATTTGTGACACGATCAATCAAAATCAGCTCCTCCCACTTCTGTTTGTGCTATTATTATAAGTGGTGTCATGTATATTTCATTTCTTCCTTAATCCCTGGTAAATCGTATAAAAAGTGAATTCCCATGCCAATTATTACACTTGGATTCGATGTAAATTGTACTTTATCCATAGATAGCGTGAGATTTCTAGTCACTGTATCATATTATATAGTTTTGAAAACACTGAGCTGAAGAATGGACGTAGATTTAGAATCGCTTGATTTTTTAACTGTTGAGGTGGATGATGTCACATTATGACAAATTTGTGAAAATATGGAGACCGAATATCATGTGTTTGAAGGGATTCAAAATCTTAGTTTTTCTGAAAACTTAAATTTGGATGCGAATGAAGGCGTTGGAGACAGCTGATCAATGGATTTTGATATCGGGGATTTTTTTTTTTACTTTAATGGAATCCGAATGTGAAGTAAAAAAAAAAAAACTGAAAGAGAGCACAAGATTTGGTCAAGTCGTCAATGATGAAGATTTGAGGTGTCTCGTTGAGAATCAGGAAAATAGGAAAACTAAAAGCAACACAAAATGGGCTCTTAAAGTTGGATACGAAAACAATGAACCATTGGCTTGAGAGTTTTATTGTGGAAGCCCGTAAGAAAGACGGATCTGATTACCCTCCAAAAACTCTTTACCTTATTTTATGTGGACTTTTAAGGCACCTAAGACAAAAAGGTGTGTACGATAAAAATTTTCTGGATGAGAAAGAACTATCTTTTGTCGGGTTGCGAAAAGTTTTGGACGCCAAAATGAAATCGCTCATTGATAGAGGACTTGGGTGCGAGATCCGCCAAGCTGATCCTATATGGCCGGAAGACGAGGAGAAATTGTGGCAAGAGAATGTTTTTGGGAAAGAAAACAGTGAACAATTGCAACACACTGTGTTTTTTTATTCATGTAAATTGTTTGGTTTGAGGACGTGCGATGAGCACCACAAATTGAAATGTGAACAGTTTTCCCTTGGAAACGATACCCATGGACAGTTCATTCAATTTGTTGGAAGAGCATCAAAAACTTACAAGGGCGGTCTGGGTCAAATGAATTTACAGACAAAGAACCTAAAGAAAGCGTTATAATTGTGAACCTGGTAAGTAAATATATATATATTTATGTGGATACATTAAGACACTTTATTTTAAAGTATAAATGTAGTAGTTAGAGGAAAAGGGGGGGGGGGGCATTACTGTGAGCCTGGTAAAAGTAAATATTTATGTGCATACATTAAGACACAAGTATGTAGAAAAGCGAGGGGGCGGTCATTTATATTAAATCTAATTACTGTTATATAATTTATAGGTGATCGATGCTAAGCAGAGTATTTTCGGATATATCCTGATGCTTTAGACGGTGCGGGGCCATTTTATCGTTGTCCACTTCCTGGAACCTCGGAGAAGCCCGTGCGTTACGGCACACAGGTTGTGGGAATAAATAAACTTAAAACTTTTATGAAATTAATTTCGAAAAAGGGAGGACTGGAAGGGAATTATACAAATCATAGCGGGAAGAAAACCTGCGCAACTCAATTGTATATAGGAGGTGTACCCGAGGCAGAAATCATGAATGTTACTGGTCACAGGTCAGAACAAGGAGTAAGGAAATATATGAAAAGTAACGTGGAAATGAAGAAAAGCATTTCTAAGGTTTTCGATCCCCCCCGTGGCCTCTACAAAACAGGAATCCCACGAGCCGTCTTCTAGTAACTCTACTGGCAGTAAAAGAGCCTTATCTCCTTGTAATAAAAATCATTCTGAAGGCGACGCTAAGAATTGTGCAGTGAAAGCAGTCGAGCCCTGCGGGATCGAACAAATACGGCATCAGTATTTCAAAATTGTCATTTTACCTCTTCTTTTGGATCAAATTGATTGATCAAGCGTGATTTTGTGTGTCTGGTATTACATTGAAAGAAATCAAGGCCATGCGGAAGTGTCAAGCACTGTACTGGAATTTTTTTTAAATGTTTCGTTTGGATGAAAGTGACGGACCAAATGTGATTTTTTTTTTCGTAGTTGCTGTATGAATTACATACTAGTAAAAGTGTAATTGTGATTTTTTTTTCAAGTTTTGCAAGGAAATAGTTTTATTGTGATTTCTTTTTTCAAGTTTTGCAAGGAAATAGTTTTATTTCATTCCAAGCAGGGGAAAAAAATTAACTGATTTTTTATTTTGAAAATTATATTAGCTCGTCATGGAAGTAAAACGTAGAATGTATAAAATTGACTGTTTTCCTGATTTATTTTTAGATCGTTCTGTATTTCACTTACAGAACGGTTTGTAACACAGTTATAGGGTTAATACAGTACAGATGATAGCTCCGCCCACCATAGTCCTGTACTGTATTGCTAATACAGAACGGTAAACTTCAAAGAAAAACACCGCCATCGTGTCACAAGTGTATAGTTATGATGAGCAAGGGTGCCTCTTCGAAGTTGTAAAAGTTGGCCCCTAGGTCCTCTTAAAAGGATGGGACTCTATTTTATAGTAAAAATGCATTAAATGTTTTGAGAAAAACCTCTTCTGTGCTACTTGGCATCTATAGCTAGGAGGAGAACAGTGCAAAATTGTCTTGAGCAAGCCGTTTATTTTTTACCAGATTTGTGAAAATTTTTACCACTGGGTCAAGTGTTCTGATGTTGAGCAGGTTTTATTGATCACTACAGGGAAGTTTGTTACTCAACTGATGGAACTTATTCCTCTTTGCTATTCACCTACAATAATTAATCACTGTAAATAATGTATTTGATAGGTCAACTAAAGAAAAGAATTATTGTGGAATCATTAGATTTCATGGTGACTCAGTTTTCTTGGAATTCTTGGGTACCCCTCATCCACGAAATAATGAGGATTACGTTTGTAAAGTTCGTTAGATTACTAATAAACTAAAGAGACAAAAATAACATAAATCTTACAAATGTTCTTCAAAGATCAAGAGAGGCCACGTGAGAAGATAGTGTGGGGCTATATATAGTGCTGAAGCACTATTGCTTTGTTAAGTCTGCATGGTGACAGTGACAAGTTGCATTGGGGCAAGTAGAACTTCTTTATGAGTTGTAACTGAGAACTTATCTACTAGGCTTGCATTTGGAGAACAAAGCTTCATCAATCAATTAATTTTGTTTAATTTTATACTTCTATGGATCCTTTACATTGTTGTATTATACTCAGGTGACTCACAAGGCCCTTAGGCCTCTTGTTTTAAAACGCTACCCTTTCTTCAGTTTTGATCTCATTTCAATGAATGTCACTACACTATAGCTAGTATATAATTCTGCCTATCGTATTTTTTTCATTTCAATGAACGTGTTGTCATGGTTACTAAATAAAGGATTTTTTAATTTTATTTTCAAAACGTTACTTCTCCAGTTTTGGCCCGATTTCAATCAGACTTAGTGCAGAAGTGGATTACACCGATATACACAATTCTTTAGTTTGTTTTATGTATGAAATGAAATATGGAGATATAAAAATACCAATTAATTTCCTTTAAACATGAGAATGACAAATTTTGCACTATGTAACCTCAAATGTATATGAAAAATATCTTAGGAATAATATTGTGTCTGTTTTCTGAGATATGCCGAAATACATTAAACCTGCTGGAAGCTTAGCATCGTAGTTAAACATGATCTAAGTAGGTGTATTAAATCTTACGATTAATTATGAAGACAAGGAATAGAAAATTATTAAATATGAGGACAAGGGATAGAAAATGTGTTAAAAGACTTCATTTTTGCCCTATTAAATTTGAAAGAATCCACGGGTCCCCAGACCCCCAGCCTTACCATAACTTCAAGTCCTGTATCCGCCCCTGGCTAAAGTTTGGCAAATGCATTTAACCTCTACCTACTATTAAATGGTTCTTCAGAAGGGGAATGCAGCAGATTCGGCTAAGAATAAGTGTAACATTGTGTTTGTTTGTTTGTTTTCTTAAAATAAGCCCAGAGCCAACCACCTAGAGTATTTTATATGTTCTTTTTAATACAGTGCTCAATAACTGACATCTTTTCTTGCCAAATAACCGACATCTTTTCTTGCCAAATATTGCTTTAGTACACTTTAGAGGAAAAACGTATTGAAAACACTTTACTCGCCAAAAATATTGACCTAACTGTTTCGTATACTATATTTTGCGTCAATATCGGTTTAAAGTAAATAAGTCTGATAGATTTCATAGACTATACGAATATGTATGTTATATATTAAGTAAGGGAAGGTTTTAGTGTACGTTGAGTAAAATTTTAAAATTTAATGAAATATTAATACAGACTTGAAATTAATGATGATAAATAAGGTATCAGATGATAAAAGAGGCCTATTACTAGTTAAAATTTTCACATATCAAAGGCCGGTATTCTTAGCATATTGTACGACCGAGGTAACCAACAAGCATTTCTCTTTAACCCTCTTGCTTGAATATTTATTTACATTGTAGGTCATTAACGCTTATTTATCAGTGATTGTTATCCGTCTGTTCATAGATTTTAAACTTTTCACATTATCATGAAGCAGACTTGGACTTAAGTCAAATTCTCAGTCACCTGGCTCCAGGATCATGAAACAGACTTAGACTTAAGTCAAATTTTCAATCGCATATAAAATGTTTATTTATTATTGAATTATTTCCTAAATTTGCAGATAACAAGACTTTTGTGAAGCAATGTTGAAAAATATTCTAACTTTGGTCTACTTGACTTCTACAACATTTTAGTACAACGTAAAGATTTTGACTTAAGCTTAAAATGTTTTATAATCCTGGGGCCTGTAAGATGTTTATTAATATAAACATTAATTAATTTATCAAAAAATCAATAACAGGACTTTGATGGTGCAATATTAAATAATATTTTTTCTCATTTTGGACTATTTGACTTCTGCAACATTTCAGAATTAAAGTTTTTGACAAGCTGAATAAGATTTTTCATTATCCCGGGACCAGAAACACAAGGGTAATTTCAACCAAAAAAAGCTTTCTTACGTGATGAGGAGTGCCAAACTCCTTTACAGGAGAGGTCAACTGAGAATTTGTAAGAATAGACTGTCTAGTAAATGATTCTCACGAACCAATCCCCAAACAAATATAAAACTTTCATATTATGAAGATTTAATTTTTTTTCTCCAAGTGAAGGTTCATGAAGCCACAAAAAGAGGTTTAAATTTAACAAAGAAACAAAATGAAATTCATTTTATAAAAATTCTTAAAAGCGCCAAGAAAATAAGTCAAATTATTTGTAGCATCACGGTAGGTCATCATGATCACTTGATAGAGCGCTCACTTCGTAGTAGAGATTGCTGCGACAAACCTAAGATGAAAGAAAAATGTAGCAACCGTTCCTTCGCCAAGTGCTCGGAACTCTTTCACATGAGACCATGAAAACCAATGGCCAGTCTGAAGGCACACATTGGCACGCTTAAGAACCCTCATAGCTCAATGGTCTTCATGAAAATTTGCTGCCTTCTCTTGTACATGTATCTGTTGATGTTTCACATGCGTCAAATAATCTTCCAGAAGTAAAGCTACAAACATCCACTTAATTATTATTATATGGAAATACATCAATGACGGGTAAATTCAAGTTTGCTCAAACTATGGGCACTAGGGCAGGATGACAATACGGGTCAAAAGTTTATATATAAAGGAAATAAATCTTAAAATGCTTTGTAGGAAGAAAAGGACCACGATTCATCATAACGTTCTGACACATTCACATGTAGTTTAGACTCAATATGTTTTATAATTATAATTACATGTACAATGTTGCCAAAAATGTTTTTACAGGGAAAATTGGTTTTACATTGTTTAGAAGAGTGAATTTTTAACAATGGTAGAAATGTTGTCAGTGCCAGTGGGTGCCATTGGAATCTCTTTGACAATGGTATTGTTTGTAGCCTTAAACCGTGAAAGGATTTTTGTTTGACATTGGTAGGAGGATGTTATCGTATCCAGTGAATACAACTGCTAACCAGTGCATATTATTACAACAAGTGGATTTCAATTGTACAAATGTAACAAGTAGAGATTGGTGGTTACCAGTGAGTTTGGAAACAAATCTTCAAATCAAATGATGTTTGTTTTTTCCACACAGAAAAGCATTACTATGTCAGGAAATGATCTCGTTAAAACTGGCAAGCGCCAGTTTGTACCGCAATTGATCTATTTCTTGAATATCCCCCAGTACTCTATGGATCACTTTATTACATTTTCGATTGTCTAAAGGAAAGTGCCAAACAATATCTGAGCGCTTAGGAATTCTGCTTAATACAATCCCGATTACTGCACTAACTTTAATTTCGGTAAAACTAACATGTTTTTGTGGTTATAAGCAAAGTTGTTAAATTTGGAAAAAAATGCTTTAAGGTGAATTATCCCTCTACTCTAAATGTCACCATTTTTTAAAAATTCCCATCACATAGATTTTCATCAACAACAATTGCATTAAATTCAAATGAAAAATAGTTTGAAGTATGGAGCAGTGCTTACTTTTCAGAACTGAATATTATGTCTAATCATGGTATGAAGAAAATCTGAGACAGTTTTTTTTTATTTCAACATAAAATTTAAGTGAGCGTCTCAGAGAAAACCATGCAAAATGGCAAAAATGGTCCACAAGCTTACATCTCAGATATTTTAAAACTGGTATAAAACTGGAAGAACCTCCCATGAAAGTCCAAATTTTGAATTCAATTGCCCCTCAATGTTGTTCTATTTTTAGCTTTGACCTACTTTAAGTATTGGCCCAAATATCCTTTGAAAATTGTAAAAAAGATACCAAAAACGATACATTTTGAGTACCAAAATACAAAAATAAGAGAACAATTCATACAAACTTTTTACTCATATATAAGTTATCTATGTCTTATATTTTCAGTAAAACAAAGTTGAATTGATAGTACTGCTTTTATAAAGATCAGGCTGAATTTAGAAAACTGGCATATCGATACCACTGCCAGATATGAAAGAAAATGCTAACTTTGAGTAAGGTATAAATATACCTGTAAACGCTTGCCTCTTGTCTATTTCACATGATTATAGAAGTAGAAGAGCTAAATGGAAACTGAAAGAAAATCCATCTTTGGACTCTCAAAGTTTACTGCACAATTGATAAAAATTGATATATACATATATGAAATGACATATTTTAGGTCATTCTTGAATTTATTCATATTTGAGACATCGAGACCTTAAAATGCTTTTTAAATTTTGAATTAATTTTGAAGATATATTTTCTGGTCATAAATATTTGTTAGATCAATATCTTCCATGTCTAAATCCTGTAGATAGGTTTTGTTTCTATGAAAAATTATTTATAAGATTTACCTCCCCTTAAATGCAATCTCCAGGCAGAAGAGGTAGAAAAGAGAAGAGAAGTCAAATGGAGGTCAAAACATGATTTATCAGAATGGACTTGATGCAACTTTTTTGATCTGTGTGGTCTGATCTTTTTAATCAAAATGACTTCCAAGATCTGTCTGATTAATTTGATATATTTATAAATGGAAATGGATGTTTATTTACAAGCACTGCCAACCAAATGCCCTGCTGTGTGTTACTTTCATAATGGAGAATCTGATTGTAATTTTGCAAACACTTTTTATGTTTATGAATGTGACATAGATATCTTGAGTCATCTATATTCTCTACAAAGTGTGGAAATAATAGACAAGCATGTATATGATGCTCACGTATGTCCTGAGTATATATTAATATTATATCGAAGTGGGTATTTCACGGTTGATAAAACCGTTCTTTCAATGAGAATATACAAAGCACCGTGAAGAGTTGGGGGCACGATGGAAAAGACCCAAGAGAACCTGTTCCTATCCTGGTCATCAGGGAAACATGAAAGCAGACAGAGGAGCCAGTCCAACAATTTGTAAAGAACTGTGGTTAAATACAAGACAAATATTACCAGTAGTTTCAGGTTGGTTATAATTATTATGAACCTAGTTAGTAGTTATCATTTTTTCAATAAAATGATTATAAAAAAAAAGTTGCATTGAATTATGTGTATGAAAGAAATATTTATTATTCCAGTAGAATAAATTTAGATAATAAATTCAAGTTAAGTTTAAAGAGCATATGTATACATGGAGTAATTTGAGAAATGCAAACTGATCACTGATCACAAGTAGTAAGACTTACATGGTTTGTTAGGATCTCATTTGAAAATTACACAAACTATCATAATTTTAAAAAAATGAAAAAAGAGGGGGGGGGGGGGGTCATTTAGGCCTATTATTGGAAATCAGCATTTCATTTTGTTTGTAACCTAAATTAAGGCATTCACAGAAAACTATAGAAAAAAATTATTATATCTCAAAACAGTTAAAGTACACCAGGTGATCACTATTATTTATAATTTGTTTATTTACTCAATATATTATTAAGCATAGGAAATTTAAAGAAAATGAATTCGATAATGATGTGTATATGCCATAAATAAGTTCTATTACAATGTACTTGTACTTTGACAAAATTTGCATTATTTATTTCAATTACTTGTCTTGTAGCAATTTGCAAGAGGTGCTCAATGGAGCATAAGAAGAATGTTTCTCCCTCTTACAATGTACAGTTTGTGGAAGAACTTGGTAATTATAATATTTGTTAAGTATACATTAGCTAGCTAGTATGCAAAAGGATACATTAAGCAATTTTCAGATTCAAAATGTTGACATTTTGAGGAAAAAGTTGAGAATGAGCAAGGACTTTGCAACATGCTTAATAATTTTATTACATATAAGACAAAATCCTTTGTTAGGTGAAAAGTACTTGTACATTTGTTGTAAAACTCATGAAATTCTGAAACTAAAGTGCTGCATGTAATATATCTTATGCAATAGTCCATTCTAGTTTAGTGCATTATTGCACATGCAACTTGTGCCATCCCTGACAAATTTAATTTTTTTATCAAAAAAAGAAGTATTTGTTTAGAAGATCACATCATTTTACTTTCAGATTGGTGTGAACAAATTTGTAGGACTCACCATAGAGACTTGAAAAGAGCTTTAGAAAGCAATCATGGATTGAAAGGAACTAAAGCTTGTGTTGTCTCCATTGACAATGCAGAGGAACCAAAAATAAAATCCAAAATCCATCCCCCAGATTAGCCTTCTGAACAACTTTATATTTAATGTGGATTCAGTAATTATGAGAAAGGCATACCAGGTTGGTCGTGGAAGTCTCATCGAGACAAATCCCTTGAAATATCAACATCTTGATGTTAGAGAAATGAAGGGTTTCCAGGTATTTGTTATGATTACAAATCTATATAATAAATATACAATCACTTTTTTGTATGGATAAACAATTTTTTTTAAATAGTTGTTGTTTTTTTAAATTCTACAATATACAGTAGAATTTCTATTATTTTAGTTAAATATTAGTAATGCATTATGGATTTTTCTGGTATAGGTTTTAGAAGAATTTCCGTCCCATGCAGTTGATACTGGACAAGTTCGTATGAGAAAAAGAAACTCTAAGGACCAGGATCAGAGACAACTGTACGATGAATTGTATTCATGTCCAGATCCCTGTTGTCAGAAACAGTATGTAAGGTCTGCCAATCTTGAGAAACATCTCGCTCTGGGAAACCACCTTTACAGAAAAGCAGAGGAAACTGCGATTGATTATGGCATTAAAATCTGAAAATGTGTTAAATGTTGTAAATACGTAATTTTGTGTATCCATGGCAACCTATTTGATAAACATGTAGGTGTGAAAAATTTATTTTCTGCAATTTTATTCTAATTGTTAAAGATATTTCTAAAGATACAAGTTACAATTCCAGCATTTCATGAAATGCACTTAGCATATGAATATATTAGCATATATGTATTTCTAATTTAAACACTTGATATTTTGCTTTGTTTGGTAACCATGGTAAACATTTTTATGGTAGCTTACATGCTATGTTAGTATAACATGTTCTTTTGTGTCTATTTCATAACACAAATAATAGTCCTTTTTAGTCAGATTATATATGTATTAGCAAAAGTAAAGATTTGAAGATTAGCGGGGGGGGGGGATTTCGGAAAAATTGAAAAAAAATGTAAAATGTATGATGTTTCCATGGCAACATTTACATATTTTTTTCTGTATCTGTACACCAATGTTCTATTTTAAATGTTTGTAAATATTGGACTTGTTTTCATGATTTTCTGATCGAAGAGTAATGAATTGATTAAAGTAATTTTCATCCTTTTCAAAGAAAATGATAAAACTCCAAGAATATGGTATTTCCATGGCAACATGTTCTTTATATTTAAATGACAAAAATAAATTTCTTAATACTTTTAAACACTTTGCCTTTTTATATAGAATGTTTATTAATACCACACAATAATACTTTTTCCTGTAAAAATAAGTTCCATGAATAACAGCCATTTGATGTTTTTAAAGAAAACATACCAAGATAATATCGTTACCCATGACAAAATATATGTTCTGCATTAAAATGTATTTAAGTTCCTTTTATGTAGAATTGTGTTATAGTTGTCCTGTTTGTTTTGAAATATTATAAAGTGACATGCTGAAACATTTCCAGTTAAATTATGATATACTAGATGTGAGCTTTTTTAACAATGTTTATTATGATTTGCAATACGTCAAAACATAGCATTGTTCGTGACCTCATATCTGCCCTATTTGAAAGAGTCCAAAGATAGATTTTTTATATCTTCCTAATTATGGTCTGTACTTACAGGTGTAATTACAATAATACAAATTGCAGTGTTTACAGAATCTTTAAAAATACTTCGAAAGTTCATAAATATTTGAATTTTTTGGAAATGTGAATTTTGGAAGATTTGTGACCTTTTTGTACTTAAACTGGATAAGTACTGAATAAATTTTACTATCCTGACTGATACTCTAGGCAACATACTTTTATGCCTATCAATTAATTTCAATGCATGAAATGTTATAATTTGTTGAGACTTCCTCAAATATGTCTAGGTTCAATGATTTCAAGCTCCTAGTTTGACTACATGTTCTATTTTTAGTAACATGCCTCTAAGTCATGAACTAAGGCAACAATGACAAAAATATATGTGGCAAATTTAATGGTATATCAATACTATATTGCAAACAAAAATTGATGTCAATACAAAAACCCTGCTTGTGGACTGTTTTGCATGGTTTTCTCTGAGACGCTCACTTAAAAAAAAAAGAGGTGTACATGTATATAAAAACAAGCTAATTCAAAGAATTTGTGTCCCCTGCTTAGGGAAAAAAGAAGAACATGCGCAGTTCACCCCCTGGATTTGTAGAATTATTAAATGGATACATGTACATTGAAGCAAATAAAAATGCCAATATGAATATAAAAAAAATTGATTGCTTATTCTTTAATATGTGTATAGAAGATTCTTTTTATAAATAATATTTATCACACTGTAATAATGATTTTATGAGTTTGTACACACTAGACGTCATAACTTTTTCATTTCACATGTTGAATATCATTTAGTACCCCCCCCCCCTAAAAATAAAGAAAAAAAAATATCCAAAAAAAAGACCGTCCCGGATTTGAACCCGGAACCTCTCACTTGCTAAGCAAGAATCATACCCCTAGACCACGGAGACACTTGATTATATGGCAAATTAAATGCAAACATTAAATTACATATAATGTTTATATTCACGTTGGATATTGTCAAAACTTTACACAGTACATGGTGTCTAATTTTGCCTTTACAAAACAGTTCTAATAGATGTAATTAGAATATAAAGTCCGCCGACAACCTGTATTATACGTAATAACTCTCCACATGCCCCTGTGCTAAAAATAGTGCCAAGCGACATTTAATACAATAATTTAAAAAAAAAAACGGGGCGGGACACATTGAGAGGGACGAGACAGACCATAGGGATTTATGGTATGACAATTCATTACAAAAGCTCAAAAGCTTCTTAAGATACGGAAACGAAAGTGTTACACACAGACGAAATGTATGAATTTACGACCTTGAACTTTGACTTTAAAATCTATAGAGGCTACAGGGAGTTGTTATGTAAAATTTCGTTGCAAAAGCTCAAAGGATTCACGAGATATCGCGCCGAAACAAGAGTGTTAAAAAAGACAGAATTTATTACCTTGACCTTAGGGTTATTGACCTCGAAATCAATAGGGTTCTTTTTTAGGCCATGTTAGGCCATAGGGAGTTGGTATGCAAAATTTCATTGAGAAAGCTCAAAAGGTTCTCGAGATATAGCGCGGAAACGAAAGTGTTACAGACAGACAGAAATACAGACGGACGGACAGACAGACCCAAAGTAATATCCCCCACTTTCCGTGAAAGCGGGGGACAATAATATTAATTGTCATATTTATTTAATTCATTTTAAGAAACACAATGAAACGTTGCTTTTTAAATCAGAATAACACATTTTTTTCTGTGCTTGTAAAATAAAAATGCATCCATCTACAGGAAATATCTTTCTTTAAACATTGTTAAGAGAAAAAAAGAATAGTAAAGAATTTATTATGAAAATTCTGCATCTGATACATGATAAATTACTATAACAATTAAAAGAATTATATTTTAAGAGAGGAATATCTCAATTTTCAGAGTTTAACGTAGAACCTACGTCGTTTGACATCATAGTAAAGTGAACGAATCCAGGACTGTCTCAGCTAATGAAAATACACAAATAACTTCATTTTGTGATAATGCGAATGACATGCAACTATTTTGGAGGAAGGAAAAGTTGGTAAGAAATCTTCAGTTGACTACGAAATAGTACAATATCTTGATGATATGTATTAAGATATCTTTAATATCTATTAAAGATTTTTTTTTAATGTTTGTAACATCTATTATGAAATGATGTATATTTATTTCCGAAACTATTTTGTTAATTATTTATATGAATTTTAATGGTTCGTGTATACAATAATAATTCGCTAAAATATTAAGTTTTTAAATAAAAATTTCTGTTTTTGATAAATATTCACAATGTAAGTCTGAGAATACTACCAAAACATTCATTTAATCGAGCTGTACATAAACTTCGGATCGAATTTCTTTCTCTGAACGAGTGACGCTATTTAGAATATTCAAACATCTGTATTCGAAACCCCGTCTTAAGCTTTGTAAGTGTTTTGAAATACACGTTACTCGTTTCTGTTCATCAGAATATATCGTTATTTTATCAAGTTTGACTTTAAGAGCCAGACTATGAGAAAATCATACAAAATACAAAAAGTCGTCCAAATGGAAGGTTGCAACAAAAGAATTTTTAGCTGTTTAAAATTTGCTCATGATACTAGAAGTAACAATTTCTAACAATTGAAAAAAAAGAATACTTGCTTCCTGTATTTTTTGAAATTGGAAATTATTAATTGTTGATACTGAATATAGATGTTGATCGATAGGTATATATACACCCTGCAACTAAATTACCGTGTGGGTTGTAATCTCCCCTTGTATCAGGTTATTATCTCCCTTGTTAGAATTTGGGGGGGGGGGGATGGCAGATTTAAAAACACAGAAGATATAGAAGGTCAGAACACTATTTGCGATTTTCCAGATCTTACCCGTTGAGCATCACTACACCATAAAGTGAAAAAACATTGGTTAATATATCCGAGTGTATTAAAACGACAACAAAGCGTCTTAGGCGTGCAAATTGTTCAAAATTAGGCTGCAAAGAATTTCCTGAAGGACTCTTAATTTTTCACGATAGGTGCTTCTAGTTTAAATCCATGTATATGCCCAGCGCATCGGGATGACTTTGGGATACATGGACAACATACCAACTTTATGCTTGTGCCCCGTCAATGATAACGTCCAATAACTTTTTTTGGCTTTTCAAGGATTTTTTGCTTGATAGTGCCCACTCCTAACTAAAATGTTTACCCCTACAATAAAAACTGAATTTTCTTCTTGCACGCCTGGTCTACATAATTATACAATGTAGATCTTCTGTCTTGTCTAAAAATTTTCCGAGTTTGGAAAGAGTTTAAATAGTTTGAAAGTCAAACTATTTTCCAAGTTTGGGAAGGACATTTCATCGGCCAAAACGTTGCATAGAATCGTGTTTTTGTCGCATACGTTCTAGGCGAAGGAATCCTTCTTTCAAAAAACTTCCAAACCAAACCCGAGCCTAATTCAAAAATAGCACCGTTAGGGAAGCTTTCATTTGGACTTTCATATCGCAGCTCTTAAGAGAAAAGAATGGCACTTCAGAATTTATAGAGTATATTTTCTTTGCAGTAAGAGCATTAGAAATGTTATTTGTTGGTTGTTCCTTTGAGCATTTCTCCCTGCCTATAATTTTCAAAGATTTAGAGGGAACAGATTATAAAACAAACTGTTTTGTCAACATTTAAAAATGTCATTTGCGAAGATGTGCAAAAGGTAAGGAATTTTTCCGTTCATCCAGTTTTCAGTCAAATATGTATAGTACCATCCCACTCTCTCTCTCTCTCTGTAAATGTTTATACACACCATGCCATGAAATTTAAATCAATATTCCTATCCACGGATTGTATTCGCATTTTAACTGCCAAGTCTTAAGACTTATTATGTAGAATCAGCCAACTTGCAGGATTGTTGTTAGATCTCGCATCGTTAAACCATTTTTATAATGATAAGTCTAACACTTTTTCAACTTCTCAGACAGTTTGTCTTTTCTTTTGCTTTACGTCCTTTGCAAGATTTTTTCACTAGTATGAGAACTCATCAGATACCGGTGAAGGGCTTCAAATTTAGATCATTTTATTGGCACACAGAGTCATTGAGCAGTGAGAATTGTTTGAAGTACCAACGCCTGGTGTGACAAGGGACCTCGGTTTTTAAGCCTCATCCGAAAACCCGCGACCTCCACTTCAAAATGCCGAGCGCTTGATGAAGGAATAGTTGCTACATGCTCCTGTTTTATATCGACTCCGGTCTGTCGTGGCCACGATCGTCCGATCACGGTGCGAGCGCTTTACCGAATGAGCTGACTGTGAATTGTACAAATTTCAAAAGTCGAAAAGACTAGACACAATTATTTCAAAAACTTAATTAGACAGGCTTCGCCTGATATGAAATATTGTAAAGTTGCCATTTGAAGTACAATTATGATTATATGATTTACTACAATTATATTTGTAGCATCAAAAAACTGAAATCATATGCAGATAATTGAATTACATGTAGAACTTCCATATCTGTAAAAAGTCAAAAGGATTAGACTTAAGTTCCAAAACATTTAGTGATCGGGAGGCCCGGATTCGATTCTCGTTTGAGCGCCGCGTCAAACCTAAGACGTAATTTATATATAAAAAAAAAGTCAAACGGATTAGGCTTAAGTTCGAAGACCCTTTGTTCTCAGTCAAACCTAAGTTCCTTCGCCAAATGCAGTAAAGTTCATGGGTACAGTCAATGGCTCCAATGACATTTGGGAATCCTCTCTTTTCTTGAAATTTACATGCAATATTGAACTGAAGTCTATTGTCCATTTGCCATTTTATGTAAACATCCTTTAATTCTATCAAAGAAGCAATTACTCACTTTCTGCATAAAACAACTTTTAAATCTGCAAAGTCAAAATATATAAGTAAAAGTCGTTGATCTTTCGGATGATACCTTAAAAACCGAGGTCCCGTGTCACGGCACGTAGGTGTTGGCATGATAAAGAACCCTTGCTGCTCAATGGTCCTGAGGGCCGAGAACAGGTCTAAATTTGAAGTCTGGCCTTTCAATGGTATATGGTGACGTCTCTATATGAATAAAAAAATTCTCAAATGGGACCTGCACAACATGGAATCAATCAAAACTTTATAGTCTTCTCTTATACAGGGACACTAAATTATTATATGTTAAACTGCATTTAAAATTCACACTGCCTTCAAATATTATAATATATTTACAAACAAACTTTGGAAAAAAGGATTATTTATAAATAGTAACCGATAATAATGACAAGTTTTCCAACAAAAATTGCTCAATCACCAGTTAAAACCCCCAAAAAGGTGATCAATGAGTAATTAGCATTAAAAAACAAAATTGTTAAAATTTTGGAAAATACATTCAATATTATAATCGAATGCTGCTAAATTTTGTTTTTTAAGGAGGAGTTCTTGTCTGGTTTCAGACTAGATAACATATACATTTGCTTATATGTCTTATATATTTATACATATAAGTGATTTAAAAAATCATATTTTTCTTTCCCCATCATAGTTGTACAACTTTGAATAGAAATGGTAAACTGAGTTTGAAATCTAGCAGGAACTATATTTGTGGCGGAATGACGGCGTACGAAAAAAATCTCTTCTCCTTCACAAAATCACTCTAGAACAAGGAATTTGATCAAAATTTTTAATCAAAGACTTTAAAAAATTCAAATGTAAGTAAAATTAATAATAATGGACTGAAGTTTTAAAGTATATCACATAAATATGATTTTACAAACAAACTACAATTTTATAAGCCTGTAAAGCTTTCAGTCTAATAAAGATTTGAGCATAGAATCTGTAAAAAGTGTTTTTTTCTCCCTTAGTAAACGGCCAAAGCATTTTGATTTTGTATCAGTTTGTATCCTTATATGACTGCTTTATCATATTTAAAAATAAGAAAAATTTAAATATATGAAGCATATAAAAATGACGAAAATATCCTAAAAATTTAAGAAAAATTGAGGAAATTCGGATTAGCAAATATCTATTTTAGTTGAATTTTGCTTGTAGATTTGGTAGTATCATGAAATATATGGAGATAACGAACAGTATGCAAGCTCAAAAGTCCATTAAACATTACAAAATAGGTGCAGAGCAAACACGTACCTCCAAAACATCAGAGGTGGGATCAGGTGCCATGGAGGAGTGAGCATCCCCTGCCGACCGGTCACACCCGCCGTGTGCTCCTTGTCATGATCGGGAAATAACGGAAAAATCCGTCGACAATTCAGTGTGAAAATAATGGCCTAACAGTTAGTATGAAAAACGTCAGTCAGCATTTGACTCGATGATAAATTGTATTTGCTGACAAGGTCATTGTATCGACCATAGAACTTATGAAACGATGACTTTAAACGAGACTGACGATATTCTTGTTTCATCAACTTGTTTGTCAATGTAACACCTCGTTTTAGAAATTGTACATACGTAGAGCATATGCATGCTCTTGCGTATAGAATCAACTGAGAGATATAAACCCCGTATGCAGGTGATAAAGGTATATTGCTGCGTAAGTAAGGGAAGTTGACGATTGAAAAGTTAAAGTCATCACGTTTATCATAAAGCTTGGTTGTTAGATTACCATTAACGTCTTTTTCAAGTAAAATATCCAAATATATCCGAATATGTGTCAGACTCTGTAGTTACTGTATCTTTTATCTCAAGCTCACCGGGATATATCGTATTGACATAAGAATGGAAATAACCATTGTTAATTGACAATACGTCGTCGATATATCTAAATGTCGAGTGTTTTCTTCTTTTCACGTATAAGATTTTGGACAAATTCTGCTTCATATGAATACAAAAAAGGTCTGCTAGTAACGGGGCGCAATTGGTACCCATGGAAATTCCAATAGATTGTTGGAAGACCTGGTCTCCAAAAACCACCTAGATATTGTCTATCAGAAACTCAAGCATCTTTTTAATGTCAACTTCAGAGTAATTGTGTGTACAATCAGAATGTTTTTTAACAAAATAATTTTGCAAAATGACCATTGACAAGGTAAGTAAATTTACGAGTTCCATTTTTATTGAAAAAGCAGCTGTCAATGATATCAAAAGCCTGGATTTTAATTTATCGTGGGGAATGGTTGTGTTTAAAGTTGAAAAGTCGTAAGTTTTTAAGCTATTGATTTTGGTTAAATCTTGTGATTTCAAATTTTCAAAAAGTTCCTTGGAATTTTTAAGTATCCACATCTGATTTACACCACTTCTCGAATATATTGTTGCACAGTACTCTCGAAGTCTCCCCTTCACTACTGTTAATATCTTGGTGAAAGACTGTTAATATCTGAAAGACCCTATATGGTAGTATCTTTTGAAGCAAAAAGAAAAACACATTTTAACTTTTGAAATAGAAGTAGGCATCGCTTGATTGGAAACAGTATTTTCTTTATTGTTAAAGTGAAGGAAAAAAACATGACCTTGACTTGACCTTGGTTCTAAAATAAGACGGTCAAATTTAATCTTACTGATACCATCACTTAGTGATAATGTCTTCTTGATTCTACGAAAATTTCCTTAAATTTTCAATACAAGAAATATGACTGAGAAGAATCTCTCCTTAAGCCAAAATTTTTTCATATAAATGATTTTTTTGGTAAAGATTAAATGAAAGGTGGCTTGGGGATTTCAGTCAAATATCACACCCATTACCTGTAGTTATTTAATTATCTATGCAAGTGTCTATTTCTTTAAAAATGGGTACATATCAATTGATGCCTAGTTCAACTATCAAACATTCAAGCATCCTTGGGATGAGGACTATTTTTCTACTAACTTATATAAAATTTTTCTTCCTGGATTTGAAGATTGGCTAATATCAAAAGGGAAGTGGAATCGCCTTCCCTCTCCATGTGATGACTTGACGAGGTAATCCCACTATCCAATATTTTATCGTTAAACCACAAAAATTGGACCCCACGAAAATATGTAATTTTACAGTACATCAGCTTGCATTCTATCTGTTTATATTAAGTACCAAGAAGCAGCTATCAATTTGAATATTAGGAGCTAAGCTACCAAACTCTGTACCAAGTATCAATACGGAAAATGGTTTTGCTTTTACAAATATACATAACGGGTTCCAGTAAATGTTCTACCAAGCCTCTTTCTTTCTCCTCACAAAAATATTAACAGCAGTGAAGGAGAAACTTCAGGAGTACTGTACAACAATTTATTCCAAAAGTGGTGTAAATTAGATGTGGATACTTAAAAACTCCAAGGAACTTTTAGACAATTTGGAATCACAAAATTTTCCAAAATCATTAACTTCAAAACGTACTTTTCAACACTTGATACAACCATTCCAACGATAAATTAAAATCCAGGCTTCATAAAATTGTAGATCTTGTTTTTTTTTTTGAAAAAAAGAAATTGATTTTCACAGTAAGATTAATATGTATATAGTTTAAATAATTTATGAACACATGAAGTTATGTATATTTTAAACTGTTAACGTGTTTTTTTTTCATTTTGTATTTAAGATCGTAGGATGGGACGTTAAACAGTGCCTCATGTGAAGAGTTATAACCCTTTAGTTTAAAAAAATCGTTTCTTTGGTTTTCGAAAAAGAGTAGGATTATTTGGGGCCAACAGAGAAACCAAAAAAACTTCCAAAACCGGTCATACGAAATACGTTTACCTCCGAAACATGGCGGAATTACTGCTGACTAGGCGTAAACAATAAATCGTCCAGGATAAATTTACGTTTGTGACCGGTCGCCCGCGTGGCGCAGTGGTTAGAGCGTCTGCTCTAGAGTCGCGAAGTAAGTAGTTGATCCTTACGTCGCGGGTTCGAATCCCACTGTGGGACGTGGAGACCGGTCCTTCGGATGAGGCCGTATAAACTGAGGTCCCGTGTCGCAGTAGGTGCTGGCACGAAAAAGATCCCTCACTGCTCAATGGCCGTAGGTGCCGAGTATAGGACAAAATTTGCAGCTCTCCACCGGCAAGTGGTGGCGTCTCCATACGAGTGAAAAAATCTCGAGAGGGACGTTAAACAACATACAAACAAACAAACAAAACGTTTGTGACCGTCTTTGTTCTTTTGTCTTTACACTCCTTTATCTGAGAGAGAGTGTGAATCAAGTGGGCGATATAGCTCTTGGTTCTCATGTTTTATGTCATTGCTCTTTTTTTCGGGCTTTAATGTCGAGACAATACCTTTCTATTCCACCAATAATTTCATTAAGTATCACTGTAAAAACTGTGTTTAGGAAATAAACACTTTTATTACATGTTTAGATCTAAACGTGTATAGAATTGTGTTTAACAAATAAACACTTATGTCTTGACATGTTTTATATCTAAACGCGTTTAGAAATTAAACACGTTTTACTGTAAAGTGCAGAGTTATCTTCCCGGAAATGACACACATATGTTTGAACGTTAATTTGAGCGGCTATCTAAACAAAGAAAACACAACAAGCTAAGATGGACGTATCAAAGAAAGTCACGACAACCAAATTCAAGGGATAACCAAGAAGAAATAGTGAAATACGTGAAAGGGCATCTTATTACTGCAACACATTAAAGGTTTGTTTTCTTTGCTTTGATTAACCACGATGAGCAACGTAAATAAAGTTGACTTGGAATATATTGAATTCGTTCATAGACTTGCAGGAGAGGAAATAATATTATGTCATTATAAACATCTGTATTTCCATCAGTATAGTTTCACTAAAACTTGAACACTTGTTTGTCTGTAATGTAATGTAAAATATCAGTGATAGTGTACTTTTACTACAATCTGGCTTTCTTTCCTACAGGTACTGTAGTCCAGATTGAACTCAGAATACACCTATCAGAGCTAGGACCTGGTGTCATCTTCAAGTGTAATTTTGTTGTTCCATAATCAGCACTTTGAATTTTCATTTTGTGGAGACTACTGAGTTAATTCGACAGTGTTTACAATTATCCTTGTGCATTCGAAATGGATTACTTTCTGGCAGTTATTGGTGGGATATAAGCTATAATTTATGGTGCTTTGGGACTTGCTGAAAGTTTATGAAATTTGATATTTTTGTGATTGACAGGAAGAAAACTCTGCAGCCGATTCAAATTATAAATTATTATAATAAATATAGATATAAATATACATTTTGTATTTTCAATTTAAAAATTCTTTAATAAAACGTTTAGAAATATTCAAAAAAAGTTTTGATATTAAATTGTCAGTTTAATATTTTTTTCTTAATAATTTTGAAGATTAAAAGCGTGTGTGATCTATGTGTACGTTATAAATTATTTGTCATTCTGATTGGGTTGTTGAGACTAATCAAATCTATTCAGTTCTATCTCCAGTATTATTTGTGTAAATTACATGTAAGTACATCGCACAGTGTCCATTTTATTGCATAATTAAATACATATCCCAACGTTCAGTGGCTTTATGGAAAATAATTAATATCGGTTACCTATTTTGAAAATTTTGACAATTATGCGCATTGGAAAACATATACTTTTTGTGCCTAAATTTACGAGAGTGTTTTGTTTTTCTGCAGGTACAAATTATACTTATGATGTTTTCAGATATCAAACACTTCTGCTGTTATGTGTTTAGAATTTAAACACTTGTGCTTATGTGTTTAGATATGTTTAATTTCTAAGCACACAACAATATCTAAGACATGTTTTGAAATATTACACGTTTAGGAATTAATATAAAAAAGGAGGTGACAACAAAGTGTTTAGAAAAGTGTTTGAATTGTAAACACATTTTTACAGTGTAATTCGGATAATGTCTGAATTGTTTAACTTTTTCATACGTATAGAAAGAGTGCATACAGTAAAGGACAAATAGGATAAAATCCGTCTAAATATACCTGACATACATATTTGTTGAGACTCTATACTAATAACTAATCATTTTCTAAGTCCATTTTTCTTCCTCGTGCTGCAAGTAGGCAGAATCATAATTGCAAAACACCTGACGTCGACAAGCAAAACAATGTTGTTTTGAGAACGATAGTAAATCATATTCGTGTGGTTTCAGATGGAATAGAAAATATGTTACTAGAATATTCTACTTTGGATGCACTGTTCTTTGCATCCGTTCTTTTTTTACCTCTGCCAAATTACTAACAAAAATTTTATGATGTGATTTACGATTTTTTGCCACTCAAGATGGACAATAATTCACAATGCCCGAAAACGACGTATAATTATTTTAGGAATGACTCTAATTCTTGGTCAAATTATTCGAGTATAACCTGGTTTGGGTCAGTTTACGCTTTATAATCCGCGAAGCGGATTATAAAACAGCGTAAACTGACCCAAACCAGGTTATACTCGAATAATTTGGCCAAGAATTAGAGTCATTCCTTATAATTTAATTTTAAAATCATTAAATAACTATGGGTTTAAAATTTCGTTACTTTTTATTAGTTCAAATTTGCCGCTCAATAATACAACCATAGTAACGGAAGTGATGGGAATCGAGGGGAGGTAAAAACTGATACATAGGCATAGCAGCCATGTTGTTTGGTTACATGTGGTAAGATCGAATTATTGTTTGAAATTAAAGGTACATTTATTAAATCTGGAATTTTCCATGAATCCCGAGGACTGGAAATGAGAGGATTGTATGGATACAGGTGATTCAGCTGGTTGTCAGGGGGGTGTGTCCCCTTACCAAACCAGGTTATACAGAAATAATTTGTGTTCCTTTTTGGATATTAACCAATCAGAGGCTAGTATACAAACGAAATTAAATTATTAATCTTTCCCTGGAAAGAAGCTTATTGATCTTATGTACCTTTAACTTATTGTTATTGATCTTGTGTACCTTTTAAATATGTTAATAATTCTATAATTACATTTACAACATACCATATGATTCAGTTTAATGATTCTTCGTTCAAAACCACACCGGACACGGTAGCCTAGTGGTAGGTCGTTCTTCGTAATCGGCAGGCCCGGGTTCGATTTTGGCCGAGTGAACGTTTCCTATCTCTCCCTCTTTCTCAATTCATGTAATCCCTGATTATCAATCAATATATGATCTTGAACCTTGAATCAATAATAAAACATCTAATAATGGGTAATATTATCTATTTATCCATAAAAATTTACATTGAAATCAATGCAGACTTTTATTGATATATATGCCAAAGATGCCAGAAAGACAATAATAATAATGATACATATAGACTATCACACTGCTGTTTTGATCTCGGCCTTGGTACATGTATCAGCCCGAGCGGTTGGTATCGGCCCAAGCCCGGAGGGCGCGAGCCGAGACCTTCCGAGGTCAGATACCAGGGACGAGATCAAAACAGTGGTGCGATGTTTATATCATATACAGTATATAAAAGCAACGGCAATTAAAGAACAAAAATTAAGATATTTTCCAACTGAAAGTTTTATTAAATTTTGTCATACGAAAAAAATTGGAGTTACTTTTCTTTATTTTTGATGTTTAGATGTTGCTTGACGAAGGTGATTAATCATGAAGAGAAGGGATTTGCCTGATCTGGTGTTTTGAAACATAACAAAGCACATTGCATTAAAAGGATTTAAAGGTCACAAACTTTAGATAACTCTACTTTCATTTTGGTTCAAACCTTGTAACATGTTCAACGAATCGTTACATCTTTCAGGTCTGATTCTCAAAAAGAAATTTTGTTATAGGAAATGAAAGCACCAAGTCTCTACTTTACTCTCTGAAATGGGACAGAGAGTGATAGTCAATTAATTAATATAAGGACAGGGCCATTTTATACATAAAGTGAACCTAGCTCTTTATAGTAACTGTGTGTTTTACTTACTTACTTAGTCCTCTTCGTAATTGAGCACATAAGGCCTGCATCGAGGACCTCCATCTCTATCTGTCCGCTGACATCTGCTGTAGCTTGCCCCAAGTCCATCCCTGTTCTTTCATTTCTTTTCTACTGACCGCCGCTTTGGTCGCCCTCTGTTTCGTTTCCCTGGTGGAGTCCATCTTAAGGCTACCCTCAGTATATCTGATGTTTCCATTCTCAAGACATGGCCAATCCATTTCCATCGTTTCTCTTTAATCTGATCAGATATGGCAGCTGTTTGTGTTCTCTCATACAGCTCCTCATTACTGATCTTGTTCGGCCAAAATATTTTTAGTATTCTACGGAGACATCTTGTTTGGAAGGTGTCTAGTTTTTGAGTGATGTTGTTTGTCACCTTCCAGGACTCAGATCCATATAAGAGGACTCCAATGACATTTGTTTTAAATATCTTTATTTTTGTTTTGGTTCTGATAGTTGAAGATTTCCAGATGTTCCGTAAGTTGGCAAAGGTGGTATACGGGCTTTTGCAATTCTATTTTCAACATCCAAGGTGGAATCTCCATTGGCTGTGATCTTGCTGCAAAGGTATATAAAATTGTCTACTTCAATTGTGTGTTTTGCTTACGATATATTTTAAAACTTTAATTGACACATTAAAAGAAAACTTTATATTGTCTTACTTTGAAAGCAAATAAACGTCCATTTCTTTTCAAAACACGTTGTGTTCCTGTTCAAAGTAATTTAAGATTCAGATCTAATTTTAGTACACAAAATATTTTTCTTTAACACTTATATAGGATTGTTACCTTTAATTCACACAAAACAGAAATAAGAATTAAAATTTGATGGTGAGGCAGCCCCTTGACAACGGGCTGAGACAGGGATATCTCAGCCCTGAGGGCGAGACAGCCCTAGTTCCCAGATGCTGTCTCAACTAGTTCAATATGTGCCTGTATCAGGGCTGATACACTACTAGGCATATGATATATAAAAGATTCTTTCTATTTAATTATCTGGCTTAAGGAAGTTTATTGAGGAATCACTGTTTAGTTTGTGGGTATGCTGCATGAATTATCCAACCTTTCCAACTATCGTTGATGTTCCTGGCATAACAAACTAGACAGTGATTCCTTATATTTACATTTATATGTGAAATAAAATTTAAATATAAATTTAAAAATGCTGTCTTGTAGATTTAAATACACGAGGCCTCACATGTTAATTTCAATAGTCACCGCCCACTGACGTCAGACACAAACACAGCCGCACGAGATTACCATGCATACAAGGCTCCTGACCTTTCACCCGGCGAAATTAACATTCCGGTTGAATTATCAAGGAATCAATTCACCTAACTTTCAAAGAGTTATCACAGAGAAAACAATTAGAAATGGAAATATTAGCTATATATTCGTTCCAGTTGAACATGACCTTCAACTAGAAGATTAGAGTAAAACTTGCTTTCAACCCTCCCGCCCAAAATATTCAAGGTTTAGCTTTTAAGTCACCTAGAACACTACCATGTTTTAATTTATTTCCAGTTTAGGTCTAAAGAATTGTGTGTTGGAAACGACAGTTTTACAACGAGTCGGCAATATTTCTGCCATACGTGATAAATTTAATGAGATACAGGCAGGTTTTGAAAGTATTTTCAAAGTGGTTTCTATAGCGGCCCCCAGTGAGCCTACTTTTTTTCAAAAAACAGAAAAACGTTTTTGTGGTGGTGCGAAGGGATTGTAATCCTCGACACAATGCATCGTTTAACATCCCATACGACTAACTTGAAATTTATGAATCGCTACAGTTAGAATCTATACGTGATTACAAACCTATTTAAAAATATACGTGTACGTCTTTCTAAATCTTATTGTAAAGGTAGGTTTCGTGTAAAAACCGTTACAGTATACGAGGTTCATTCATTAAATAATGAAACTGGATACAAAAAAATATGACGCAACCTTAAATTCAAATAATTTATTACATTAATTCTTCAAAATATCCTCCGTTTACTTTAACAGACTTTTCAAGTCTCTTTATCCAAGACCAGAAAGCCTCGGCATACTCATCCTTATGTATACCTAAAAGGCACTGATAGATGGCACTTCCAATGGCCGATCTGGAGCTAAAGCGTCTTCTGGACAGCATTTTCTTACGTTTAGGAAAGAGAGAGAAGTCGTATGGACTCAGATCTGGCGAATAGGGCGGGTGTTGTAACTGTAATTCTTTCTTTCCTCAGGAACGCGCTTTAACCTCTTTATGTTTGCGCGCGGCAGTATTGTCATGCAACAAGTAAATTCCACGAAGGCCCGTCTTTGGGCGTCTTTCACAGAAAATATATTTCACTACATCCAGTATTCTGTTTTTGTAAAACAAGCCATTGACGGTTCTTCCTTCGGGTATAGGAATTTTAACGATTGAATTTCTAGAGTCAAAGAAAATGCTATACAAAACCTTCTTTGAACTCTTACGACTTCTAGCAATAACGGGCCTTCAGCTGCATTTTCTAAGCCACATTCTATTATCTACTTTTGTCTGAGGCTCAAAATAATGGACCCAGGTCTCATCACCTGTTATGATGCTGGATATTTTTTTGTCACGATTCTTAAATGATTTAAGGAGTTCTTTCATCATTTTTACCCTTGTTTTCTGTTGTTCCTCAGTGAGTAAATGAGGCACCCACCTGGCTGAAACTTTCCTAAGATTAAAATTTTTTGTCAGAATTTTGTGTGCTGCTCCCGTTGAAATCTGGAGGACTCTTGTGACGTCTTCTACTGTGTGTCTTGCATCTTCTGTTATCATTGTACTCAGAGCATCAATATTTCTTTGGATCATCACTTTTTGGTCGTCCTGTACGTGTTCGATTTTCAAGACTTGTTTCTCCGTGTTTGAATTTCTTCATCAATCTACAAACTGTACTGTAAGAAATTACACACTTCCCATCTTCCCATATATAGCAAGCATCTCTTTGTAGGTGCCTTTCAATGATTTCCCTAGCAATACACAGTTTTTCATATGCGCCCGCATTTTCATTTTCACCTGAGAGGCCATTTTGAGCTGAAAGTCCCTCAGTGTAGTGACCATGCCGTTTTTGAATTGTAAGAGCTTTATGAATACGAAAGCAAATTTCGTGCAGTTTTCGACGAATGAGAGAGAATGAATGGAATTTATTGGCCATGAAAAGAGAATCTAAAAATACTATAATGTATTTTTTATGAAAAACGTATAATTGTACGAACACTAAATGTGTTTAAATAATTCTGGCATTGTCTGCACATTGTTGAAAAGTGTACTTCGTAAACCAAAATTAGACTTTGCTTACATGATTGATTATATGCTTGCAAACCTTTTCGCATAAGGACATGTTCTGCCCACTAGAAATTATTGCTTAGTGTGTTCGAGTATTTTCCGCATGCGAACTAGATGTAATAAAGATGCTAATTTCATTATCCTCATCAGTTTTATTGACATATAATAGCTAGAATAGATTTAACCACACTATAGTCGCCTTAATCTTGCATAAATCCTCTTTATAGTTAGCTTAAACCTTGACGGATTACTACACTGCATCAAAATCATTCAATCTCTGAAAAATTTTAATAAATGTGGTTGTTATTTATGTTTTACAATTTGAGTGACTCAAGTGACCTAAAAACTATGACTTTGGTTTTTTTTTTTTTTTACTTCTGTAATAAATCTCGCAGTTTTGAAACAACAGCTCAAAAACCTTTATTGATCAAACCGTAGAACTTGACATCCTTCAAAAAACATGAATGTTTTTTTTTTTTTTCAGTTATGAAACAAGGTAAATGATACCAAGGTGTACATCCCTTTACTGTATCCTTTTGTGGTTTTTAAAGGGGTTATGTAGAATATCGTACATATTTCATAATTTTATGCTAATTATATAATTAACGTTTCATCCGTAGAAGACGCAAATCCTGATGTGATTAGATTTGTTTTGTATCGCTTATATTATATCCAAACAGGGTCAAGTTATAATTAGTTATTGAAAATTTCATGGAACATCAAATGTCAGCTATAGAATCTATCTACCGTAACATTTTAATACATGTATGCACATTAAACTGTTCTTTTTTTTATAACTTTTCTTTGAAGATGAAATCAATAAATTAAATTTTTGTATGAAACTTGACCAGTACTTAATACATGTAATGCCGACACTGACTTGGGTCTTACTTTTAGCGTTTTGAATAATCAGTTTAAACGCACTCAAAATTAAATAGGCTTAGATGGATGTTTATAGCATCCTTTCGCTTACAGTACGTTGTTTTTAATCCCAACAAAATTCGGTTTAGCTGACTGAATATTTTGCAATAACAATTAACAGATTTTCTGCCAAAGAATTTATGATGTTGATTAAATGTGTGTGTTATTCTCGTTAAGAAAAATATGTTTATAGCCATGCACAAAACGGAACCATTATATTTGCATAATATGAAAACAAGAAGATTGGACTCAATAATATGCACTCAATTTATTCTGATACACTCATTTAAGAATCTTTTAAATTAGAAATATGAAGTTATAAGATAGAAACACAATTTTTTTTCTTGCAAGAGTTGTCATCATTTCTTACATGCATGACGCCTCACTTTTGTCGAGATGAAATATATGCCTATTTACGGCACATCTAGTGGTCTATGAGCACCGCATCAGAAACAAGTGTCAGACCAATATCTGGAGCAAACTAGTTCCCACTACTAATAAAATGGTCCAGTTTTATCGACTCTGATATTGTTGTCGTAGATCAATGGCCCCGATAGTGTCATATTAATTCCAACATCTTCACTAGACCCTGGCTTAATTTGTGTTCTATCAACTGTCCTTAGATATTGGGTTTATGTTGAATAAAAAATTTTGCGTCTTACCGCAAAACCTCTAAACTCTGTAAAAATAAGATTTTTTGTTTCAGTCTCTGACGTTGTTAACAATTTTATGGGAAAATATAGAGATTCAATACATTGCAAGGAGATTCATAGAAAATTGCCCATTGTTGCTTAGCAACGCCTGGTTAAAATCAATCAGATGAAGGCATTGGCTTTGAGTTCTTTGTCGTCTGTGGTATGTAAAATGACGTGCTTATAGCTGAACGACAGTTCTGCGACGTTCTAGCGGGCGGTCAGAGGAAACATTGTACACGGTGAGTCTTAGCAAATATCATACTATTCAAACATCAATCATTCCTTGTTTTCATATTCTTATGGAATAATTTGAATACAGTCAAGTTTGCTTAATTCTTGCTTTGATTTTGCAATTGAGTATTGACATAATTTTTCTGCACCTATTTGATAATTTTTGTCTTGCGATTTCAATGAAAAAATTCTTATGAATGTTAAATAATTACAGTAACTTTAAAATATGCACCATATATATACTTGCACATATTTTTCACTGTTAATTGATGGCTAGACCAGACAAACCGCTTGATACTCCGTGAAAACCATAAACATTCAACAAGCTTTCCAATAAAATTGTGGCAATTTGAGGGCCAAGTCCCATATAAAAACAACATTGCATTTTTAAAAATCTTTTAAAATATATATCGCAACGACGAGTAGTACATGGTTGTGGGAAAACGCAGGATAACCTTTACTGAAAAGGGAATTCGTCTTGAAATATCACGGTTAGAATAACGCAGCGGGTGCAAAAATAATCAACAGATTTTCTTAAAATCACACACACTGATAATGCATTGAATTATACCGACCACTTTGAAATCTTTTATAAAGTATTGCTCATTACTCATGATATGTGAAGCACCTGTAAAGGGGCATGGACACAAACTTGAAGTTTATATCCTTCAAAATCTAAGACTGTACTGATTTGCACTTTGCAAGAGCGTTTCAGACCAAATAATAATAATAATAATAATAAAACGTGGTTAGATACTTCAATTATCTTACATTTATTAAAATATACATTCAGATTTATTCGCAATTAGAAATTTTGGTAAATTTAATTAAAAGTCTTCTGTCGCTTTCGATAAACAGTAATATAATTCGCAAAAAGAAGAAAAAATGGAGTACGATTGGCGGATCCGGCAATTTTTAATGAAACTGACAATTTGATACAGAGTCATTAGTACAATATTCAATCAAAACATGATTTAAGTAAAATAAAACAAATAAGTTGTGATCACTGATTAACAAACATTGATGGAAATTCAAGTGGCATAACATCGAACCCGATACTAAAAAGAAAAATGAGTCTGCATGGAATAACCTCATGAAAATAAAAATAGTTTTAATGTGAATGGGCATGGAATAAACGTATAACATTTGATACTATAAATGATGAATATAATTATCTAATAAAATTACTATTAGTGGGTTAATATATTCGATTCTTTAATCCTTGATGAAAATGGAAACCGCGCATCATGGAAACGAACGCGAAGTGCAGTATGCACATGTATATATACAACCAAATTTGCACCAGAGTCCTTTTGTACTAAACCAAACTCTTGAATGTGGAAACGCAGAGAACTATGGGTAGTATGATATAAATGTACACCAGGTATAAAAAAATTGGTAACATGAAATTAATGAATATAATATCGTTCAAGTGTCCGATACTGTAGCTCTACTGGTTTAAACTGTACCTGTAACAAACGATGAGAAAAGTAGCACTTGCACTGAAACTATGAAACGGAATAAATAGAATAAAGCCTTGGTTTAGTCCCATTTAGTGGAAAGATTTATTGCTGTTGGAGAAGTAGACTTTTGAAAGAATTTCATAGAAATTTCTATTTTTGTAACAATGGCAAGACTTTTTCATCAAAACACGACTCACAGAGTAATCTACTTACATGTATGTGTAAAGTGATATAAATATCACACCAAAACTGAAGGAGGAGTAGCATTTTGAGAGTATTTCACAGAAAATTCTATGTTTAGTAACCAACAGTATTAATCGAAATCAAAAAACCTAAACACAGAATTAAACTTATCTGAGTTGAAATCAGACCAAAACAGTAGGAGTAGTGTTTTAAAAGTATTTCACAGAAATTTCTATTTGAAGTAACCATGGCAACAACGCTCGTAAAAAAATAAAAACCGACGCACAGAAGTAAGTACCTCAATGTAGATTACTAGTGTTCCAAATTATATTGAAATCAGACAAAAACTATAGGAGGAGTAGTATTTCGAAAGTATTTCACAGAAATTTCTATTTTTAGTAAGAACGGCAACAACATTCACCAAATCAAAAACCGATGCAAAAAATTGTGCATATTTGTGTAGTCTACTTGTGTGCCAAGTTATATTGAAATCAGACTAACATTGTAGGAGGAGTAGCGTTTTGAAGTATTTGATAGAAATTTCTATTTTTAGTAACCATATATCACCGTACGTTCAACAAAATCAAGCATATATCTTAGAGTAGTCTACTTGTATGCAAAGCTACATTGAAATCAGACCAAAACTTTTAGAGGAATAGCATTTTTAAAAAAAAAGTTTACAGAAAAACGGACACCGTGCAATTGCACAAGCTCTTCTGGATTTCTGACAAGGAGAGCTAAAACAAATGCAGAAAAAGTTTGCATAAACTTCCATTTTAAAATTTCCCATTTTACTAAAGGCTATAATTGTGAAAAAAATGAATTTTCTAATTATTTAACTGAATTACTTATTTACGAAAGCCGGATAGGCTCATTTTTGACAAGACAAAAAAATATTTAACTCGTTATAACGAGATAATTATCTCGTAATAACGAGTTAGTATCTCGTTATAACGACTTAGTATCTCGTTATAACGAGTTAGTATCTCGTTATAACGACTTAGTATCTCTTTATAACGAGTTAGTATCTCGTTATAACGAGTTAGTTATCTCGTTATAACGAGATAATTATCTCGTTATAACGAGTTAGTATCTCGTTATAACGAGTTAGTTATCTCGTTATAACGAGTTAGTTATCTCGTTATAACGAGAAAATTATCTCGTTATAACGAGTTAGTTATCTCGTTATAACGAGTTAGTATCTCGTTATAACGAGTTAGTTATCTCGTTATAACGAGTTAGTTATCTCGTTATAACGAGTTAGTTATCTCGTTATAACGAGATAATTATCTCGTTATAACGAGATAATTATCTCGTTATAAAGAGATAAAAATTGATCTAAAGAGTTGATATATCCAAGTAAAGAATATAAATGTACTATTATTTATAGGAAATAAACAGAAGCCAGTCGATCAAATTTGTTTGAAGTGTGCCTGATAAAGATTTTGTGGAACAACAGTATACTAGTTTTTGTGTTATGCTTTTGATTAGTATTGTTCATTGAAAAGACCGAAAACAAATATACGGAAACTTATGACCGCCTCATGTTGTTGTGTTATACCTTAAAATTGCAAAATAGAATTAGTGTCATCTTCAAATGGAATGGATATAACGTCAAAATGTTGTCAACTTGTACAAGGAGATCAGAAAAAAAAAGATATATTCTGGCTGATTTAACTGGCCTGTTCAAGCTTTCTTGACTATGTTAAAATTATGATAATTTTTGCGTAATATTTGTCGCAATAGAAAATGCATAGAAATAATCCCATTATTTTATATATTCCGAATTACTAATGTCGATATGATACCATTTGTTAGGCTTTAACGTCCATATTTTGAAAATTCCTTGCCTGTTAACAATTAAGAAATACCAGTTCATTTTTATCGTCTTAAAGGGGCAGGGCAAGATCAAAATTCAATGTCTGACAAAAAAATAAATTCACGTTGTTTTTATCATCAATCCCTCCTTCCCCGCAATAATAAATATGATGAATTTCAAGAACTAATACTGTATTTATCACTTAATAATTTATATATTTCTTTTGTTTATTAAAAAAAAGAAACATTTTAATTTACCAATTTGGCATGAAATCTCATGTACAATATGTATTTTAAGCGTTATTATCAATGTGATAGAATAAAAAAACTTTTGGGGCTCTTTATTCTACGGAAGTCACAATAAAAAGACGAAGGTCACCAGGCTGAAATGTAGTGCATGTAGGAAATTCACATGCCTTACTTTGACAATAGTAAAAACAGTTGAAATGTTTGTGATAGAATGAAAGTTTAATATCTAAAGTTTACAATATGATACGCATTAATTAAGGTGTATTTCAAGCATAAATTATGCCTAGAAATATGTATTGTATCGTGAGACAGGATTTTTGATATTTTCACTCGTGAAAATATAAAAAAAAAAATCCTGTCCCACTCTTGAAATAAATTCCATAACAACTACAAAACATTGAATATCCTCTATTTATACCCCCCCCCCCCCTAAAAATCATCAATCTCTTTTTGAAATAAAAATTATATGCTTGCATGCAAAGTATACATAATAAATATTGTGATGAGGAAAATAATTAACGACATTGCTTCAATGTTTTATTAATAATATTTCCATTTCTAATTTGTTTTCTCTGTGATAACTCTTTGAAAGTTAGGAGAGTTGATTTCTTGATCATTCTAACGGAATGCAAATTTTGCCAAGCGAAAGGTCAGTAGCTAAGAAGGCATAATATGCATGTAATTCTCGTGCCGCTGTCGTTGTGTTTGACGTCAGTGGGCGGGGACTATTGAAATTGACATGTGAGGCCTCGTGTAATTTAAATCTATTAGTCTACATTTTTTTAAAATCAAAATTTACAATTTTATTTCAAAATGAAATGGAAATATAAGGAATCACTGTCTAGTTAGTAGAGTATGCCAGGGACATCAACGATAGTTGGAAACGTGGGATAATTTATGCATAACGGGCTTGTAATACATGTATAGTATTAGTCCTATTCGTTGATCAATCCTAATTAAAAAGGTTATAAAAGTGAACTGGCTTTGTAAACTCTGTAAACTTTTTTTTGTGTGTTGTAAACTCTGGTTTGATGTTTTGTCACCATGTGGTAAACATAGGATCCGCCAAATAGACGTGAATCTCAAATCTACGTGAATCTGCACAGCTTGGACCCCCCCCCCCCCCGCAAAAAATATAAACAGTGAATCATGACAGAATATTAGATAAAATGTCAATATCAGCAGATCAAATCATCGTGGACAATCTGCATAAGCTTAGTCACAAAGTTCGGGGGGGGGGGGTTAAACCAAGTAAAATATTTGACAAGCAAATAGAAAAAAAAGAGATTTGATATTCCAACTACGAGTATTCGTCATTATTTTCGGGAGATATTTACTCAGGTAAAAAAAAATCTGGAGGAAGGAGCACAAAAATACCCTTGACCGCCCCCTCTTCAAAAGTGGTGGTGGGGACATTAGCCCCCCTATTACTACGCCTATGATCTAACTGCTGATGTCTCACCACCCCCTCTTCAAAACATTTCTGAATCTCAAAAACAACATATGTATCGCACTGTAATCGTATATATATGTTGCATAAACGCCTGCGATATGTTGTACTTATATTGTCTCTGATATTTAATTTTAGCGGAATAGAAATTGATATATATTGAAAATGTATTTATTTAGTAGTCCAAAACATGTCGAAATAGTGTCATTCATCAGAAATAGTTGTCATAAATAAATTGCCAAAGTTTGAAGCAAGTATATTTGGCAATATTATTTTAAGAAAAATATCGCGTCCTAATGCAACAATTTGAGGAGGCGTTCAGAATTAATGTGTAAATGTGTTCGCCTTAGAGTTGCTATACTTATCAAAATATGATTATTGACAACGAGATAGTTCAAGATTTAATCATAAGTAAACCCCAGAGCAAATTAAATTTTCTACCATTTATAAATTGTTCAAGTTAAGTTTGACTGATAATTACTAGCTAAAAATTCAATGGCATTAAAAACTACAGCCATTTTTATTCAGAAAACTATCTCGTTATAACGAGAAAACTATCTCGTTATAACGAGATAACTAACTCGTTATAACGAGATAATTATCTCGTTATAACGAGATAATTATCTCGTTATAACGAGATAACTAATTCGTTATAACGAGATAACTAACTCGTTATAACGAGATAACTATAACTCGTTATAACGAGATAACTAACTCGTTATAACGAGATACTAACTCGTTATAACGAGATAACTAACTCGTTATTACGAGATAATTATCTCGTTATAACGAGATACTAACTCGTTATAACGAGATAACTAACTCGTTATAACGAGATAACTAACTCGTTATAACGAGATAATTATCTCGTTATAACGAGATCCTAACTCGTTATAACGAGATAACTATCTCGTTATAACGAGTTAATTTTTTTTTATTCTTTTCAAAATTGAGCCTATCCGGCTTTCGTACTTATTAGATGTTAGGCATGAAACGAAATTATTACAACTGACATAAGATGTAATATGCAAAGTCTTAAAAAAAAGAAGAACCGGGGGACATATATTATTCATGTTACCACAATAACTTCGGGATGTTGAACAAAAAAATAACATTTGAGGTAATTATTCTTGCTTTGTCATTAATTGTCAGTAGAAACTACATGTACTATTAGATATATTTGAATTGTTCCATCACAAGTGAAAAAAAAAATTTCCCGCGCTTTCGCGGGGTTTCACTAATTAGTGTAAACTAAATGTATATCAAGGTATTTCTCATTTCGGTAGACACTGTTAGAAATGTTACTGAAAATATTAATAGCCTTTTCTTTAGTACAGTTTGTTTCAGATTAGAATAAGTTTTGCAATAAGCTACATTTTCTTTTCTTTTAAATTTGTAAATTCTATTGCCAAAAAAAGGTTTAACAAAGAAGTAGGGGTGTAGTGAGTTTTTGTCGTAGATTGTTTAACGTCCCTTGGAGAATTTTTCACGTCACCACTTGCCGTTGGAGGGTTGCAAATTTATACCTATACTAGGCACTTTCGGCCTCTAAGCAGTGCGGTATCTTTTTCGTGCGAGCACCGACTGCGACATGGGACCTCGATTTATACGATCTAATGCAAAGGACTGTCTCCGCATCACACAGTGGATTCGAACCCACAACGCAAGGATCAATTCCTTACTCCGCGACTCTAGAGCAAACGCTGTTTACTAGTAACTACTGCGTCAAGCGGGCAACTCGTAGATTGTTATATCTTCAAAAGAGGAGAAGAAAAGTCTCATGAGAGACTACAGTATTAGTTATGCCATTTAGTTCCTTATGACGCAGCTCTAGATAGTTATTTCTTTGCAATTTGATCGTACGTATTTGTCACATTTTCCACATAGCTCAGTTTTATCTAGATTCAGGTTATCCGGGCTTGAATTCCTTGGTTAATGGAAACCTCCATTTTATTGAGAATGAAAACATCACTTGTAATAAGAGTACAGTTGAGCGCCGTAGGTCGTTGCACTTTATGAAGAACTATAAATTCAATTTACTCCCCAGTACGTGACAACAAATTTCTGATCCTTTGAAATTTCATCACGAAAAAGCTAAATTGAAAAATATTTTTTTTTAAAATAGCACTTCAAATGAAGAATATAAACATTTTGTTGAGATTTTAATAACACAGGTCGAAAAAAAGTAGTATCAAATTTTTAAGAATCTAACATTTGGTTGGTTTTACCTTCAGGATTTGTAGGTATATCAGAAGGATTTTATTGAAATGCGCACGTTTTCTGTGGTTTATTAGATGCGCAAGGGATTTCCTTATTTCCCCCTATTTACGTTGATGGCATAATAAAAAAAAATCCTCGAGTTTAGGAAGAGTTCCATTAATCTCTACGTCATACAAAACAGAACTATTTTAAATGAACTCCAATGTTCACAAATGTTTACGACAAACCTACGACTTTTTAAAGCCAAAGCGTCATGATTTTACAAACTACAGTATTTTATGCAGAGAAAATTGAGACCTTCTTGCTTCAAACGGTCTTTTCTCCTCAGATTTGTTTATCTGACACGGAAGCCAAATCAGTATGCACGGCTAGAAAAAGCATACTTTAATATTACTACACTCATTATTCTTGGAACTTTGCAAGATTACAAGGTTTAAACTTTCATTTAATAAGATGATGAAAACAAAATAACTATCGTTGATTAAATCTTTAAAATTACGCACCAAGAAGCAGACATTTTTTTCCATGATATTGACCTTTTCCGGAGTAATATCAAATTGGGATAGCTTGTTTGAAGTTACTTTTTTGCGATTTTAATGAAGGTCTTAGAAAATAACTTTCATATTTGAAATCGCACGAAGAATTGGCTAAAATTTAAATAGGCTCAAATTTTAAAATCGTTAGAATCTTTTTCTCATTGGTTACTAAGTCTTGAAGAAACGTTGTATATTTAACGTCTAAAGACTTACACAGGGAGACTAAGTAATGGGAACAATATGCAAGACTTTTTCAAGTAAATATGAAAGTACAATTGTAGTCTCGCAAGTACATGTATAAATCAAATTTAAACTTTTCAAACCGTTACGGAGCCCTCGGTAGGGTAAATTTTATCACCTAATAATCTTAATGTTATTTTAATATGCAAACATTCTCATGCGATGTTTATTCAAGTCTATATCATGATCTTCAGAATCATGGTCATTGTTTGCTTTACATCTCTTTTAAGAATATTTTACTCATGTTCGAACGCAACCAATTGCTAGTGAAAGACTACAAATTTAGACCTGTGCTCGGTTTCATTGGCCACTGAGCCTTGAGATATTTAGTTTTCGTGCCACCATCTATTGCGACAAGGGACTTCAGTTTATACAGATTCATCCGGCCTCACAGTGACAGTGGGATGTAAGGATCAACAAATTCCGCAGCTTTAGAACGCTCTTACCACTGAACCATGCGGACGACCGACATAACGGTGAGACAACAATAGGAATCCATAGTACGTAAGAATAATATTAAGGTTGGAGGTCACCCAAATAATATTGTATTTGCAATAATGTCCTTGATATGATACCACGCACATTAGGAGCAACAGCTGAATCCAAAACAGAGTAGACCGATATTTTCTGACACAATTGTTAAATTATTATTGTTTCAGCTTTTTCTAGAGAAAATCACAGGTGCAAGAGTCATGCATTTAAACTAATTTATTGAAAACCTGTTTTTACGAAAACGAACTTGAACGACGTCCTCTGACATCTTTAAATTGGTTTACAGTGAGCTTTAACCCATAATCTTGATTGAGTGACGTTGATAAAGACTGTAACTATGCATCATTCTGTGATTCTAAATGAACTTTCATTTTTAGCTCTACTGGCAAGAGACCAGAAGTAAGGTGTCCGTCGTCCGAATGTTGGTCTGTAAACAATTTTTCAAAACGCTACTCATTCTACAGTTTTCCTCAGATTTCAATGTAACTTGGCACACAAGTAGACTATACTAAGGTACATAAATATGTATATCGGTTTTTGATTTCGATGCATTCAAAATGCTACTCCAACGACAGTTTTTGTATGATTTCAATGTAACTTGGAACACAAGAAGACTACACTGATTTACTGTATAATAAGATAAAAACCACTAAACAGAATTATATAATGTAACAATTCAATATACATATCACAAGGGCATCATTTCTATCAATTTCTTAACAGAGGCAAGCTACTGACAATTGTCATACTTATTTTATGTAAAATATTCAATGGAATCTAAAAACTCCTTTAATAATGAAGTTTAGTATAGTGAACACCAATTAAACTGATAATTGTCACTGGTGAATTGAGTGGCAACCTTTAGGATTATGTAACAATCCAACCAACGTATTGTTTTAAGAAGTGTTCAAAACCAGTCCCTTTCTTCTGGCTGTGTTTATGAACCATTAATTGAGATGGTCAGCTGGAGCTGACCATGAGAAATCCACTGCACCAAAAGAAATAGAAGACACACATGCTACTTTTAGTATAGCAAAATATATAGTACTCACTGTCCAACCCCTTTTACTTGTAAATGTAATGCATTACTTTACAAGTAATTCGTCCCAAGCCTGCAGGAGTCAGTGTTTTCCCTGCTCTTAATTTTCATTATATGTATCACTGGATTTATTTTACCTTTATTACTGTTCGTAATATTCAATTTTCATTCTTACAGAGAAAAACAAAGAGAGAAAGCATCAAACAATGCTCATAGTCGTACATAAATCAACCAAAACAAATCAAACAAACAAAAATAATAATAAATAATACGCCGACGGATCCTAGTTTTTAAACCGTTGATTTCTGATCAAAGTTATTTTTTATTGGTTCATATACCAAGCTTCGCTCAGACGCCGAACATCATTTACCGTTTAACACTAAAGCTGAACACGATTCGTAAATACTCGTACGCCATATTAGTTTTCCTATCTCCGATATCAGCACTGGGTTATTTTCTTCGCATTTGTTACAACTTTTAACTTTCTTGTCACAGATACCTACATGGAATGGACAACGGCACGTGGCCGAGTTAGTTATCTTGCATTACCTTTGTTTACACTGTATTGCAGTTTACATGTGTTTTGTTGGTTTTTACTGCACTGACCGTCACATTTCTTAGATAACTTTTTCAACTGAAGTGGAAGAAGCACACAGTTACTTTTGTCGCTACCGAATATTTTACAATAGCCATGCAGAACCGTCTTTACAGGTTTAGACTTAAAAGCATGTTACATTGAATCGTGACCAAGTAACCGGCTTGTATAGGAGATCCACAAATAACGAAAGTAAAGGGAATTATGGCAGACAAATTACTTTAACGAATAATGTTCAGCTTCAATCTTAAATTTACTTTAAAACAATCTGTAGTGTATTAAGTTGCCATCGCATTGGTGCTGGGTGATCATTATCTTTCGGCGACATATCCAGCATTATAATATCGCCGGTTGTTCAAACAGTACTGGTTGCAGATTCATTACCCGCTTCACGCTCGAGCTTAGATACTACTTAAAAGTGATCCAGCGACCTCATCAATCAAGTAGACGATAATCGACCACTGTCCTTTATATTTTGAAGCAAAGGCTACCAGCTTGCTTTGTTCCATAACAGGGATTAAAGAGATCGATTATTACAGGATCATTAAACTGTTGCGCTTCAAGTCATTACAAGTTATACTGATCAAGGTAACCCTACCCCCTGTCAGGGTTAATGTGTTGCATCAAAGTTCTGATGCGCAATATTGTCACAAAAGGCCACAACGACAACCTCAAACTTTTAAATTCATTTTCAAATGCATGAATTTCTATCTTTGAGTGCATTGATCAGGTCAAAAAAGGCGGTTTTTTTGTAACGAAAACTTTTGCATTTAATTTTTTTCTGTACTACGTGTAACATTGCTTTTAAGCAAAATAACATGAGAAAGTACAATGTATTTGTTGATTTCCAGTTGGTACATGTGCATTGTAATGAAACAAAATACGCTCTTGATTCTGGTGACGTTACACAGCGAAGATTCAGATTCCAAACATTTTCTAAGAATTGCCTAGTGGAAGGGTGTTCGCTTCTTGATCGGGATGGCCATGCAGTTGCCATTCTCGACCGCCGCGTCGCGTTAAAACCTTAAGACTTAAATTAACATAGGTAACCGTTAGTGACTGTTCCTTCGCCAAGCGCCCGGCATTAGAAACGAAATTTAACGGGTTTTTCTGATGAGATCTAAACACCAGAGTCCCGTGTCCATCACAGGCATAAGGTCACGTCTCTACGGTTGATAAATTCTCGAATCTCGTTAAACAAACAACATACAATCAATCAATCAATCAATCAAAGAATTGCCTTGCTGAAACAAAATGACATTTAAGTTGTTTTAAAGCAAAGTTCTTATCCTAAAAAAAAAAAACAACAAAAAAAAAAAAAAACAAAAACAAAAAACGGTGTCTTTATACATGTAATTTGTTTCAGAGAGACATTATCGTACACACATGATGTAAATTATTCAGGGTAAATCTGCACAGAGATGAGAGTTGACTTGCAAGATGTGATGATGAACATTGGATAATACATTCTCACACCATTTCGCCTACGCAGATTCGAGTGCTGCAAAACACGGATTTTTGCCCTCCTTTCCGTTATTATAATTGATTTTATTTGCTTTTTTATTTTTTGTATTTGCAAGTCTTCACTTTAATTAACTGAATGGATTTCAGTTACCTTTTTGTTTAATTGCATGACTTTTGTTCGAGTCAAGGAAAGGGGAGGGGGGGGGGGGTTAGGGTCTTCCTAAGCTGCAATTCAATAATCATTTATTTCTGTACAAAATTCATGTATGCCAAGTACAGCAAGACATTGTATTTGTTTTTCCATTTGTCTTAAATGTGCTTTGAAAAAGTTCTTATTTTCTGCAATATTTGGAAATATTTTTCTTCGATTATATTTTATTTGTAGACTTAAAAAAAATAATTAAACACAAAAGAAGAAAAGGACATTGAGAAAAGGGAGATTTTACCAATAGATTTATAAAGCTTCGGGCTCGCTATCGATTACACTTTAGAAGCACGTCGTCTTTCCAGTGTGTTTAAGCTGCTTATGGATAGTTAAAAACGACAAATCTTTTATAATTATGTTTTATTTTTTTCATCAGTCAGTTAAATTCCCTCGAGGGAAAATCGCCGTTTGTATATTGTACCGTCTTTGTATCAATACCTTTGGAAGAACTAACTAAAAATTGTTATTAATTTTCATTGAGCATTTGATGGCAACGACAACTTGATGTTATTTTCTTTCGGATTACGCCATCATATAGAGTATGGTGGCTGCAGAACTGTAAGCTCTCTGGGAAAGAATACCAGCTGAGTGCTACATGTACAGATACTCACAGTGCAAAACATTTGGTTTTCGGCAATACTTTTTCGTCGCATGCTTTGAGTATTACTTCTCGCCTTTCATGATTTCGCTGCTTAAAGCATAATACCCGTTAACTCAACATACACATTGCTTTACTTTTGATATTTTTTCTGCAACGGCTACTTAAAAATTTAATTTCAAAAATTTCGCAATCATAATGGGTACATGCTAAAATACGCCTGCTGAAGAAAATACATGATTTATGCCTGGACAATCTACATGTATATGCCTGGTGTTTTATTAATCTGATTTCTATATATAATATTTACTTTGTATACTGATATATATGTACTTAATAGACCGTAAAGAGGATTTTTATATACCCCCCTTTCCCAATTATTTAATTTTTCTCAACAAGGCAGGGGGATTCATTCATTGCTAGAAAATAATACCCGAAAGCTGCAACAAAGAAATGATGCCAAAATCGAAGCTAGCTTTGCACAAGGGGTGGATTTTTAGCTCTCTGGTATTCTTTCCAAAGAGCTGTACCTACAAACATGTATATGTCGGAAATAAAGAAATAAATTCAGTAGATACGAAAATATTTATTTCAATAACTTCATATATCTTCATTCAGACACCCTTTTTCTAAGTTGATGGAAAGGAAGAGGGTTGTTGGATACACTTTTCAAGGAGCACTCAGCGGGTATGACTGGTCGACAGGGGATGCTCACTCCTTCATGGCATCTGACCGATCCTCTTTCAAATTGTTTACTCTGTCACAATTTTAATTATTAATTTGACTTTTGAATGTAATCACTTTTCGTCATCCTTACATTTCATACATAAATATGTATAATATATATTGAAAATATTGCTGGAAGTGTATACATGTACTTCCTTCGTCGAAAGTTTTTTTTTATCTAATGCAATCATTAAGAACGACGGAAATTTTATGATAAATGTTGAAATGAAACAATTTACTTTGAATGAACAGAAATGGATTTCTCTAAGCATTTATAACTACAGTCAAACGCATCGAAGACAATACAAGTATGCACTACACTTAAAAGCATATCCTCGTGTCAATGCAGTGCGATCTTTGTGCATGGCTGGAAAATTACAAGGCTAAATATTTTATCAAAACTTTGCCGAAAGCAGAGTCATTAATGTTGTTCTAGATTATTCGTTTTGTCTAATTGATGTGTTTTGCTGTTTAATTTCATTTACCTCAGTAATGTAGGACCAGAAAAGGTATAGTTACATAATTCCCAATGTTTTAATGTACTAATGGTCACATAAAAATATCAAACGGAAAGAAATTTCTTTTTTCTCAAGTACTTTTTTGTCCGCGAACGTTGTTAGAAACACTCATCCGATTGAAATAATTTTGTTTAATCATATATAATACAGACCCAAAAGCGAACCCCAGTTCACTTTGTATGAATTGTGTTCGCTTTTAGCTCTAAACACTGCCCTCTAAAGAGTTCTTATATTCGATGGTATTTTATGCAGTTATAAACAGTAATTGAAATTTGAATGCAGCTTTATATATGTAGGACAGAGGGCCTAAATGTTAAAAAAGATGTCATTTTGGCTTAACTTCCAAGAAAATGTTAGGCCATTTTTATATCTGAATTCAACAAAATAATAAACATGAAACTTAAAAAAATCACTTGTCATTTCTCAAGTCCAATGATTATGATTTTTTTAATGTGTGGCAAGATACAATTTGGAATATATTTCTAGTTGTCAGTAAGAGAAACATCATATTTCAAGGGTGACATTGCTAGAACTACTTTCTTTGCAAGTTCCGTCATCCGCGTGGCGCAGTGGTAAGAGCGTTTGCTTTAGATCCCTAAGAAAATTTTACTATAGTTATAATTAACTGTAGTATATTTGTTAGGGGAGTAAGGAGTGGATCCTTACATCGCGGGTTCGAATCCCATTGCAGGACGTAGAGACCGGTCCTTCGAATGAGACTATGAAACAATGTCCCGTGTCGTAGTAGGTGCTAGCACGAAAATGATCCCTCACTGCCCAAAGGCCTTATGTGCCGTGTACAGGTCTAAATTTGCGACCTTCCACCGTCAAGTGACGGCGTCTCAATATGAGTGAAAAATTCTCGAAGGGACGTTAAACAAACAAATTGCACACTCCTGTTCCTCTTCACTCGGCATCATTCTGTTCTTTTTTTAGTCCCCTACCGGTGAAACCGGAGGGGACTATACGAGGGGTTATCAAAAAGTTCGTGGACTAGCGTGATAAAATTAAAACCGCTTTAGGTACATCAATGAATTTTTACACATTTAGTTAGCATCATCCTTTCTATCTATAGAATAAACCATAAATCATAATTTTTATTTTTTTAATAAAATGTTAGTGTTTTTGTAAGCAAAGGTATGTCCAGGCGGCGCAACCTCTAATATGACGTTTTTTCCTACCTGAGTGTAACTCAGAAAAACTCTTTAGATATGAGTATTTGTCATCAGAAAATCTCGTTAATTCAGGCATGTGGTATGACACATTTGTTCAGTAAAATTTGGAATTTTTACCCCATTCTGTAATTTCTATGAAATTTTATCGTAAATTTTATATGGAGTGTCCAAACAATTATGGGCTTGAAAATAACGTCAAAAGGGGGGAGGGGTTTCTTTTTCAAACACTCTATAGAGTTTCGGTCCTGGAAAAACTGGTATTGACCTAAGGAATGTTTAAACTGGCTACAGAAAAATAAAATGCATCCAGAGTACTTGTTTTTTAATGCCTAAAAAGATTCAGAGAGATGAAATATGCATAGCTAGTGTCGATTTGTAGTCAGGGTGTCAAAAGTCAGTCACGTCGAAAAGTGACGTTGATCATGTGTGGTAGAAATTGAACTCCAACAAGCTAAGTATTCTGGCATAATCAAGTGAGGATCTTTCCCCATATAAAGATCCATTTACAATATTATATGCATTGAAAACAGCTGCTCATGACATTGTAAATTCATATAAATAAGACGGGTTTAAGTCCTAACTTAACTCCAGGTAATCTCATCAAGATAAGTGTATGAGGTAGAGAGAGCGGACATTAAGAAACAATGACGTTAAGCGGACGTCATGACACTAAACGGCGACAGCGCCGGGTGATCACATAAAGTCTTTTTAATTTTAGAATAATTTGGCAAATTATCAACTTATCAAGCTAAAATTTTCAACATTTCTTAAACTTTTGTTGTTTTATGTTCCGCATAAATTTTGTAAGCAAAGACTACATATTATTAATTTTATCGCGTCAGTCCACGAACTTTTTGATAACCCCTCGTAGGTTTCCTCTGAGTCTGTCCGTCCGTCCGTCTGTCTGTCAGTCTGTCCCACTTGGTTTTCCGCACTTTTTTCCTAAACGCTAGCAGATATTGAGCTGATTTTTGGTATGTGAGTGTATCTTGATGAGTTACAGATCAAGTTTGCATTTCGATCCGCTTCATTGATTTTTGACGGAATTACGGCCTTTTCAATTTTTAGGGGTTTTCCGCATTTTTCTTCTTAACGCTTTCAGATATTGAGCTGATTTTTGGTATGTGACTTTACCTTGATTAGTTATAGATCAAGTTTGCATTTCGTCCCGCTTCATTGATTTTTGACGGAATTATGGCATTTTCAATTCTTAACGGGAACCAGATTACACTTGCCGGTAGGGGACTAGTATTGCTAATGCAATACTCTCAGAATGCTTGTTTCCATTTGTACTCCTTTGGTGACCACTAGTGCTTCAGAAGGACGTCTAGCTGTTTATTTCCTCTCAAACATCTTGCTCTGCCATTAGGTCTCGTGTCCAGTGTTTCAAATGTAGTAATGAAAGATGTATCTGAAAACCTGCCAGAGGAACAAACCCTTATTTAATTGTATAGAAAATTCAAAATTGAATAACTTTAGGCTTTTCGGGTTAACAGTTACATTTAAGGCTTGATAAGTTCCTTTAAAAGTTACCTTGACTGTATGTTTTCATTGAGTTTTATTTATTTTGATAACTTCCCCTTTGTGCTGCTTATGTCTGTCTGGGGACATCTTTTTTATTATCATTATTTTTATGGCCCTTGTAATGTCCTCCCCTAAGTTTTCTTTAAGTTCATTTTTTTGTAATAGGCTTTCTCTTCAAAAAGATGGCCGAGATCTTGCAAAGATCCTATTGGACCTATAACAGTAAGGCAAAATAGACTTGCAAGGGGACTCTCTAAAAGGGTAAAAAAAAAAAAATAAATAAATAAAGCCAGTGGTGTTGAGTTTTAAATAAATAAATATAAAAATGCTACATTTTGTTTACTAAATTCGCTTTTAAAGTCTATACATACATGTATTAGAAATGCTGCTGAAAACTACCATTCATAGTACCGTTTTATTTAAATGACAGTAAAAATTTTTATTTTTTATTTGGTAAATTGTTACAGTCAGAAAGGGTAATTGGAATTGGTTGATCGACTTAAAAAAAGCAAATTTTTGAAGCAGAAGAAGGGCTTATGTACGTCATCGTTTCACTTGTACTGAATGGTTCATACTAGTGCTTTCGTATTTAACGTGTATTCTTTTTGACAGGGCCTTTCTTTTTTGTACTGTCAATTAGGACAAATTGGCCTTGTCCTTGGAGTTCATTACCATTTGAAAAAAATTAACCTCGATCATGAGCTGTCATACGGGGGCACACAAACACATCTTTTTTTTCAAACTACACTGATTAATCGTTGTTTTACGCCCCGTTCGAGAATTTTTCACTCTAATAGAGACGTCACCATATACCGCTGAAGGGCTTCGAATTAAACCTTTATTCGGCACTCACGGCCATTGAACAGTGAGGATTCCTTATCGTGCCAACACCTACCGTGACACGGGACCTAGGTTAGTAAGGTCTCATCCGAAAGACCCGTGACTTTCTATTCTAGTGCCGGGCGTTTGGCGGAAGAACATTCACTGCCTATGTTTACGTCTTAGGTTTGACGCGGCGCCGTGAACGAGAATCGAACCCTGGCCTCCCGATCACGAAGCAAACGCTCCACAACTAGGGTACCGTGACCGGTCAAACTACACTGAAGCATGTTGACCCGATACATGTATACGAAATAAAAGATATCACGGAGTCGGTTAAAAACTACTTCATATTTGAATGATTAACTGACTATACACTGGCCACAAAACGACTTAATTATATGACAAACCGAATAACTTTCACTTCGTCGGCTTCTCCTTTGTATGTAGTAATATTAACACTTTCACCTGTATATTGTGCTCATGTCTCAACTGATTCAGTATACACAATATCATGTTCTGAGAACGATCATTTTTAAACGGAGGTAGGCTACTTACAAATAAGTTGATATTAAAGAGATTTCAACAAACTCGTTTAAAGTTGGCATTTTGCAAATTTTATGGTCGTTTTAATGACCTTGTTTGCAATATATAACCTACCGTTAACTTTTTTAATATCAATTATTAGGCCAAAGTTTTTATACTTATTTTGACTACGGATTATTCTGATTGGCTTATCGATACAGAGGGCTCACGGAGGGTATGACCAGTCAACAGGAGAGGCCTATGAACTGGATACAACCTCTGTTTTTCAGGGGTCTTATGTTTTGCCCTGTTCACTGTTGTTCACAGGATTTGTGACATCGTTGTACAATTTCGGTTACTGAATATGAACATTATCGATAGTAATCATATAAAAGTTGAAATATGTAGCTCTGAAGAGAATGTACATATAAATGTGCTTTCACTTGATATAATTAGATTTTACAATTTCTAGTCACGATTTTAATGATAAAAACACGTAGAAATGATATAATTTCGAAAAAAGCATACGTATTGAATATATATATATTATATATATATAAATTTTGTGAAGTGCAAAGAGAGTTGATGGAAATAACAGTTGACGCAAATTTTCCACCGATTATATCAAGGTTTTAATGAGAAGGAAACTAAAATCAAATCTATAAAGTTGGCAGTCGTGCACGAGGTTCTTTAATGTTGCTATTTCACATATCAGAAAGGACATTCTAATGTCGATTTTTTCCCCCAGATTTTTTCAGAAAATCGATGAAAGAGCCAGTTGGTTCTTGAAAAATCCGTCCTTTTCCACAAAAGAATAAACAGCTAAAATTCTCTATCTTACTACAAGTCGAGAGCCGAGAAAATACAAAAAAAGGATTTATTGATCTCGTGATAGTTTAGCCACAAGGAAACTATTAAGCTACAGAAATCATATTTCATTTGTATTCTTACATTTGATATATTGTTTTTTTTTTTAAATGTACAGTGAATTTCCAGAACGTTTAAATGATTAAACGCAGCCGACATATGTGACAACAACAATATGAATAGCATAATTACACATGCATTGGGACAGAAGTAACACTGTTGATTTTGTATAATGAAATGAAAAGACAGAACTGACAGAAGAGTTGATTTGATATATATGAAACCTGGACTCTTTCAGATGGCTTTGCTATCGATCGTCAAAGGAGATTGACAATACCTACAAGCTGTATATCGATCGGACTACAAGTGACATCGTCAGCAAACATGTCGTCCATGTTGAGCGCAGTAAGTTCATATTAAATTTCTGATCATTTTATTAAGACTATAATTTCCGAGCAGTATATTTGTCTGTAAAATATTTAAGATTATTGGTTTTTAATTTTGCATTAAAAGAACATTATCAATTAAAGTAAAATATTCGGTGAACTATGTTTTTGAATAAATATGAAATGATACTAAAACAGAATAGTAGTACATGTAACATGTATTAAGTTGTACTTCAGTATGGAAAACCTATTTAAATATTAATTTATCTAAAAAGAGGGAAAATCGAAAAAGTAATGGTATGAGAGCAACAAATAACCTTGAAACTCGATCGTTAGCGACCATGAATTTCATCTATTGATTATTTTATCACTTTGCTCTCATGTTAAATCATCAGAACAACATCATTAAAGGTAATGGAAAATTACGGACTGAAATTTACTTTTCACTTATAATGCATTTGGATAACAAAGGATGATTGAAAAATATCAATATTCTTTTATTAGTGCAAAATTTCAATTTTTTTTTTCTTTAACGTGTGAAACGTATGAAATATTTTTTTTTTTTTGGTTTAATTTTAAAAGTGCATAAATAATCTTAAAATGTATAACTATCAACAGAAATACCATGGAAAGACGATATTATTATTTTGGATTTTGTTTAATTTTTCAGTCTTCTCGATGCGTAAAGAAAATTTATGAAATTCTCTGTTGTGACAACAAGTGTTGCGATTGCTGTTTCGGTAGTGAGAAAAAACTGACCAAGTCCGATATCCAGCATTCCTTCAGGGAATCGTCTACTAGACTAGATTCAACAAGTTCTGCAACAGATAGCATGCGTAGCTTCAGAGAAAGAATGGAATCGGATAATATGTCGTCAAGAACAGATTCGGTTTCTTCGACTTCACAACTAAGTGGGGAATACCGAAGGGGCACAACAACACCCGTTATTGATATGAAACCTATAGAGTTCTGGGCTGCCAACCGCGAAAGTGTTCAGCCTAAACAACATCGCCGACGCCTTCCGAGTGAAACCGAAATCAGCGTTGAAAACTTTCAACCAGATTTATATGAAGAAGATAAATCAGAACCGTGTTTGACAGATGAAGAAAAATTAGCCAAATACCAACTGGGTCAGATCCATATAGGTTTAAACTACGAGGTGTCTACCAAAGTGTTGGTGGTCAAGATAATTGAGGCAAAAGACCTACCCAGACCTTATTCCCTTGATGAAAATAAACAAGACATGGCTCATTCAAACCCGTATTGTAAAGTTTGTCTGCTTCCAGACCAAAAAAATTCACAACAAACGTCAGTTCAGCGCAAGACACAGGAACCGACGTGGAATGAATACTTCATGTTTGAAATTCCTTATAGTGAAGTGCAAATGCGAACATTAGAAATTCTGGTGAAAGACTTTGATAAATATTCCCGCCACTGTATTATTGGTCAGGTGTACTTACCTCTTACAAACTTACAACTCCTTAAAGGTGTTCATATGTGGAAACCTCTTAGTCCAAGTACAAAGGTAAATACCCACAATTATTAATTTCTTAAACGTGCACTGTCAATATATATACACAATAGGCACCAGTTAGTATAAAAAATTTGAGTTTTAAAATTTTTCAAGTCTATTGTTTCCAGCTATCTGGTTGACTCAAAATAGATTTATGCTCTAATATAAAACAGACTATTTGTATCTATTTTAAGCTTCCAAAAAGCTTACCTACTTAAGGCCATTCCAAGTTTTTTCTACGTTTAGCGTCCGCCTTGGTTTTTGACACCCCATATCAGAAAAAACAAACAGAATTAGGAGTCCTGAAATCGTTTATTCTCGCCAAAATCTTTGAATTCTGTAAATTTTTATAAATATTTTTCTACAGTATGTCATATTAGGAATATTTTAAGCATTTAATACCTCGGTTTTGTTTTAAGAATAGATCTTTCAACGAGGAAAATAGATTTGTCAAATCAAATCTTTTGAATGATGTCATTTTTATGACTATAAAGTCTTTGTTTCATTTTTTGGTTTGTGTTTTTTTTTTTTTGTGAATTGGTAGGTAGGTTATTGAAAGATGGGTGGATGCTAAACAGAGAAAAAAACTTGGAATGGCCTAATGTTTCTAAAATTGGAAACATACATTTGTGAAACAACATTACTCCTATTGTTAATTGTGATGTCATAATGTCGTATATATATGAAAACTACTCTAAAATGGAAACATGGATTTTCAAGATAGTTTCATCAACTGATACAATGAAGTAATAATAAAACAAATATAGGCTTTTGATTCGTTACATTCCCTAGAAATAAAAACCTCAGAGAATAGCAATTATTATTCAAATTCGCCCTTCGTGCTCGGTCGATATGATTTCTCTGAGATTTATATATCTAGGATTTGACCTCATCAAAAGGCTCTGTTGGTGTAATGAAGAGCAAAAATATTATTTTACGGGATCGTGTATTCAGAAAGTGTATATTTCAACATTTATGCAATGCATTATAGTCAACATGAGCACTCGACGAGAGGTATTCATATGTAGTTAACACTTCAGCATCCACGAAGTCAGAGATTATCATATATATGGAATTAGCTCGCTAAAACAACTCGCTAAAAGCTCTTAGGTACCACATTTATTTGATCAAAATGTGATTCATTTAGCACTTTCATTGGTATCAGTACATGTACGTGTACAAGGGTAATGTATCAAGCTTGTAGACATGAAACGATTTTGGAACACTGAATTTGATTACCAGGATACGATTCCTAATGTAAAGAGACTTACAAGACTTTTCAACTGTAGACTGACTGATCCATTATCACCAATCGATACCATATTCAAAAAGTATGAAATAGGTGGATATAGTAAGGTCGATGCCTGCTTAATTATAAAAGTAACGTATAATGTCCGAATTTAATAACCCATCAAAAATATAGTTTAAGTATATAATTTTTACATACAATCCCTAAATTGCAAAAGTAAGGTACTGTAATTAAAAAAAACATTTATATTGTAGGAGAGACATGACTTGGGAGAAATACTGCTGTCTTTGAACTACCTACCAACTGCCGGGAGATTAAATATTGACGTCATCAAGGCAAAACAACTTCTACAAACAGATATGATTGGAGGATCCGGTCAGTTTTCCTATTAATGAGTCAGATGTTTATTTAGTTTTTAATATTTGGTTTAAAGATCAATAAACCTGATTCCATTTCATGCAATTTGTTGTGATGACCTTTTTGCTTTAATGAAAACATCGGAGACATTTCTATTTTAAATTTTTTCTTGATGAGTTTTTTTTTCTTGATAAAAATTAACTACTGTTTTAAGTTTTCTAAATAAAATGTCAAATCTTTTGTCGAATTATAAACCTGTTAAAATTTTTATATGATGTCTTGTTCATGTCCATTGACAGATCCCTTTGTAAAAATAACGATGGTGCACTTTGAAAAACCCATCAAAACCAAAAAAACTTCCGGAAAGAAAAATACCATTGATCCGGTGTTTAATGAATCCATCAACTTTAATATAACACCACAACAACTGGAAAACACGAGTATTGTGGTCACAGTCTGGGACTACAATTCAAAAAGTAAAGACGATTTTGTTGGTCGTATCGTGTTGGGAAAATATGGAACTGGACCTCATGAATATACCCACTGGAGCCGGATGTTGAATTCTCAACGTTCTGCGGTTGCGCAGTGGCATTCGCTGAGGTCTCGCCAAGAGTGCGACCAAGTGTCGCCTGCTTCTATTGCAGTTCCATGACATAATGTCAAGCGAAGTCAAGGTTAATATCAAACATCTGTCGCCGACAAGAAATTTCCATACCTGCCAAAACAAGAAGTCAATATCTGTACAGTAATATTTGATATTAAGTTCTGTTAGTACATTTGTAAGTGGAATTGTCATAATTTAAAGACTTTGTTAATTGTTTGACGTCATCATTGTTTGGTATTGACAGACTAACATAATTGTTTTATATCATTGTTTGTTACAGAAAGACTTAACACCACGTTTACTCGGTACCATTGTATAAAAGCAAGAGGGGATTGCCATATCTGTCACTTCAGAATTATGGCAAGTAGATTGCCATTTCTGTCACTTCAGAATTATGGCAAATGCCTTTGCTATATCATGTGTTTTTGGTACTTAATAAAAGAAAAAAAAGATTAATAAGATTTTCATTAACTGCTCATGAATTTGAAACCATTATAACATTCAAACAAATATATGGATTATTTTTTCTCCAAAGATGCGAAATCAGATTGATATACATTTATGTTACCTAGTATACTAAAGACCATCTGTAATAAGTCATGTTGGATAATGTTTTGAGGATTCACCTTTGCAGATTTCATACGTTTACATTGTACTTTGTCTTTAACAGTTTATATTTACATTTGCAAATGCTTTCCCTTATATAACGTTTTTTTGAAAAAAGGCGTATATAAATTTTTGTATTAACAGGTTCATCATCTGACCATAAATTCACTGTTTAGCCATAAACGATCAAGTTTAACGTCATAGTGACGTTTTAAGTGGTCGACGTGTTCAATTTATACCGCTGAGGTTTGAAAAAAAATGAATTGTTTCAACTTATTTTGCCCAAATATTTGTTATAAATCAGTCACAAATGTAAATATAAGTAATAAGGTATTATTTTAAACATTTATCGAGATGTAAATACGGGTTGATACGTGATCAAATCTACCATAAAGCCATCTTCGGGCTTTAAGGGATTTGATCACATGACCAGCCCTTACTTACATCCCGATAAAAGTTTACTAGGCCCTAATACTTTATTTCTCAATTCAAATGTTTGAAGGGCATTTTACTACCAAAGTTGTTTTAATTGTATTGCTTGTGTGATACGCACAAAGTATATCAATTTGATTTATACAATAACCGAGAAATGTTACTTTGTTCTGCACATATATATTTTTATATGTAAGATAATTTACCGTAATTTGTGAAATGCATTGTCACCTTGTAAGGTTAGACAATAAATTGTTGCTTGTATGTATAAAAGGTCTTTTTTCACTTGTTTATCGTCATAGAAAAAGCCAATGCTATATGTTAACTTGACATTTAATTCCCCATTTATGTTATTGTAAAGCAGTAAATTATCATAGTATCAAGTTATTCTAACCCATGTTATGAAGTCCACGATTCCACTGATTTAAATTGAAGGAATTTTATTGCTACGCGAGGGATGTTCGTAAATTAATGAGACATTTTGTTTATTTTTCTTTCTAATGAAGGCCTTTTTGAAGAAAATTGGCACATATGTTTGACAAACACTAAGAATTAATAAAAGCAAGAAATATTTTACAAATACTTTAATTCTTCTTTTCAATGGTATATTAATGTGTCAGTGGTAGGGGTACCCGGCGCAGTCACGAAATCAGATATTGAAAACATGTAACACCTACTTTCAAACTCCTGGTGGGCCCTTAATAAAAGAGGAAATGATTTTAATTATGTATATAATTTTTCAATTTTATTTTGACTTCATTTTATGCACGTTTGATAGAATTTCGATTAGAAATACGGAGATCATAAAAAAAATTTAAGCACGGTATACAAATTTGATTACGACAGCAAAATGGAATGTGACGTCAAGGCGGGGCAGCGACCATATGTAAAATTTTGTGTAGTGCTGTGAAGAAGTCCTATCCGGACTAAACGACCTTCTAAAACAATTACAATGTGAGAAAGTGCGATTTTTTTTTCATTGATATATATATATATTTTTTTTACAAATAAGTCAACCAGAGTAAGAACAAAGACTCCGGACGACCATCAATTATTACGGACCGAATAACTGAAAAAAAACCCACAGTACTGTATGATGCTAAGTCAACCTGTATATGACACTTCATATAATTTTACATGTGATGACAGAGAAAGAAGAGTTAACGATGTTTGATCTACAGCTGGTGTAACGTTAAAATGACGTAGCGATGCTGTTCCAGGTCAAGAGACATAAGTTACTGGGATTTATCTAATTATCTCATTCAAAAAGAAATTCTGCACATTCGTTTTATTTGTTATTGATAAAATGTTGATTTTTCATGAATTTATCTCTTTCCTTTATGGAGTAAATGTCTCAATAATTTCCGAACAAGCTGCGAGTCGTAATCATGGTTTTGTTAAATAAAAAAAAATTTAAAAAATCTACAGCTTTGTCTTACTTCAATATCTATATATCTATCTATCTTTCTTTCTTTCACCGTGTACCGATTTTCTATTCACGTATTCGTTAAGGTATCTGAACTTGTTCTCTTGTCCATAAAATCTCGACTGTTCAAAAATGTTCCCTGTCTATGTCTACTCAAACGAAGAAAATAGAGTTCTTTTATAGAAAAGGTTAGATTTTGTTCGTTTGTTTATTGTTTAACGTCCCTCTCAAGAATTTTTCACTCATATGGAGACGTCACCACTTGCCGGTGGAGAGCTGCAAATTTTGACCTATACTCGGCACCCAGGGCCATTTAGCAGTAAGGGATCTCTTGCGCCACGTGGGAGACGAAAAGGTTAGAATTCCAATTCTTATCTATATAGTCTTTATGCTTAATAAGAAAAACAATTTCTTGCAAAATACAAATGGGAAGTGATATCTCTCATTTACTAGTCAGATTTAAAGAATCACTGTCTAGATTATTAGGTATGTCAGGGCATCAACGATAGTTGGAAACGTGGGATAATTTGCATAATGAGCGAAGCCCGTTATGCATAAATTATCCCACGTTTCCAACTGTCGTTGATTCCCTGGTATGCCCAAAAATCTAGACAGTGATTCCTTATATTTATTTTTGAAATAAAATTGTAAATATAAATAGAAAATGCTGTCTAATAGATTTGAATTACTGTTCAGGAGGCCTCCCAAGTTATCGCAAACCTCGCTTGAAAGTGTACACTTCGACCGAAATAGCGTTGCATTGAGTGATGTCACTCTTGGATTTGACAATTGAACAATCTAAATCACGAAGAAGATTGCTTGGATAAATAATGTCTTAAATATCTTAAACGATTGTGGACTTTCAAATATTTGGAACAGTCAAGCCTTCAATCTAAATTGGTTAAGAGCGAAAGTAAAACTAACTTTAATAGATCAATTTAAACAAAAATGGAATTCGGATGTTCAAAATTTATCAAAGACCCTAAATTATAGAATATACAAAGACGAACTAAAATTTGAAAAATATTTAGAAATTCTATCACGAAAAGAAGCCATAAATTTCTGCAAATTCCGTACTTGTAATCATTATTTGCCAATTGAAACTGGACGTTGGTTAAATGAACCAAGAGAGATTAGACTATGTAAGAAATGTCAATTAAATGAAATAGGAGATGAATTCCATTACATATTAAATTGTACGGCAATGACACGTGAAAGAAATAAATGTTTAACACAAAAACAATTACGATTCAAAAATACAATTACATTTAGAGAAATAATGAATTCAGATAAACAGTCATTTTTAAGAAAACTGTGTATATTTATTTAAAAAAATTACTAAAACGTGCTCCCCAAACTAGTAAAGACCTAAACCTATAATTGTACTATTTGTCTATCCTCATACTCACGCATGCCATATATGTGTTTTTATTTTTCATCATTGTAGTTTACATTTATATCTCGCTATACAATTGTAAAATTGTGAAGAGATCAAATAAATTCAGTCAGGTTACATTTTATAAAACATGCGTTTTAATTGGTTGATTAGGACCCGCCCACTCTCGTGTGGTATCCTTTGCTTACATGTATTTGGAAGTTGAAAAGTTTACTGTTTTATTGCCACAACTGTCAAAAATACCATGTTTCAAATGTGTGTGTGTGCTACTGCATACCCATTTTAACGGCCGTCATGGCAATAAACAAGCGACCAGAAAATTCGAAATCCTTGTGTTTTTTGTTTTTGTTTTTTTTTTTCAGTGCAATTTTTACTGTAACGGCGAAAATTATTTATCTATTCATAATAAATATCATAAATACTTGCATGTTAAAAAATAAATAATTAAAAAAAAATTAATTCACCGAATCTAAGTACGTGTTTTTCAATCGCAGAAATATGCCCCGGGGTACATATACAGATGTATGAAGTCAACTCCTGCCAGTCCTGGCCCAGATTTTATTTGCAAGACCATTTTACAGTTTACCAACACCCACAATCATTTAGTAAGGTATTGCATCGTCCCACATTCACCAAAAGAAAATACTATTAATAGCTCTTTTGTCCGTTTTCTTACTTGGAAACATTCCACCTGTTTTGGCAATACATTTGGGCGGACCTATAATAAAAAATGCATCAATCAGATTCTTTGTTGGATTTCGCAATGGTATGTCAGTCAGATTCAATTGTATTTCAGTCGGATTCAAGAGAGTCCTCATTCAACGCATCACTGTTTCGGTCGTAGTGTATACTTTCAAGCAAAATTTGCGATAATTTCAAAGTCCCCAGCAACTGACGTCATACACAAAGACAGCCGAACGAGATTGACATGCATATTAGGCTCCTAACGTTTCACTTGGCGTAATTTACATTCAGGTGTTATTATCAAGAAATCAACTCACCAAACTTTCGAAAAGTTATCACAGAGAAAACAATAAGAAATGTAGTCGAATCAAGGTCATGGGCATAGAAAATGCTCGCAGAGGTCATTTAAATCTATTTCTACAATTGCAAATTCTCCACAGGATCCCTGTAGAAAATCAATATAGAAACTACTTATTTCTGTAAGTTTTGTACTCAGAAAACTGGATCGAACTTGTGTCATTTGTGACCATACTGTATCTCTGTGGAGGAACTTGAGTCTACATATTTATACAGAACCATATATACAGAGTTGGATTTTATGTTAGAAATATATTATTATAGGTGAATTACCACTGACTAAAGACAATAGTATTGAAATCTTTATGATATTTATACAAAAAATATATCTTTTCATGTTTATTACAGTCAAAAATACATTAAGCTTTTTGATTGATTGTGTGTTGTCTTACGTCCCATTTGAGAGTTTATGGAGACGTCACCGTAAATCGGTAAAGGGCTTCAAATTTAGACCTACATGTATACTCGGCACTCAAGGCCATTGAACAGTGAAGGTTTTTTATCGTGCCAACGCCTACCGGGACCTCGATTTTTAAGGTATCATCCGAAAGCCCGTGACTAAGTGCCGGACTTTCGGCGAAGGAACAGCCATTACCTTTAAGCCTTACGTTTGACGCGGCGCGGGGAACAAAAATCGAAAACGTGGCCTCCCGATCATGAAGCGAACGCCCTACCCCTAGACTACCATGACCGACGTAAAGCTATTGACAAATGTAAAACTAAATTGAGACATGTGTGTCTATTAACAACTCAAAACTTTTACTTTATAGAACAATGGATTTTGCGGGAAAATATGTTTGAACCAATGTAATGCCCTGTTCACACGGAGAGTTTAATTCGAATTAAACGTAAGTTACTGCGAATTAAATTTGATCCGTGTTCACACGGAATATTTAATGCGAATTAGTTTAATTCGAATTAGTTTACTGCGCATTAAATTACTTCGCATTAGCTCCGTGTGAACGCTAAGCGAAGCTAATTCGAATTAAATTCTGACGCATGCGTAAGGGCAGAATTAAGTCACAGGCCACATGCCGATGGTCAAATATAGGTACTTGTGCTATTTTTGAGTGGTAAACAAAGGAAAATTATGTTAATCACTAAAATGTGTACAGACACTATGACATTATATCAAATGTATACCTGCTCTGCACAATATGACGTGATTTGTAAATGACGTCATAATAGCCTCACTGAAAAGCCTTGTAAAAATAAAATTATAATTCGCATTAGTTTACTTCGCATTAGCTGTCGTGTGAACGCAATTTAATTTGCATTAGTTTAATTCGCATCATTTTACTTCGCATTAATTTACTGCGAATTAAACTCTCCGTGTGAACAGGGCATAAGACGATGTGAACAGGATTTTGGTCCTTTTTATATGGTGTAAAAAATGGATGTGTAACTGCTAAGAAATCCTTTGTAATTTTGCTTTGAAATTACGGTTATCTGATTTTTGCATGTAATGCAATGGCTATAATAATAAAAAAGAAAATCTAGTTGCTACACTCACCATAGAAAGACACATACTAGTATTCATGTTTCTAAAATATATAAACATCTGGACAGTTGATAAACCATTCACGCTGTGATTGATTGATTGTATGTTGTCTTAATATCTGGTTATAATTAAATTATTCATTGTTTTACCGATTTTTGTACAAATACATCAAAGCAACATGTTACAGAATATGTTCTGTATGGAGTGGTTTCTAGAGGGAGGAAAGTGACAAAAGATCTTACCTTCTCCATAAATCTGCATCACGCATCTTACCGAAAACAAAAGCAGAGTCCACCTGCCCACCCTTTATTTACAGCTTACATGTATATGGCGTGTGATTAGTATAAAATTTTGCTACTCATACTCATGATGACCAAGTGTATTGGGTCGATTTTTGTTTTTATTGTTTTTTTAAAAGCATTGGAATATTGTTTTATGAAACTCTCAACAGCAAATATGACAAAAAATTAAAGTTTAAGTTAAATTGTTTGTGTTTTGTCTAGCAGGTAAACTATTATTTACAGAACGTTGTTAACATTAGGGAAAGACCAATAACTCGTATGAAAAAAAAAGAAAACTATAACTGGCTCTGAAGTGTGTTTTGTTTTTTGTTTGTATGTTGTTTAACGTCCCTCTCGAGAATTTTTCACTCATATGGAGTCGCCACCACTTGCTGGTGGAGAGCTGCAAATTTTGTCCTATACTCGGCACTTACGGCCATTGAGCATTGAGGGATCTTTTTCGTGCCAGCACCTACTGCGACACCGGACCTCGGTTTATACGGTGTCATCCGAAGAACCGGTCTCCACGTCCCACAGTGGGATTCGAACCCGCGACGTAAGGATCAACTCCTTACTCCGCGACTCTAGAGCAGACGCTCTAACCACTGCGCCACGCGGGCGACCTGGCTCTGAAGTACAAGTCACTGTAAAATATTTGCGAAATTCAACTAAAATCTTTCGTCTTTTTATGAGATTTGAATTATGTAGCTGTAATTTGGGCTCGAGCCATGTCTCAAAGAGAATGTATATTTATTACTAATTATATGAAAATAATTGGGAGAAAGCATATATTTTTGGCGGTATATAAAATGTTTTCTGAATGATAAGATTTTATAAAGAGACACCGTGACGAAAAAAGGGGAAAACTGACAAAAGTAGAATTTTTGGATGGTACATGCAAATTTTGTTCAATTCTTGAAGATATTAGGTTTCAAAAAATTACAGGCTTCAGAACTTAACAAATCTACTTTTGTGGAGAAAAATAAAAATATTTTTTGTTTGCCCCAACACAAAAATATTGCTTCACTTCTTCCTCTGTATTGTACGCATGCGCAGAAAAGTTGAAGAATTTACCATGGTGTTAATTCCATATATATATAAATATCGGATGACTGAGAATATTGATACAATCTTAAAGAAAGCTGTTCAGAACTTATTCCTTACTTCTGCTTGCTCCAATTCAATGTTGTTTACAAGTTTCACGTTAAAAATAAAAATCACGTAACCTTGACATTGACGATAACAACTTAGCGGTAGATATACAACCTTTTTTTCGGCACTTACATTCTGCAGCTCTTTTCTTGCTCTACTGTGCATTAGAGTTGTCAAAACTTCGCTTTATTCATATTTCACATAAATCTTTTGTTTTATGATACAATTAACTTAAAGGAAACACATTATTTTGACTCGTTAAGTAAGTTTAAAGCAAAAATAAATTATGATTTAGAACTTTAATTGGATAAAATGAACAAGAGGCCCAAGGGCCTTAACGGTCACCTGAGTACAGCAATTTAGAGGATCCATAAACTGATAAATGAAGCTTATGTTGCCCAAAAGCAAGATAAACAGTATAATTAGGATCAGCAAAATAATTGGTCTAGTTTTTATCTTTCCCCAATTTATCATTATTACCATGCAGACTATTAACAAAATATTTATTTTTAACCCCATATTATTACCTCTCATATTGGCTTCTCTTGGCCTTTGAAGAACTTTAAAAAAGATAAGTTATTTTTGTCTCATTTTTATTCATCTATATTATTTCCAAGTCTACCTGATCAATAAAACTATGAAAGTACTATTTGTATTATACAATAAATGTTCTTGCATAATTCTCTTATTCTATTATTATAATAATCTTTCAAATACATTATTTACAGTGATTAATTAAAGGTGAATGGCAAAGGGGAATCACTTTACTCAGCAGAATACAAATTAATAGAGCCCAGACCAGGACCAGAATACTTAACTAAATGGTCTAGATGTTCAGTAAAAATACCCTTGCTTATTAAAACTTTTACTTTGTTTGCCTCCAATATGCCCAGGAGCAGAGAAGATTTTCAAAGAAATAATGCATTTTCACTACAGATTTAACACAGCCCTAAGACCAGAACCCATGACCCATGGTCATGAAATTCACAGATTTGGAAGAAGTACCCTCATCATCCTAACTATGCAATTAGATGATTTTCAAAGAATTCACACATTTTCACTATATTATGAATAGAGCCCCCCCCCCCCCCCCCCCCGGAGAAACACCAGAACCCCTGGGGCCACAAGTTTTAAAAATTTTGTAAAAGTACCCTTGCCTTGCCATCATAACTATACACTTGTTTCTTTGCTTTATAACCAGGAGTAGAAAAAAATATTTTGAAAGTTATTATGCATGTAATCTATGAAGCCATCACCAGAACCCCTGACCCTGGGGCCATGAATTTCACAATTTTGGAAGAGGCATTTTTGTTTATCATAACCATGCACTTCCTTTGTTTAAATAATACTCAGGAGCAGAGAAAATTTTCAAAGAAATAATGCATTTTCACAATATTGTCAATACAGCCCCGCTCTAACACCAGAACCCCTGACCCAGGGGCAATGAAATTCACAATTTTGGAAGAGGCAGCCTTATTCAACATAACTATGTACTTAGTTTATTTAATATCTAGGAGCAGAGAAGAAGATTTTCGAAGAATTAATATCATTTTACTATATAATCTATTTGTATTTATGTGCAACATAAAGTAATTTATACCATCTCTGTTATTCTACTGTTAATAGAGAATTTTTCCGGAATTTTCAGTGCCACAGTTAATTCTTGCTTCTATAGATTTGTAACTTGATCTTGTTTATCTCTAGACCATGCATTCTGATGGAAACAAATTTTTGATTGGGATTTGTTTATGTATCTGAATTGATTTACATCCTCCCACCGTTACTTGGACTTGTAATGTTGTCCGCTGCTCAATATTTTTTGGATATTGTTTACAAACATTGTGTAAGTATATATCCGTACAAAAACATGTTGTGATCGTGAACTAACGTTATGCCAATGTTTTGTGGCTACGTGACTTTTCAGCTCATGCTGCGATGATAATAGAATGGCACTTTAGAAAAAAAAAAAAAAAAAAAAAAAAAAAAAAAAAAAAAAAAAAAAAAAAAACATGATTTGGTGATATTCTTCTGTACGTGGATGAAAAACTTTTGATTCAGTTAGTTTAGACGATCGAGTGACATCACATCGTTTTATGTTTTAAACCTTTGATACAGGTATGGTGGGCAGCACTGGCTAAAAGTGCGCGCAAGGCACAAGTTACGTAACAGACTTTCCAAATGTCGATTTCTTATCAGCCGTGCAGTATCAAAAGATTTATGTAAGAGAAACAGTGGACGAGATTTATCATGAGCTGATTGAATTTGTTATTAATCTACATTTAAAAATAACAATGGAAAAGCTACATCAACACAATGAACAATTTAAACAGGATCCTGCACCCCTTTATGTTTAAATTTAGCAGGATCCTGTACCCCTATATGGTTGGGGTTTAATTTTAGCAGGATCCTGTACTCCAATATGGTTGGAGTTTAATTTTAGCAGGATCCTGTACTCTTATATGGTTGGAGTTTAATTTTTGCAGGATCCTGTACCCCTATATGGTTGGGGTTTAATTTTAGCAGGATCCTGTACTCCTATATGGTTGGAGTTTAATTTTAAGAGGGTTCCTGTACTCCTATATGGTCGGAGTATAATTTTAGCAGGATCCTGTACTCCTATATGGTTGGAGTTTAATTTTTGCAGGATCCTGTACCCCTACATGGTTGGGGTTTAATTTTAGCAGGATCCTAATTTTTAATTTAATTTTTACATAATATAGCAGTATCCTGTACCCCTATATGGTCAGGGTTTATTTTAGCAGGATCCTGTACTGATATTTGCTCATAGTTTAAATTTAACAAGTTCCTGCACTCCTATATGGTTCAGATCTAATTTAAGCAAGATCCTCTACCCCTATATATTTTCCAGGTTTCATTTTAGTACATGTAGGATCCTGTTCTCCTATATTGTTGAAGTAAAATTTTAGCAGGATCCTGTACTCCTATAATAGTATATGGAAAATTTTTTTTATTTTAGCAGGATCTTGTATGTCTGTATAGTCAGAGTTTAATTTTAGCAAGATCCTGCACACCTTTATGATTGGGGTTTAATTTTAGCAGGATCCTGTACTCCAATATGGTTGGAGTTTAATTTTAGCAGGATCCTGTACTCTTATATGGTTGGAGTTTAATTTTTGCAGGATCCTGTACCCCTATATGGTTGGGGTTGAATTTTAAGAGGGTTCCTGTACTCCTATATGGTTGGAGTTTAATTTTTGCAGGATCCTGTACCCCTACATGGTTGGGGTTTAATTTTTGCAGGATCCTGTACCCCTACATGGTTGGGGTTTAATTTTAGCAGGATCCTAATTTTTAATTTAATTTTTACATAATATAGCAGTATCATGTACCCCTATATGGTCAGGGTTTAATTTTAGCAGGATCCCGTACTGATATTTGCTCATAGTTTAAATTTAACAAGTTCCTGCACTCCTATATGGTTCAGATTTAATTTAAGCAAGATCCTCTACCCCTATATATTTTCCAGGTTTCATTTTAGTACATGTAGGATCCTGTTCTCCTATATTGTTGGAGTAAAATTTTAGCAGGATCCTGTACTCCTATAATAGTATATGGAAATTTTTTTATTTTAGCAGGATCTTGTATGTCTGTATAGTCAGAGTTTAATTTTAGCAAGATCCTGCACACCTTTATGGTTGGGGTTTAATTTTAGCAGGATCATATACCTCTTCATGGTAGGGGTTCAATTTTAGCAGGATCCCGTACGTCCTATATGGTGAAGATTAATTTTGCAGGATACTGCATCTGTATATGGTTGGAGTTTTATTTTAGCAGGATCTTGCCCCCAATATAGTTGGGATTATGGTTAATTGTTATTATTCATAGACTGAGAAATAATAAATTACGCAATATATATGTCTTTATTGGAATGTTTGTGCAAGATTTTGCACCCATTTCCAGGTTTTAAAAATTGAATTACTAGTAATAAGAAATTTCAATTATTGTGCCCTTGCATGGTTGGAGTGTGTCTCTTAGCCTGATTACTGGTTTATTATTGTGCCCCTGTATGATTGGGGTTTAATTTCCAGCTAGTATCACTGTTTTATTGTTGTGCCCATATAAGTTCAGAATGTTTTTCTAGCTAGAATAACTGGTTTATTAATTTGTAACTATGCAGTTGGAGTTTATTTTCTATCTAGGAATACTGCATTATTGTTAGCTGCTTTATGGCTGGGGTAATCTTTAGCAATAATTATTGCCTTGTTATTGTGCCCCAGTATATGGTTGGGGTATTTCCCCAGGCTATGATCACTGGTTTATTATGGCACTCATTATGCATAATGGTTTGGTTGCATAATTTATTCACATAAATATCTATGCCCCTAGATAGTTGTTTTTACATTTCTCGCTCCTATGATGTAGGTACTGTAAGATTATTATATGCCCCTATTTGGGTGATAAGTGTATTCCAGCATTGTTACACATCTCTTGTAGAACTTTACTTTAAGCATTCCTGGGAATGTTACATTTAGAATTAAGAATTAAATATTCTAAATTATTACTTCGGAATAAATTTTGATGAATAATATTTTATTTAGGTTAATTGTAATTCAAAGTCAACTACTTTCATGTTAACTGTGACATGCATTAACTTCTAATACAAGTATTCAGATTATTATTAGTAATTCCTGATGATTATATGCATACACTCATATTTTTAATTTGTAGATATTAATTTACCAAGATTCATGTATTCCTATGTTTCTATAGAGTCAAATCAATTAGTGCATTAATGTACACATACTGGGTTTACTAATAACTGCTTGTTTTAGCACCATGTTATAAATGCAATCAAGAATTTTCTTCAAATTTACTTTCAAATGAACATGGAAACATTGGTGGATCTTTAGGGATTTCACTTGGTAAGATTGCAAATCCTTTTTGTTGTATCCCTACTTGATGCCATATTGCCATATTAAATATTGCAGGAATTTTACAGCACCTTTAAAAAAATTATTCCTCATTGTCATAGCTACTGAGTTTATCCAATAGTTCAATACAATTTTATTTTGATAAAATGGTAGTTTTTAGTAATCTTCAAAATAATTTAAATTATGCATTTCATCAAGAAATTCCAGGGTTATAGACACTGCACAAGAATATATACCAAACCAGCACAGTGTAATACAAGTAGTATTTATAATCAATGTTTAAAAAAAAAAAAAAAAAAAAAAATGTTGAATGACTTTACTAATTTTGTATCACTCATACCATGATCATTTAACTTTTTCTGAATGCCATAGATTTTCCTCTTAAATTACTCACATATTAACATGCATAGACATATGTGAAGATAGACCTTATAATACAACCAACTCATATTTAGAGACAATTTCTTAAATCATAATCCAAGGATTAACTAACCCAGTACAATTTAGATTTAAGGGTGTTCCACACCTATCAGGTGTGCCTAATATTCAGTTACCCACAGTACCTCAGATGTTATTTCAGTTAAATCTGTCTTACAGGTCAATTACAGACATTTCAACAGTAGTTTTGAGTTCATTGTTTAATAGTTTATATTTTTCCTTTAGGGCATACTGTCTGAATATTATATCAGCTAAATATTATATCATTTAGTGGTTTCTTGTTAAGTTATACCAGAATGATTTTGGCAGCATTTCTGAAAAAATTGTATGTCTACTGTTAACTGCAATGTCTTTTTGAGGCAGCATTTCTGAGAGTATAATACTCCATTTCTAACCACAGTGATTATCTGAGGCAACATTTCTGGCAGTATATACCTCAGTGTCAACACATTACAATGACTGTCAAATGCAACATGCACATTGTACAATCATCTTACCTTATGGTTTTGAATGAAACTGTATATGTTCTGTGTATGTTATTAAATATATTATATAGATAGATATACAACAGTATGACTGATCTGGTAGAACTGGTAGACTTTTAATATATTCTGTTTATAATTAATGTAAAGTAATTTAACTCAGCCAGCATAGTCGATGACTTTTAAGTATATTTTGTTTACAGTATTAAAATGACTGTCTGAGGCAGCATAGTCGATGATTTTTTATGGTCTGTTTACAGTGAAAACAATTTACATCAGTGTGACTGTAGACAGCATAGTCGATAAAATTTATTAATAAGATTCTGTTTACACTGAAATACAGTTAACATTAATTCGACTATCTGAGGCAGCATAATTGATGGATTTTTATTAGATTCTGTTTACAGTGAAAAACAATCTACATTAGTATGACTGACTGAGGCAGCATATTGATGACTTTTTATATTCTGTTTATGGTGTAAAATGATTTACATTACTTATGACTGTCTGAGGCAGCATTATCGATGATTTTATTTTTATGTTCTAGCTGTTTACAGAATGACTGTCTGAGGCAGCATAGTTGATGGATATTTATTATATTCTGTTTACAGTATTACTATGTTTACAGTGAAAACAATCTACATTAGTATGACTGACTGAGACAGCATATTGATGACTTTATATTCTGTTTACAGTGTAAAATGATTTACATTAGTATGACTGACTGTCGAGGCAGCATTGTCAATGATTTAATTTTCATGTTCTAGCTGTTTACAGAGTCTGAGGCAGCATAGTTGATGGATATTTATTATGTTCTGTTAACAGTGTTAAATAATTTACATTTGTATGATTGTCTGAAACAGCATAGATTTTTTATGCTCTGTTTACAGTATAAAACAATGGACATCAGTATGACTGTCTGAGGCGGCATAGTTGATGACCTTGTATTATATTCGGTTTAAAGTGTTAAACAGTTTCCATCATTACAATGGTCTGGCGTGGTATTGTTGATGTTTTTCAATTATATTGCGTTTACAGAGTAAAACAATTACAGTTGTATGTCTAAGGCGGCATTTTACAGAAGTATGACTGTCACCATAGTTGATGACCTTATATAACATTCTGTTTTACTGTATAGTTTCATCAATATTTGTTGACACTTTACTATACTCTGTTTACAGTGTAGTTCAAATTGCATGAGGATGACTGTCTAAGGTGGAATAGTTGATAACCCATTGTTATATTGTTCTGTCTGTTTAAAGTGTAAAATAATTTACATCGGTATGACTGTCTGAGGCAGCAAAGTTGATGACCTTGTATTATGTTATGTTTTTAAGACTAGTTTAAAATTTATATTTGTACTTAACCCCCTGTAATTTTATCAACATTGTTACAGTGAAATATGAAGATAAGGAACAGTAATAATCTCAAAAGGCCATTGAAGCAATATGACATTCTTACTCATTGATAGATTGTATTTGTTGGCAAGGGCATTGCGCCAGCTATGGAGTTTGCGAGATGTTGACCTTGGACAAGACTGTTGATGGTCTTTTTTCACCAACTTGTTTTCAATGGCTTGCCTCATTTTGGAAATAGTTCGTACGTGAATCTTATGCATGTGTATCGATCGAGTCGGCTGGGGGACATGGGCTTCATATGCGGGCGATAATGGTATATTGCGAAATAGAGCTAAGGGAGGTTGACGAAGAAAGAGTTGAGGTCATCACTTTGCTGTAGAGTTTTGTTGTTTACTTATCATTGACGTCTTTTTCTAGTGGGAGATCCAAATGTGAAGCAGATGTTTTGGACTCTTGTGTTGTCTTTCATTTCGAGTTCATGGGGTATATAGGATCAACATAGGATTACATGAATACAAAAATATGTCTGCTAATAACGGGGTGCGATTAGTACCCATGGAAATTCTGAAAGATTGTTGGTAGACTTGATCCCCAAGAACTACATTAGATATTTTGTTAATTTACGAGAATTGTATAGTTAAATCATGCACCTGATGGTTTGTACATATGTTACTCTGTTAGTCGCTACTCGTGAGGTTTTAATGTTTCCTATTCGTCTCCTCTGGATGGGGCACTTGTCCATAACTTGTAAGTTATCGACAAGTTTGTGGCGTGTTTGTTCTCCCATCTTTTTTGCCAATTCTTCTAGTCATATTTGTATTTTTTCGTTATGTATATTAATATCCTTATAAGGGATATATTCAAATATGGGCATGTGTAATTTTTGTACATATTTGGTTAATTTGTTTGGCATTCTAATAAATGCCCATTTACGACAAATAATTTGTTGTTATATTTGCAAAAAACAGAGCAGAGTAGACTCATGGATGGAGAAAATAAATTATATCGAGGGAAGTTGAAGACGATGGTATAATTGTATTTATGTGCAACATAAAGTAATTTATACCATCTCTGTTATTCTACTGTTAATAGAGAATTTTTCCGGAATTTTCAGTGCCACAGTTAATTCTTGCTTCTATAGATTTGTAACTTGATCTTGTTTATCTCTAGACCATGCATTCTGATGGAAACAAATTTTTGACCCACCTCCTCCCCTGCAACCACACAATATATAATTAATTGTATTTGATTCTGTCAATAATATATATGTATTTACATTGAAGTAATGTTATGTTACTTGTTCTCAGATTTGCTATATTAACGATGTTATAATACATCGTACAGTGTACTTATTTTGTCGTGTGTGTTTCACATGCTTTTAAGATTGGCGTGTTTGGCATGTATAACTTTTGTCCATATTTGGTTAATTTGTTGGGCATTTTAAGAAATGCCCATGTGTTTGGGCGTGTTTGTTCTCCCATCTTTTTTGCCAATTCTTCTAGTCATATTTGTATTTTTTCGTTATGTATATTAATATCCTTATAAGGGATATATTCAAATATGGGCATGTGTAATTTTTGTACATATTTGGTTAATTTGTTTGGCATTCTAATAAATGCCCATTTACGACAAATAATTTGTTGTTATATTTGCAAAAAACAGAGCAGAGTAGACTCATGGATGGAGAAAATAAATTATATCGAGGGAAGTTGAAGACGATGGTATAAATAGCCCCACCCTAGCACCAGAACCCCTGACCCTGGAGCCATGAATTTCGCAATTTTGGTAGAGAGCTTAATGCTTATTACATTCATGCCAATAGTTTGACTTCTTGATGTTCATGAGTAAAGAAGATTTTTAAAGAATTAATATATTTTCACTACATAATCAATAGAGCCCTGCCCTAACACCAGAACCCCTGACTCAGGGGCCATGAAATTCACAATTTGGAAGAGGCAGTCTTGTTCAACATAACTATGTACTTAGTTTATTTAATACCTAGGAGAAGAGAGGAAGATTTTCAAAGTAATACTGCACTTTCACTATATAATCTATATACATGTAGCCCCACCCTAGCACCAGAACCCCTGACCCTGGGGTCATGAATTTCACAATTTTGGTAGAGGGCTCAATGCTCATTACACATTCATGCCAATAGTTTGACTTCTTGATGTTCATGAGTAAAGAAGAGATTTTTTAAAGTTTGCATTAATTTTGATGGTTTTAGCTCCACCCCTCAGGCCCCAAGGGGGCAGGGCCATGAATGTCACAATTTTTGTTCCCCTTCACCCATAGATGCTATATGCCAAAATTGATTGAAATTGGTTCAGTGGTTCCAGAGAAGAAGCTGAAAATGTTCAAAAGTTTACGACAGACGGACGACAAAAACCAATAGCAATAGGTCACCTGAGTGACTCAGATGACCTAAAATTGTTTCGCTGAAAGGAAAAAGAATAGACCCCATTAGTACCTTTGTGTTGAGTTACATTATATGCACTCGGAAAAAAGTAACAATGTTTTCTTACATACATGTATACTTCAAAAATTCACTCATGTCACCATTGTAAATATCGATGGAAAGTTTCAAATTGGCTGTAAATTACTAAACCGTTGAAACGTAAACGGTTTTCTGTTGAGTAGATAACTATTCAATTGTAGGTTTTAAGATTTAAATTTTAAAAAAAAAGTTTACAAAGATCAGTTTTCTTAATTTACAAAAACTGAGTTAATAAATACAAAAAATAAGTTGCATCATTAAGTTGCGTCATTTTTGATACCACAGAATCATACTAGCTTTTTAATGCATCAAAATGGCGGTGGGTTTTTGCAAAAGTTGAATGCTCTGGCAAGTCGGCAGTGTGCATTCTAATTGCTGCAGTTAATTTTTTAGGAATGGTTTTTCCGACTTTTGCTGATCAAACACGTCCTAGAATCTTGTCATCAGTAAAAAAAAAAAATATCCAATACAACTATAATATACCGGTATATCAAAGGAATTGTCATTAACAAAAATTTCCAATGCTAATAGAATGATATTTCAACAGAAACGCCTTCCTTTCAATTTTGATAGATCTGGAACCACATTCATCAGACTTTGCTTTTGAACCTTGAACAACATCACATTTCCTGCTGCTGAATATTAGTCATGCACTAACATTCTCGGACTGAAAAAAATCTGGTAAGTTTTTATATTCAACATTTGAAACACATTGCGCAAACCACCGATATTCTTTTTAATCCGTTGATTTGGATTTCTTCAGGTTGCAGATAACGAACCCTGGAAACACCAGGGATCGGATCAAGTGCCCAGGAGGAGTAAGCATCCGCCGTCAATCGAACACACCCGCGGTACATTGATATTGTCAATGTGAAACTCCAGCATCTTTTAATATCAGCTTCACAGTACTAGTACTTGTGTTTAGAATCAAAATGATTATTTTAAGAATTTTGTAGATGACCATTCACAAGATATCAAAATTTATGAGTTCATTTTTATTTAAGAAGCATTTGTCCATAGTCCAGAAAGCCTGCTTTGAAATTTATCTTGAGAAATGGTTGTATAAAACGTAGAAATGGTTGTATAAAACGTAGAAAAGTCATATGTTTTGATGCTTTTGATTTTAAAAAGATTTGTGATTGTAGATTTTCCAAAAGTTCTTTGTCGTTTGTTTTTAGCATCCACGTTTGATTTATCCCATATTTCTTGAATATGCTGCTGTACAATACGTCTGAAGTTTTTCCTTCACAGCAGTTAATATTTTGGTGAGTAGTACGGATAGTGGGCTTGGTTGAACATTAAGGAATCCATAAGGAACACCTTTCCTGTATCAGGGACATGGATGATACTCACCCATTGTCCAGATTCATCCTACTCAATTCTTAATTAATGTTCTTCGCTGTTCTCTCGTAGAAACTTCTTGAATTGCTGGGATAAATTTACTTATTAGGAAAATATTATTCACATGTTCTTTCATCTAGAGCAGCATTGAAAGATCTTTTCCAAGTGCTCCAGTTAACCAGCAATGTACTTTTTGTTGTACATAATTCATTTTCCCTTTGTAGCATTCATACCTTACATAATTCGTTTTTCAGCAATCCCTCATTCTATGGAGTATCTATGCTGCTAATAAATGTAGACTGTGAACAAAAAAAGCGATAACAACTAACGGTTATTCAGATTGACGTTTGGTTGGATAAAGAACTTTTAAAACGAGACAAAAAAGCATATCAATGAAATTGTCAATGTAATAAATAACTAACAGTACTAGCACATAACTGGCAAAATAAAACAGAGGTGAGTAATTTCCTTTACTTGTAGTATATTTCATAAACCTTTTGGTAACTTATTCAGTATACTTCTAGAACTTTTCGTTTGGTCAAGATTATTACAGCTAAAACAGATTACACAGATTGTTCTTGATTTTAGTCTAAAAAAAGATGGGAATGAAATATTTGTCAGACAACTAAATAATGTATTTTATATCCTTTAAACGAGATATCCCAATCTCTTCAAACTATCTCGTTGCCTGCCTGGCGCAGTTGTTGGTGCGTTTGCTCTAAAGTCGCGGAGTTAGGACCTGCTCCTTACGTCGCGGGTTCTAATGCACTGTATGACGCGGAGACCGGTCTTTCGGATAAGACCCTTAAAACCGAGGTCCCATGTCGCAGAAGGTGCAGGCACGAAAAAGTTCCCTCACGGCTCAAAGGCCGCAAGTGGCGATTACAGGTCTAGATATCTCAATATGAGTGAAAAATCCTCAAAGGGATGTTAAACAATCAATGAAACCATCTCTGGAAACACAGAAGATGATGCAAACAAACGTTGTCTTCTACAAAGTTAATTGTATGAAGTATTACGTCCCACTCATTAATTTTTCATTCATATAGAGACGTCACCATATTCCGGTGAAGGGCTTCAAATTTCGAATTTTACTCATAGCCATTGAGCAGTGAGGATTCTTTATTGTGCCAACGCCAAATGACCCGCAACTTTCACTTCAATGTGCTGATCGCTTGGCAAAGGAACAGTTTTATCGAATGACCGAGGCTCTACCGACTGAGCTACCATGACTTTCTATTTGCTAAATAAAAGCTTTCAAATTATCATTACCTTTAAATTATTTTAATACCCTGTCATATCTAGTGTTGTCAACGAGTACCCGGTTGACCGGTTAACCGTCGAACGATGCGAGTATCGGTTAGTAAAACTGCTATTCGGTTACTTGAATAAAAATACATTTTATATAGCAATACGTAGAAAATAAATGTTATAATATTGTTTATAAATGTATACTAACACATTTCCCTTATTTTATTCACCGTTAAACTTGATCTAGTGGTTCACAAATAGGATCGATTTGTTTTGATTAGTTTTCACAATTTATGTAATTGATAGCTTTCATTGCCAGTTTCGAAGACCTGAGTTATAATTACCTCATGATTATTAGTCAGAGGAACATAATTTAACAAGATGCCGCCGCAGACATCTAAAGCTTGGAAGTATTTCAAAAGAACAGTTGGTTTGAAATCTGTAAATTCTAAATTGATATGTGAATTGGAGTTATTGTATACGGTGGGACTACAAATATGTTAAATCACATAAGATTAAAACATAATTTGGAAACCAGCGATTTACTGGACACTCCACAAAAACAACCAGCAATGACGGGGTTCTTACTCTTTGAAGATATTGTGTATGTGTTAGTTTGTAGTTGTAGATAAAGTTCATATACAGGTACATTTGTGTTTTATTTCTACCGATAAGTTTGTTGTTTAACGTCCCTCTCGAGAATCTATACCGATAAGTAAGAGATGAGATAAATAATAGATATGGAAACTGTAACGAAAAATCATCCGAATAACCGGGTACTCGATCGGAAAAGTAAGCGAGTAACCGATTACTAAAAAATGTCCGATTTGACAACACTAGTTATATCCAATTCAGAAACATCTACATTTAAAAACAAAACAGATGCAAATTAACATGCTAAATAAACATACTTTGACACTGTAAGATTCTTATTTGTTATACATGTTTATACATGGTATAAATATAATAAATATATAGTACTTAACATGTAGTAGAGGATCACTAAAACTATTCTCTGTGACTTTAATTAAGACCGTGGTTTAGTGACCAATGATTACCAATACATGGAAAAAAGAGAAAAACCTTTTGTAATATCACAGTATACTAGTAACGATTAACTGAAAATAAGTAAATAGTTCCAATTGTCAAAATCTCATATGTGACAAGTCACTAGAAAAAAGTTGAAAATAGAAATCAATGTCAAACATTATCTATAAAAAAAGATTTTGTAACTGTAATATTATCAATTTTATTTGTCAGGATGCAAGTTAATAAAATCAAATTCAGGTCTCCACATTTTCACCACTTTCTGGCCCGGATGTGCTTACTTTGTTGACATCGGAAGCATTTCCCCCTTTCATTTCCAGTAGGTCCAGTATCAGTTACTGGAGGAAGCTGTGAAGCTGGTGTCAATAAGGATTCAATCCAACATCAGTGAAGAATTAAAGTCTTCATAATTTATTCTTTTCCCGGAATGGAAAGCTATCTTAAGTTAACCTAAGACAATCAGTTGAACAATGGCTACGGTCGTCATGTGTCGGTCGTAAACTTAAAATGTTTCTTTTAAACGGTTGAACCAATTCCGACCAAGTTTGGTTTACAGGATTTATGAGCAAAGGAACAAATTTTCTGGTCTCAGTACCACTTGTGACTGAGGTGGGAACCATCAAAATTAACGCAATCTTCAAAAATTTTTCTTTACTCCTGGAAACCAAGTAATCAGTGTTGGCATGACAATACATGTAATAAGCATTGAGCCTTCTACAAGATTGTGAAATTCGTGACCCCAGGATCAGGGGTTAAGGTGTTAGAGTGGGGCTTTATAGATCATATATCGAAAATGCAGATATTCTTTAGACTCGACTCTATTTTTAACAAACTAGGTGGTGTTATAATGAGCAGGGGGCAGTCATACTAAGTGTACGGTTATGATTACTAGCAAGATTGCTTCTTTAAAGGTCTTTTAGTAGTGTGGACTTATAAATAAAAGATTAAAAGATAAGACAAAATATCTTACACTTGTAAATTAAATGTTATTCAAAGACTAAAAGAAGCCAATTATGACACAGGGTTTGTGCGGGGTTTACTGTGAAAATCAATACTGTTCCTTATGCTCAAGTACTTTCCTGTTGTTTAGTTTGATGATGGTGACAAAGAGAGTGTTAATTGTTTGCACTGGCACATACATACAAGTAAATGGATCTACTCAGTGAGATGTTGTCGAGTATCACATTATCTATTTTGCTTGTTTTTTGGGCAACGTATCTTCATCTAACAGTTTATTTTGTTTTACTGTACTCATAATAAATTGCTATTCTATAGATTCTTTACAAAGATGATTAACTCAGGTACATGTACATTAAGCAAGCTCTAAAATTGCTCACCATAGATTTCCTATTCCTAATAGTTTTATCCAGTTAGAGTGATCTGCCCTTACATATAAGTTTAAAAAAGAACAAGAATATAGAGTGAAAGACTCAATTTTAAATAAATATATAAAAGCATTCTTAACAAATTTTAAAATAAGATAAAGTAACTGAATACAGTATTTGCTTGTAATTTCCCAATGTATGAAAATAACAGTGATAACAGGGGACACATCTCGGAAAACGATTTTTTATGCATTGTTTTCAGAACAGTACTATTTCAACTTTGAAAACTATCACTGCACCGAAGTGCGATTTTTTACAAGCTGCAAAATTTAAAAAATGCTTATTTAAGAAATAAGTATGATTTAAAAGATAAATTAAGCTTCTTCGTGTAGCTACAGAAATAAAGCTGTGTAGGTAATTCAAGCTACATAGTAAATGTACCGGACCTTAGCACATAGGTCCTTGAACCGCTTTTTAAAAGTTTCACTGGAAGTCGAGTTTCTCTGTCATAAACCCGATACAAAATGCAAACAACATTAAAAATACTGAATTTTTTAAACATTAAATTTCCATGATTAGTCACGCGAATAATTCCTTACAAGCGAATATTTCCTTAGAATACGTCTAAATGCTATTTCTAGTTAAAAACAAAACTGATACACGTGAAGATAAAATTGAGTTTGCGTATTTATTTTCAATTTCCTATGAAGGTGTTGTCATAGATGATCAAAACCCTATGATTTCACGTTTTATGTGGTAGTTAAATACAGGCTTCTTGCTGATGACAGTCAAAATAAACATGTAGGATATAGTTTTATGTGGTTTATAAGAAGAGATAATTGCTTATTTGATGTAGTAATAAAACATTTTAATTCAGTAATCAATTTCAAACATGCAGAATGGATATTGTCAATTCTTCCCCTGAATACAAAACAATGAAATGGAATGAATTATGAAGATAACGGACAGTATCAAATCTCCAAAGTCCAATGCAACGATACAAATTTGGAGCAGAGCAAACACGGACCTCAAAATTAAGAGGTGGGATCAGGTGCCACGGAGGATTGAGCATCCCCTGCCGACCGGTCACACCCGCCGTGTGTTCCTTGTCAATATTGAAAAAAACCTCGGAAGAATCTGTAGACAGTTCAGTGTATAAATAATCGCCTAACAATTAGTATGAAAAACATCAGTCAGCATTTGACTTAATGATCGGATGTATGTGCTGACAAGGTCCTTGTATCGACCGTAAAACTTGCGAAATGATGACTTCAACGAGACTATTGATATCCTAGTTTCATCTACTTGTTTTTCAATAGCTTGCCTCATTTTAGAAATTGTTCATACGTAGATCATACTCTTGCGTATCGAATCAACTGAGAGACATAAACCCCATATGCAGGTGATAAGGGTATATTGCTACATAAGTAAGGAAAGTTGACGATTGATTGATTGATTGTATGTTGTTTTACGTCCCATTCGAGAATTTTTCACTCATATAGAGACGTCACCATATACCGGTGAAGGGCTTCAAATTTTGACCTTTACTCGGCACTCAGGGCCATTGAGCAGTGAGGAATCTTTATCGTGCCATGGGGCCTCGGTTTTTAAGGTCTCATCCGAAGGACCCGCAACTTTCACTTCAAAGTGCCGAGCGCATGGCGAAGGAACAGTTGCTACCTATTTTTTATCGACTTAGGTCAGTCGCGGCCGAGATTCGAACTCACGACCTCCCGATCACAGAGCGAGCGCTCTACCGAGTGGGCTACCGTGAACGGTGGGAAGTTGACGAGTGGAAAGTTGAAGTAATCACGTCATGACGATTTCAAATTTCCACTACAAAACATTCTGCCCCAAAATATTATCCCTTTCAAACCAAAATATACTAGATTTGATTTAATGTTTTTGATTTGATTGACTCTTAAAGCAATTATAAAAAAGTCTAAGATATACTAACATGTAATGAAAAAGTCGAGTGTGTTTTAATAAGTTCATTTATAAAATAATGATAAACTCTTCCTGTTATTGTTCTGTTTGAATAAAAGAAGATGGCGAACAAGACGAGCGCAATGCCTTTAGTGCACAAACAAGAAGGTGAAAAATTAAACTTCAATTAAAACAAATTTTTCTTTGATATTTCGTCTAAAAATAAGGTATACTTTATGTAAAATCTCAACAATTTGCAAAAATCTCGCTAAGATTGAAATTATTTGCCTATGAAATAGCATACACACACTAGTGAGGACAAAAGGATAATTTTCTCATTCTAAAACACAATTTTTCGATATGAATGGGTCTTCGCTCCATATTTTTCAAAGTTTATCCTCAAAGTTTGCCAAAAATTATACATTTTTGGTCAACAAAAAAATGGAGCACTATAGACCCACTATACCTTAAAAATACATTTTTATGACACAAAATTCGCATCTTTCGATAAATACTTGAAGCTCATTTAGTAAAGGGTCATATCACAAACATGATTTAAATGCCACAATTCATCAAGAGCTGTGTAGCGTAGCGGTTAGCGCGTTGGTCTCAAAGGAAAATGAAACTCAGGATTTTTATTGCTGGGGTTCGAACCCCACGAATACCACATTATTTTTTAATAACTCAATTATTTTTGCCGATGAAATTTTCCTTAGAAAATTTTTGTTTATCATAATTTCATAAATTTCAATAATGAAAACTTTACTCTAAATACTAAATTCACAAATTGATTGTGATTTTTGTATATATCTGAAGCTATAGGCATTATGTGCGCCTTGTTCACCCATCTCCTTTATTCAGGTTTAGATTATATAAACACTATTAAACAAAATTCCTTTAACTGTCTATAATTTCAATAAAATATGAAGACAACGAAGAGTTATCAAACTCAAAAGTTCATTGAAACAATACAACGTGAGCAGGGCAAATACGGACCTCTAAAAACATCAGAAATGGTTCAGATGTCATGGTGGAGTAAGCAAGTGAATGGCATTGTCAAGTTTTTGTGTTAAAATTAGTCCCTATTTTGAAATTCTACATATACATAAAACCTGACGAATATAAGGATTACATAAAGATACATGTAAGTCATTTTCTTTATCAATTTTTAATTCCTATCAGTGGCCACATTTCGCTTCAATTACGATATGTACTATAGAATAAATTACATGCATTTCTGATTAAAATAAAATCTGATACGCATGCTGTATATATAAAAATAATGATTTTCATATTCCCGGTAAGGTGTTTCCAATGATTGATTGATTGTATGTTGTTTAACGTCCCTCTTGAGAATTTTTCACTCATATGGAGACGCCACCACTTGCCGGCGGTGGAGAGCTGCAAATTTTGTCCTATACTCGGCACTTACGGCCATTGAGCAGTGAGGAATCTTTTTCGTGCCAGCACCTACTGCGACACGGGACCTCGGTTTATACGGTCTCATCCGAAGGACCGGTCTCCACGTCCCACAGTGGGATTCGAACCCGCGACGTAAGGATCAACTCCTTACTTCGCGACTCTAGAGCATACGCTCTAACCACTGCGCCACGCGGGCGACTGTTTCCAATGAAGATGGTACACGTATATTTCATTTAATAATTTCAATGACAACACTCCCGTAATTTCATTGTTTTAAAGATCCAATTGCAATAAAATGAATAAAATGCAATAAAATTTCATATTGTTTCGCAATTGTTCTGATTTATTTCGACTTTCTGTCTTAATTTCTTAAATAAATAATTTTTCTAGAAGTGAACATTATTTTACTAAAGTAACACTATTATCTGTCAAAGGATGTAAATAAAAGAAGTTCTTTAAATCTGAATTTAAATTTTGATTATTTAAAAAGGACATTCATTTCAATTTTTAGAGTCATATCATAAACACATCTTCGTTTGAAAATATCCAATCCTTTTGTTTTGATTTTATTTACTTTTTTAACATTTATTTTTAAAAACAAGTCATTCACAGAAGTTTTTATATGTACGTATAAATATATACATTTTAAGTAAAGCATGGATTTGATTTATGAAAAACAAAATTTTGATTTATACCTTTCTAACATAATAGTTGCATTATAAAAAATCCATTTTGCCATTGCTTTTCTCGTCTTATATGATACTTTGATGTTGACGAAAGATTATACATGTATTTTCATAGTTTTATATGAGCTGAACATGTAGGTAGGGGCAATAAAATTGATATATGTCATAATAATATTTCAGTACGGTTTCTCGTTGAACCATCCCTGTCAAAACCATTGAAATTTTTTTCTATTTACTTTAATATATTTTTCATTTCAAGTTTTTAAAGAGTTATTGTCATGTTTCTGGACTTAAAGAAAGCGCACACATTTCAATTAAATGTAATTATTATTATTTTTTTTTTTTTAAAACTGTTTGCAAAAAGAAACCTAATTCATTACGTTTTATTTCCATTAGTGAACTCTTCAAAATTAGAGGCGCGTTTGGTCGTCTGATAGGGACAGCATGGCGTTGCGGATAATACAAAACATGCCAATCTCAATCCAATTTTTAATGTTAAATGTATTTGTCATTCCAATTAAAGAATAGAAGAAGTAAAAGACATATGTAAGAGATCGAGAACCCTAAATTTATCATCCATTAATAAAAAATACAACATTTCCGAGGCATGTGTATTGTATTTAGATGTACCATGCGATAAATAGATACATACGATCAACAATAGATATAAATTGATATCGTTGTCATTCCTACTCTTGATGTATGTAAAGTCCACAACAATAAAATATTTCATTTGCATTTTCTTAGGATTTGTTCATCGACATTCAACATACTTACAGTATTGTTTACATGTTTACGTTACGTTTGTCCCTGAAATCCCGCGAGATTTGTACGTTTTCCGACTTTTTCACAAAAGAGCGCACTAAGAAGTATAACTCTTCCATAGTGGAAATATAACGTATTGAATGTACCGTCATGGTAGCTCAGTCGATAGAGCGCTCGCTCCGTGATCGGAAGGTCGTGTGTTCGAATCATGGCCACGACTGACCTAAGTCGATAAAAATTAGGTAGCAACTGTTCCTTCGCCAAGCGCTTGGCACTTTGAAGTGAAAGTTGCAGGTCATTCGGATGAGACCTCAAAAACCGAGGCCCCGTGTCACGGTAGGCGTTGTCACAATAAAGAACCCTACCTGCTATATGGCCCTGAGTGCTGAGTAAAGGTCTAAATTTGAAGCCCTTCACTTGTATATAGTGATGTCTCTATATGAGTGAAAAATTCTTAACGGGACATTTAAACAACATACAATCAATCAAATTGAATGTACTTTTCTGATCGTGTTACAATCTTGAAAATCTTATACAATGTAGGTATGATTTTGAAAATTCCCAATTTATAAACTTTTGTATGAGTCAGAAAAATCCTGTTTAAAAATAATACATCAATATGATCAGAAGTGGATTTTATGTATCAAGTATTGTAATATATTAAAGGGAAGTTCATGTCTATTCAAATCTTTCCGACTAAAAAAAACTTTATTGACATTACAATGGATAAATATAAAAAAAAAAAAAACGGGGGAAATCGACTGCAATTTGTGACCCTGTTTTTTTTTTAATAATTGTGTCATATTTACAAAACTTTTCCTACAGTTAAAGGGCGTGGGATGGGTGGGGAATGGGGATAGAGATACTGAATCCACTCTTTTCTGACCACCAGTTTCAATTTTGCAAATATATACAACTTTCGTAAGAAGATAATCCCATATCCAAGTTTTATTAATTTGTCAAAAAGTTTTCCCTGAATTCATTTAAATCCAGGCAGAGTTGTGCTCTTTTGCAGGCCAGGAATAATCAGAGGCAAAATTTAACATCTTTAACTCTTTTTTTCAATAACATATTCAATTGCAAAATATAAAATGTAAGAAAAAAAATCTGCACCTATATATTTCATAGATGCAGATATATTTTCTTGGCCCCACGACACAAGATAATCATCTACCGAGAACTTTACTGAGATTCCTGGCATTTCATACAGATAAAGTTGCTTTACATGACGAAAACATCGATGCCTCAAATATTACTTCAGGTGTTCATTTTAAATTCTATCACTGAATATTGGCAAATTAACTAACTTAACTATACCCCGAGATTCCCTCTTATTTCATTCCGTATTATAAAAGTGTGCCACTTCAGGTGCGGTACATTTTATGCAAGTTTAAATTTCACTACAAAGTTTTGGCGCCACGCGGAACTGGGATGGTAAGGATTTTTTTTTTAGATTCACTTCCAAGCTTTTAAGACAAAATTCTTTAAAAATAAATGATAAAAATAAATAATATAAAAGACCATAATATATACATGATAATAATCCATTATTGTTTTATATCTTCTTCACAGATTTTTTTTTTTTTTTTTTTTTTTTTTTTTTTTTGAGATCGATCACTTTTCGTTATCTTCAGCTTTTTCACTTGTTAGCTTGAGCATGTCCACCGTCTTTATTCTTAAATCTAATATTAGCACATTATTTTATTATTATATGTTACAAATTTATGAAATGATTAAATAATAAATTACAGTGCATAAAGCGATGATATATAGAAAGTGTTGAAAAATGATTTTAAAAAATTAGGAAATTGAAAAATCGATAATAATAATTAGACAGCAAGCAAGTGCAATGGTACTGATTTACGCTGGTTGTTCGAATTATTATTCATACATTTATAATCTCAAGGCTGGTTTGAATTTGTGCTATATTCAGGCTAATCTCTCTCTCTCTTTTCTGCGAAAATAGTTTTCTTCTCAAATTAATCGCAGTGTAATTTTTAAAAAATGTTTTTGGGGGGATTTTTGACCAGGGTGGTATTTTCTTGGATTTTCCAACTACCGACACCCTCTTTTTTTAAACAGTATTAAATACTTTATTGTAAAGTTTAAAACTAAACCAGCTGTCTCAATTCAAGCCCTTCATAATTACAGGATCGAAAGAATAAACTCATTATTTTAAAAAAAAAATAGACGTTCCTTTCTGACAGATTTTTGCCTATATGGGATTTGTAGGAAGATTTTAAAATAATTATAACTTGTTTGGTAATATTGATTATTTATAAATGATTTCGTTTAAACTAAACTCAGGTCAGAGAAAATCATTTTCCTTTATATATAATATACATACATATATACAGGTACATATATATTTTGACTTAAAAAATGCAATGCAATATACATTTTTACTCATATAATATGATCAAAGTATTTTATTAATTGTTAAGAGTATACATAAGATTGTTAGAAATTCAATATTTAATGCTTTAGTTTCCAAAATATCAGAAATAATTCCAAAGTTTACTAAAATTTATAATTCTAAAAATGTGCATTATCTTTAAAATTTACTTAAAATATCTTAAAAAAACTATTATATTTTCAGGTATTTTATTTAAGTTTTCTTCTCTTTTTTTTAATAAATAAAACAAGCTATCAACATTTTAATTTATATAATTAATGTAGAAATCTTATGCACTCTGGCTCTTTTGATTATCTATTTAAATAAATATTTTTGTTTATAAATAAAGATTACTGTAAAAAAAAAAAATTAGAAACCAAGATGAGTAGGCCGTAAAAATAAAAACAATTTTACAAATCGAATGTATTTGCCACAAAAATGTGACGCTTATACATGTACATTTGTTTTGCAGATATAGCAATTAAGAACACGCGTAAAATACTAACATTAACGACGAGAGACCTGGCTAATTTTCTATTTAACATATAAAATGATAATTTTTACAGCTTTTTTAAATAGCCTTTAGTAAAGAATTTCCAGTTTATATTTAGATCTCAATAAACATGGAAAACACCTAATCTTTAAATAGATAATAGTAGGTAAGTTTTCTGTTGTATAATTATAAAAAAAAATTGAGATGTTTACTCTCTGTATAAATTTTCAAAAAAACTTCTCAATGCTATTGCAACTCAATTCAACTTCATTTTGAAAGCCGATATCACTTATATTTATGAATTACAAAAGTGTACAAACTATTACGTATTTCTAAAAATAGACCGCGCACGTGTCTCATTAGAAATCCTAAAATCCACGGACATCACCGCTTTACATATTTGTCTCTTTTCAGTCGGTAGGAGGAGGTGAGTCTATCGATGATTATTATGCATTCCTATTGTATGCAGGATTAAAATGTGTTTGATACCTGATATGAAATAATAATATGAAATACATGTATATGTGTTGGCTTTCTCCTGACTTAAGTCAACAGGTATGTCAAAATGTCGGACAGCAGTATTTTACGCGGGCCGCCTACATATACAGAATGACTTACAAAATGCCTTACATGCATCTTTATCTCCAAAAAACAGTCAGAAAATTGTCATTTTGTTGGTTGTATTTGACAGGTAATATGTATAACACAGATTTAAATCTCGACATGGAGATGTATGAGGCGGATCCAGTGTTTAAAAAGGCTTGTGAAGAATACAATGAACACGGCGTCTCGTCGACTCTCATTAAGGACGTGCTAAAGAGCAAGATTCAGTTAAGGCGTGTCTCCGCAGGGCAGGAGGAACTTAGAGTTGAAAATAGACCATCCTTAAAACATCCAGTACGTACAACTTTAACATTCAAGTGCTACTTGACACTCACGATGAAAATTCTAAAATAAGGAAATTTTATTGTCATTTTTAAACGTTATAACCCTTAACTTTATAACAGATTAATTTTTATCATTTCTATAGACGACTGTGCTTAGTATGTTGTCAGGGGTTTTCATCTGCTGCAGTAAATAGGCGTTGTCGTACCTTTAGCTTGAAATGTTTATCGCTATCTTTAGAAATATTTACTACAGTACTATAAAAAATCAATCGTTTCTAGAGTAGCAATATGAGCACATGATATCAAGGTAAAGAAAATAAATTTAATCTTTGCATAAATATATGCTAAATCTATATATGTAACTGGTTTAAATGTATCTATTACCTTGATCGGTATGCAGGTCGCATGTTGTCCAATTATTTTTCCAAATTTTAAGTCTGATTTAAAGAATTCATTTTCATGAATAATGTTTTTAAAAGGGAACAAAACATTTAGGATCTTTAATTTTCTGATGCCTGAGATATGTAAACCTATCTTCGAAAATTAATGCATTGAATTCCTTACTAATCGTCGATTTATTATTATTATTATTATTATTTTACTAAATAAATTTATAAAGCGCAAATTTACATATAGTTTCTTTGCGCTGAATACCAATAATATCAACTTGGTCGTCTTAGTAAACGGTTTGCATGGTGATAATAATGAATGATTAATCTAACAAAATAAGTTGTTTTGTTACTCTTCCTTTGGATTGAATGATGATTCCTGGGGTATTTATATATATGCATATATTCAGCATAAGCTGCAAGTGTTGTATACCAGTTGTAAAATGGTATGTCTATGTTTTGTAATGAATTAAATTATTTTCTTATGAGTACAACAAGAGATGAAACTTCTATTAATTATAAAAATATAAAATTTGTGTTTCTTAAATTCAGAAATTAGGTCTAAAGTGAGACAAAAACATTTATTTCGAATATAAAAATTTTAACACTCCTTAAAGTGCTGGACATTTAAGTGTCACTACAGTAATAAATTTTGCTATATATTCTTACTAAAATTGCACGACTTTTCAGTGAGCGGTATAAATTCAAAACAGGTTTTTGGAGAGTATTGCTTTTCAAATCTTGTAAATCAATTCAATATCGAAAACACATAGGCATCCAAGTTTGTTTCGGTCGATCAGGTGCTTGAAAATCAAGTACAGGCCCTGATCACTTCGCCCTCAGATACAGCACAACAAACTTTATAAAGGCCAAAATATTAATGAATCTGATATATTCAGAAAGTTAACGTACAATTTTTTCATTTCGTAAAAAATTCAGTCCAAGCCTCGTGCAGAAATGCCTTTAATGGAAGAAGAGATTCGGAAATTATTTTGCTTTGGGCTGTTCAAACGATTATACAATATAAACTATCGATCTTTAAAATTAATATTCATGTCTCCGGAGTTCAAGGTTCGAGTCCATGGCTGTGGTTTAGTAAAAATTCATAAAATCCACCAAGCAGCTGATAAATGACCCCTCTAACAATTTAGCGAAAAATCAGGTCCCTTTTCTTAGCATTTAGTCATGTGTGTCTATCAAGAGCAATTTACTTCTTTCAGCTGACAGAGGAAGAACAGAAGAAAAATGAAGCGAGAAAGAAGTGTAACAGAGTTTCAGCCAAAAGATGTAGGGAAAAGAAAAAACAGGAAAATCAACATATTTTTGACGTACGTGTCTGTCATATAAATACATTTTTTTGATTTCTTTGCTTGATATATATACTTCTGTGCGTCTTAACATAGGGGAATACATTGTTCAAAGCTTGTCTTGGAAAAAATGCACAGTATTCATATTTAACTTTTTGTTGAAAATAAACAATATTTTTATATCAAGTATTTTTTCTCTAATGTTTAAATATACAGATGCTCAAAGAACAGGAACAAAGAAATGAAGATCTGAAACAAAAAGTATCAGAAATGGAATCTGAAAAATCCAAAATGTTAAAGACCCTTAGTGAAACATACTCACAATTAAATGGAAATACAATCACACCAGAGAATGTAATGGACATCGTGAATCTGGGAATTCAAAGTGGAATGGAAGTCTCGGAGACTTCGAGTGAAAGTACCACCACAAACACGCAAAACATTCAGGGACATTTGGACCAATCAAACCAAGCGATTCCAGCACCTATGCCAAATTCTTTAAATAATTCTGAAGAAATGAATTTTCACACGACCTTCGACTTAACAACACAAACCGAAAATGACCATGGTGTTCAACAGTCAGCCAACTTCATGCCGTTGGCATCTCAGCAACAACAATTTGAAACTGAACACTTTTTGGCGTGCATTGCAGAAGAACACTCTATGCACTGTTCTGGTGAATGGAATGAATTATACAATGAGTTTAGTTTTTAGGTTTTGAGACCAATTAAATAAATTAATTCTTTGGGATGTTATTTTTATATGTGGTTGACAAATGAACAACTTTAAGAAAATGACATCAGAACATGGTGCATGGATATTACACTTAACCACGTTTGTGTTGGCGTTTTTAAAATTGTTAATAAGTAAAAGACAGAATTTAGTTATTTCAGCAAAAATGCTTCAGTTGATTCTGTGTCTAGACGAGGCTGTAATTTATTGGCTCTTTTTCTGGTGTTAATATGATATATATAATAGTTCTTACAATTGAACATCTGCAACATGATTTATAATAAACATTTTGCAAATATTTGCAATTCAATTTTTAATTTTCAATTCAGATTAATTGATTCTTGGAATCATTGTCGGATCGTAGGTGGTGATGACTAATAAAAGTTTTTATCGTTACAAATTCAGTTTGGACACTGATAAAAATTTTATTCATTAACAAGTATATCAAAATATCCCAAATATAGAAATCTTATTTGGTTTAAATACACAAACGGTGCGCAATCAGCTTAGAGAAATTGGTTTTCGGACAATAAGGCTATTAGATGGTCTTGTTTTGATAAAGACATCTGCAAATTCGGCATCATCGGGCAAAATCGCATATTAAATTTACTTGTGTCGATTAAACAAATGTATTATATACAGATGAGAAAATAGACAACTTTCACATGTACAAAAGTTATTTCCCTTTGCGGATTCACTCTGGGGTCAATCGGCGTAACCCACTTTTTTCCTTTATAATATTATGAACTTAAGGGGGGGGGGGGGGCAGTGTCTTCAAAATAAATCTGTATGTTACTTATGTTTTCTTTGATGCCCATACCATGGCAATACAGAATCGGTATAAAATTGTCTGAAAGCGTTTGAAGTTTTGTAATATTTATAAGTAAATTACAAAGGATCTAGTGAGAAAAAATATCGTTACGCTGACTTCTGGAGAGATAACTCTTAGGAATGTGAAAGTCGTCAAGTTGTGCCTTAGCAACTTTGTCTAGTATATGTCTGGACCTGCGTGTTCTGCATTATTTTTAGTTGCAGAAATCTTAAAAGTTTATTCACAAAAAAAGTGATGTGAATATTAGAAACAAATACAATCAATGGTTTCTTCTTTTCTTTTTTTTTGTGAAGGTATTCCGTCTAACGCATTTTTTAAGTAATATACAAGTAACTGCGGTATTTTAATTATCCTGAAGTCGAAAATAAAATGCACTTCTTGCAACGAACACATTGATTACAATGAAGACTTTCAGCGTTGATAATTCAAAAACAAAACAAAAAAATAAAGAGTGATATTTTACAAAACAGAAAATTTATTTCACGGTGCATGTATTAATTTATTCGGTATGCACATTGTTTCACTTGTTTCTAAAAAAACTTTTATTAAATGTCTGAGTTGTTTCTATCTAAAGAGCGGTTTTTCCACCATGAGATATAAAAATCGTGACAGGTTTGTGCACATGGTCATACGAAGTACGTATGATGAATCTATATATGTTATATTGAAACTGAAACTTCAAGCTTTACTTGTCAAAGACCAAAGAAATGTGATGGCAAGGTGCCCGTCTGTCTGTAACATTTTTTTTTCAAAATGCTTCTCCTCCTATATTTCTGGGGGTCTGGTATACAAGTAGACAAAGGTACAGAATTCTGTTTCTGCCGTTGTTAGAAAACTCTGTAAAATTCTTTCAAAACGCTACGCCTTTTATAGCTGAGTTCGATTTCAATAAAAACTTGGTACACACATTATTGTAAGTAGACTATACTAAAATACGTAATGCTCTTTATCGGTTTTTAATTTCGCCGAATGATGTTGCCATGGTAACTAAAAAAAAGTGTGAACTTCTTTCAATGAGCTCCTTCTTCTACAGTTTTTTGTTTGTTAAAACCTTGGTACACAAATTTATTACATTGAGATATATAAATTCTTACATCGATTTTTGATTCCAACGGAAATGGCAATTTCTGTGAAATTCTTTCAAAACGCCCCTCCTACAGGTTCGGTATGATTTCAATAAAGCTTGGTGCACAAAAAGACTTGTACTAAGACACAGAGTTCTTTTTTCTTGAATTTTGATTAAAAAAAATATTATTGCCATAGTTAAAAAACATAGTAATCTCTATGAAATCGGTTCCCCTCCAATGTATTTGGTCAGAGGTCAATAGCACTTGATACAAAAGTTGATAACTATAACACTTGTACTGAGGAACATAATTCTTTATCGGTTTTAAATTACACCAAAGATGTTTCTATCATGGTTACTTAAAATAGAATTTTCTGTGATTTAAACAAAAAAAAAATTCTACATTTTAGTACGATTTCAGCAAAACTTGCCACACAGAGAGACCAGGAAAGGGTCATAATTCTGCTTAATTGGAGTTGCCATAGTTTTAAGTTGAAGTGTTACTTTTTCTCTTTCTTTGTTATACATCTGTGGCTCGACTAGTTTGTACTTAGGTCTATAACAAAGAAAGAGTAAAGTAGCGCAGTTTTATTAAAATAAAAAAAATTACATGAATAATATACTGATGAGGTAATTTCCAAATGGATTTTTTATAAGGATTTTTATTACATGAAGATATTCTAGAACTTATTTCATTGTATTTCATTTCGTCCTAAGTACTCAATCTGATAAAAATCAGATCTTTGTTAAGCTCCGAAATTCTGATAGTCCCTGTACAGCGACTATCACAATTTCGGAGCGTAACAAAGATCTGATTTTAATCAGATTGCCTAATAACTTAAACTTCTGTGAGCATTATCTCTCAGAGAAAGGTTTAAAATAGATCAGCTACGTTGAAAACATACAGTGTATACACATTTAACAGCGAACGTATAATCAAGTTATAACGAACATTCATACATTTTCTTTCACACAAACAAGGGAACGTCAAATTTTGATTCACATACATGTTAACCTAACAAATGAGACTTTCAAGGGATAACTAAAAGAGTTTAGAAATTAATCATTTGTACAATTTTTTAAATAGTTTGAACAATTTAGAAAATCGTTTGCATGATTTAGAAAATCGTAAGTACAATTTTGAAAGTCGTTTGTACGATTTTTTTTAACACTTCTTGTTTTTCTTTTCTTCTTAAGTATTTATATACAGTATGTTCTTTATTGAATAAAACAGGAAGCAATATCCACACAGACTATACTGTGGAGGGTAAAAAAATAACTGATACAACAGACATTTACCAACATGTTTATTCAATATTTCTATTTTCTATATTTGTTCATTTTTATTTATTTTCAACCCAAATTGCTGTGCCTTCTAGAGGCATTTAAAACTCTACTCACCTCTGATAAATTATCATTTCTCTAAACAATATTTTATTCAGATAAAGCGGAATTATCATTATGTATCATTGAATACCCCCCCCCCCCCCGGTATAAGACCCAACTTTTTTCCTGGTGTATTTTTTTTTCTCCCGATAGAGTATAGAAATTTTCATTGAGAGACCGGTCCCCACCACTTTTTTCAGTTTTTTGCATTAGGATTAAAGCGTCCCACCATAATGTATCAAAACATTTTTTGTAGAAAGGAGACTTGTTTCCTATCCCCCCCCCCCACACACACACACGAAATAGGACTGTTGAGTTTGGTTAGTCAGCGCTTTTTTTTTCTTTTTGACTTTTATTTTTTCTTTGAAGACTTTTTCTTTTTGTCCCCCACTTTCGCGAAAGCGAGGGGACACTAAACTAAATCTCATTCGTCTGTCTGTCAGTCTGTCTGTCACAAAAACTTTAACCTTGGTCATAACTTTTGAATGAGAAGAGATAGGGCTTTCATATTTCACTTGTACATTACCTGTGACAAGACCTTTCGAAATATACTATGATTTTTGACCCCGTGACCTTGACCTTGAAGATTGACCTACTTTTCAAAAATTTTATCTTTGCTTATAACTTTTGATTGAGAAGAGATAGGGCTTTCATATTTGACATATGCATTACCTGTGAAAAGACCTTTTGTAACTTGTTATGGTTTTTGACCCCCTTGACCTCGTGACCTTGACCTTGAAATTTGACTTACTTTTCGAAATTTTTATCTTTGCTTATATCTTTTGATTGAGAATAGATACAGCTTTCATATTTGACATGTGCATTAACAGTGAGAAGGTGTTTCTGAGCATGCTATGATTTTTTTACCCCTTGACCTTGTCCTTCAAGTTTGATCTAAATTAAAAAAGAAATTAACTTTGGTGGTTACTTTTAAATGACATATGATAGGGCTTTCATATTTAACACGTGCATTATCTGTTTTAAATATGTTTCCAAATATGCTATGATTTTTTTACCCCTTGACTTTGACCTTCAAGTTTGACCTATTTTTCAAACATTTCATCAGTGTTGCTAACTTTTAAGGAGCGTAGATAGGGTCCTACTTTTCAAAAATTTTAACATTGCTATTGATTGAGAGAAGATATGGCATTTACTTTTGACATGTGCATTACCTGTTTCAATACCTTTTCGATTGTCTAGTCTAATTTTGATATTTTTTTCACATGTGCGTTACTGTGACAAGACCTTTTGGATTTTATTATGATATTTGACCTCATAATCTTGATCGTGAAGTTTGATATTGTTTTGAGAAGCTTTAATCTTTGCCATAACTGTTATTAATTCAATAATTTGTGTCTTTTCTGTATAATGCACAGACAACACAGGACACACGAACAAGACAGTTACAATATGCTATAAATAATAGCATCCCTTCCACTAAGACACCGAAAGCGGGGGACCACAATTCTTTGAATTTGCTTGTTGTTTGTTGTCCCCCGCTTTCACTGAAAGTGAGGGATATTAATTTGGGTCTGTCTGTCCGTCCGTCTTTCTGTATTTCTGTCTGTCTGTAACGCTTTCGTTTCCGCGCGATATCTCGAGAACCCTTTGAGCTTTCGCTATGAAATTTTGCATAGCAACTCCCTATGGACTAAAGTAGAACGCTATTAATTTTGAGGTCAAAGGTCAAGGACATAAATTCTTTTTGTTTTAATACTTTCGTTTCCGAGCGATATCTTGCGAATTCTTTAAGCTTTTGCAATGGAATTTTACATAACAACTCCCTGTGGCCTAAGGAAGACCTCTATTGATTTTGAGGTCAAAAGGCCAAAGTTCAAGGTCGTAAATTCACAAATTCCGTCTGTGTGTAACACTTTCGTTTCCGGGCGATATCTCAAAAAGCTTTTGAGCTTTTGCAAAGAAATTTTATACCATAACTCCCTATGGCATCTCCCCCCCCCCCTTCAAAGTGTCCCGCACCATTTTTTTTAATTTATTGTATATTTAAAAGTCGATTGTCACTATTTTTAGCACAGGGGCATGCGGAGAGTTATGACGTATAATACAGGTTGTCGGCCGACTTTATATTCTAATTACATCTATTAGAACTGTTTAGTAAAGGCTAAATTAGACAATATGTAATGTGTAAAATTTTGACAATATCGAACGTGAATATAAACATTATATGTAACCTAATGTTTGCATTTAATCAGACTTAACTCAATATGAGTCATATTATGGAAATGAGTAGATCAACTTCTTGTTACATAGTCAAAGAAGCATATTTCTTACGACATTATCATTACTGACATTTGTGTGTGACCTAATGTTTGCCTTTAATTTCCAGTATAATCAAATGCCTCCGTGGTCTCGTGGTATGTTGCTCGCTTAGCAAACGAAAGGCGCGGGTTCAATCCCCGGACGATTCTCTTTTTCTTAAATGATTTTTTTGGATTTATTAAATGATACTATTCAACATGTGAAATGAAAAAGTTATGATGTCTGGCGTGTACAAACTCATAAAATCATTATTACAGTGTGATAAATTTTCTGTATATTAAAAAGAATTTTCTATACACATATTAAAGAATAAGCAATCAAATCTTTCTATCCATATGGGCATTTTTTAAATTTGCTTCAATAAACATGTATACATTTAATAATTCTACAAATAGAGGGGGGTAGTGTGACCCCCCCCCCCCCCCCCGAACTGAGCATGCTCTTCTTTTTTCCCTAAGCGGCGGACACAAATTCTCTGAATTAGCTTGTTCATTATATTCTGAATGCACCACCCTTTCCACTGTAATGTGCCTGGACACTGAAGTCACTGTTTTGAACACATTTTCAAGAGAATAATGCATATGTGAAACGCTTATTCTTTATTTTTTATTTTTTTTTTTTTTTACAAATTTATCAACTTATTATTTACATGACTTTTACGGGGGTCGTTCAATAAATAATGCAACAGAGAGTATATCAAAGTGAATGTAGATCTATTTAATTTTATTTTTTCACATTTGAAACGTTCAATTAAAGAGCTCCTAATCACAGAAAACCCCATGATTTTTATGCATCCCTATCGAAGATTCGGAGGTATATAGTTTTTGTCCTGTCCGTCCGTCTGTCTGTTTGTCCACAAAAACTTTAACCTTGCCCATAACTTTCGATTGGTTGGAGCTATGGCTTTCATATTTCACATGTGTATTCCTTGTGACAAGACCTTTCTTTGGGTACCAACAACTTTGACCCTTTGACCTTGGAATTTGACCTACTTTTGAAAATCTTTAACTTTGGCCATAACTTTTGAACAATTGATGCTAGGGCTTTCATATTTCACATGTGTAATCTTTGTGACAAGACCTTTCGTTGGATACCAACAACTTTGACCCTTTGACCTTGACCTAGGAGTTTGACCTAATGTTGAAAAACTTTAACCTTGGCCATAACTTTTGAACGGTTGGTACTAGGGCTTTCATACTTCACATATGTAATCCTTGTGGCAAGACCTTTCTTTGGATACCAACAACTTTGACCTTGGCCTTGGAGTTTGACCTACTTTTTGAAAACTTTAACCTTGGCCATAACTTTTGAAAGGTTGGTGCTTCGGCTTTCATATTTCACCTGTGTATTTCTTGGGAGAAGGCCTTTCCTTGGGCACCATTAATTTTGACCATTTGACCTTGATGTTTGACAGACTTTTGAAAAAACGTTAACCTTTTCCTATCTATTCAATTGTTGCTGCTAGGGCTTTCACATTTCACAGATATATTCCTCGAGACAAGACCTTACTTTGGGTACCAACATATTTGATTTACATTTGAGAAAGTTTAACCTTTGTTATAAGTTGCCATACGGGGGGTATCAGTGTTTCACAAACATACATGTATCTTGTTCCTATTGTCCTCGCAAAGAAATTCACTTTTAAAGTATGCATGTTCACTACACTGAGCTGAAAACTGTTTAAAATGATCTCTGCCAAGAAGATGAAAATGAGAGCGTATGTGAAAACTGTGCTTCTTTTACATAAATCGCCGAAGAACTCATCTTAAAGATATGATTTTTAAATGTGAAAAGAATACTAGTCTTAAACGCTGTATACATGCAGTTTTCAGATTGATTCAAAAATTCAAAAGTAAAGAATGAGAGTTAAAATATAAAAGTCAAACTGATCGATTGAAATTTGTAGGGACATCAAAAATTATCAGTGCAATGTGCAACATGATATCTGAATCTACATACAAGGACATTGCTAGAACACTAAGGCCAAACAAAAAAAATATGTGTGGTTCCGGTTACACTTCCAAAAAAATTAGGGTAGGTAGGGATTTTTTTTTTTTTTTTTTTTTAACAAAATGATTTTCTTAATTTTTTCTAAATAAACCTATCACTGCTTTGCAAATGGCATTTAGATGTGGTGTGATAATATACTATTCAATATTGGTAAGGGACACCTACATGCTAGCTTGCTTTGGATTTAACACTATTAAACACTTGCACTATGTTTTGCAAGGAGGCCGTCATTGCTGAAACTAAAACTTAAACTGGATCCATTGATGGAAATCGGGGGAAATTCCGGAAAAAATATGAAAAATGCCCCCAAAAAAGTTTAGGGTCGGGGGTATAAAATAGGGAAGGTCGGGTAACCGGAACCACACATATTTTTTTATTTGGCCTAAGCATTTCATCGTCATAATATTTTATAGAATTCTGACAAAGGAAATGAATATAATAAATAAATAATTCTATCAGATATGTGCCTTATTTTCTTAAAATTGCCTAAGAGAAAAATACGCATTAAATGTGCCAACGGTCTACTTAAAAACAAATATTTTAACAAAATAGAAAAATTGTTTAATTTGCATAATGGATGACGAAACATGGGTGCACATTTTATAGCCAAAAAGGAAGATCAATAATAAAATGTGGAATCAAAGAAAAAAGTTATCTTTCTTATTATTGTGCCCTCTACAAAATTTTAGAATTTTTCAATTTAAAATTTGTACATGACAATTAAATTTAAATTGAAAAAATCTAAATTTTTTAGAGGACACAAGGGCTCCAGGCATATTTTATTTGTTTCATTTTTTTTTCAAGAGGTCCACTAAAACATGTAGATATACACAAAGAAAGGACCATCAATGGTAACTTTTATGTTTGAATTGCACTGAGGAAAGATAAACAGATTTCCTGCAAAGTCCAAATACCGGCCCCAGGGTTATATTCTTGAACCTGGCAACGCTGCTGCAAATAAGCACAATGAAATAAATGAAATTCTGAAGAAAATAAAGTATACAGAGCTTTGCCATCCCCCATATTCGCTAGGTCTCAGCCATTGTGAGATTTTTTTTATTCAAAAAAATGCATGAAAACAACCAAAGGAAGAATGTACAATATTCGATATGCCATGGAAAGTGATATTCCTCAGTGTCCTTGGGGCATCCCTAAAGATAGGTATGCTGAGGTTTTCTGGTCATGTGTACAAAGACTTAAGGCATGTGTAAAGGATAACAGGGATGCCTTGAGGGATTGAAAATGTTTAGAATATGTATAACGCACTTTTCTTACTTTTAGATGACCTATTGCATTATATTTATTGAACGACCCTTGTACTTATTTCTTTCGTGTTTTATTTTGGTGTGGTGATGGCGTGGTTGTTGGAGCGCAATTTCGTTGAGGCACAAAAATGCAAGTGTTGACAAAGATACAAAATATAAATCTAAAAAAAAAAAAACATAAATACAAACAAATATACAAAACAAAACCAAAAACCCCCAAACAGGCAATGAAAAAAAAAAACGCAATATAATACATTAGGAACCAGTCTTACGCAATATAATACATTAGGAACCAGTCTTGTTGCAAAATCTTTCATTTACAACATTTCAATAGTTTTGGTAATACTGACTATATTCTAGCTGCTCTGATTTTGATTGTATTTCATTTTTGAGACACTAATCTCATAATTTGCTTTCTAATCTTCCCCAATAAGGCCAAAAGGAATGATTTAACGTTGTGTTGAGGGAAGGAGACAGAACTTTTATTTATTTTTTTTTTTAAAAGTTATGATTTATTTTATTAATTAATTTATTGATTAATTATAATTGGCCAAAAAGGTGTTCTGTCCATATCAATATCAATTGCTTCAAATTTGTCGTAGGAGAATTGCATATTATATTCATTTGCATACCAATGTATTACCTTTGCTGTTGTAAACTGTACAAACGATTATTAAGATGAACAAACGATTTTAAAAACTGTCCAAACGAATTTCGTATATACGTATATACGATTTTTTCAAAATCTTACAAACGATTTTAATAAATTTGTAAAACGTACATACGATTTTACTTATTTTTTTTTTCTGCAAAATTGAAAAGACACTTATACGCCGACGTTTGTATTCCTTTTTGCTATATTCCTGCTCTCAATATCCATGAATTTAAAAAAAAAAACGCGATTAAAACACAGTAAATACTTATTGAACTCAAACGCCGACATTAAAGGCTTCAAAAGAAATATAAGGAAAACCATAAACCTGCGAAAGAAATCCCCAAACCAGCACTATCCACTAGAAGAATCCTCCTTAATCGGTATCTCTATGTTTTATTCATATATATTTTTTGTCTCTATTTATTTAAATAGAAGAATAATTATATTTTTTTCAAATATTTTCTAAATTTTCTAAAGCAAGCTTCAATTTTCATACTGAATACATATATTTTTCGGCGATGGAACATTTTGCTTTGGTAATTTTCATTTCATTTTTCCCCCTTTCCATGAACAAACACTGATAGTCATGTATGACCTTCAGAATATATTTATGAGATGTTTTGTGGTCATGAACTCTTTATCCTTGTTTATGCATTAATTATGAATTTATCATGTTAATTTGATGGTCCGGTTAATAATTGACCTAGGCATTGTTTCTGGGAGTCCTTGTTTCTGCCCTTTTCACGACTTGTATTTTTTATAGGATTCGTCAGATTGATCATTGTTCTTTTCATTACATTGACGTAATGCTTGTTTTCTTTAATGAAAGAACGCTGAATAAACAATTCCGTGTGCAATCATACAACGCGTGCAAATTGCTGTGTACCCACAGTGTATTTGAATTCATAAGAATATGCCAATTTTTAGCTCTACTGGTCAGAGACCAGAAGAGCTTATGCGATAGTTAGGTATCCGTCGTTCGTCTGTCTGTAAACAATTTTCAAATGCTACTCCTCCTACAGTTTTGGTCTGATTTCAATATAACTTTGCAGACAAGTAGAGTACATAAGATACATAATTTATTGCATCGGTTTTTGATTTTGATGAACGGTCTTGCCATGGTTACTAAAAATAGAAATTTCTGTGAAATTCCTTTAAAACGCTACTCCTCCTAAAGTATTGGTTTGATTTCAGTATAACTTGGCACACAAGTAGACAACACTAAGATAAATAACTTAGTGCATCTGTTTTTTGATTTTGTTGAACAGTGTTGCCATGGTTACTAAATTGGAAATTTCTGTAAAATTTCTCTAAAATGCTACTCCCCCTACAGTTTTGGTTTAATTACTTGGCACACAAGTAGACTACACTCAGATACATAATTCTGTGTATCGATTTTTGATTTTGGAGAAGTTTTGCCATGGTTACTAAAAATACAAATTTCTGTGAAATACATTTAAAATACTACTCCTTTCATTTAATTTTAATGTAACTTGGCAGACTACACTAAGATACATACTTGTCTTTATCAGGTTTTTTTGATTTTGATGAATGATGTTGCCATGGTTACTAAAATCAAAATTTCTGTATAAATCTTTTGAAAAGTTACTCCTCCTACAGTTTTAGTCTGATTGCAATAAATCTTGCTATGAAAAGAGACTAAACCAAGGATCAGTACTCTATTTATTGCTGTTGCAAAGTTTCCCAAGTGCTACTTTCCTTTTCCTTTGTTATAAATACAAACCAGTAGAGCTTCAGTCTCATCAGAGATCTAGACTTCTAGTTGTTTTAGGGTTATCACTGTACGGCTAGGAAAAAAAAAAGCAGTATGGCCATATACACGTACGATGTAAAACGTTCGTGATTAAGACATGAAGAATCGTTTTACTATTTGGTTAGACATACACGTAAAGGAAGATTTGTATTTATGAAGCATTTACAAACTTTAGTTCGTAGAATTTTAATTTACAGACGGTCTCGTTTTTGCTTTGCGATTTTTTTTTCTGTTTACGAAGCAAAATAACGATTCATTCGTGTATATATTTATGTGATAATTATAGACAAAAGTGTTCCAGTTTTCAATTAATCATAAAATTGTGGTCAGCATAAAACGTCATCATCGTGTCAACACCAGACAAATGGACGTCCCTACGCTGGACAATTTTATTTGTAAACAGGACGATGGTGTATATATAGAGGCTGTCGAGTTTCAATTTCAGACTAAAACAGATACCAAGGTAACCTATTCTTTTAAGAAATAAGCCAAGACGTTTTACATGTACATTTGTGCAAGTTGGTAAGTTATAATTTTGTTCCCTTTTTTTCCGAAAAACAGTTTTTTTTTTATTTCCGCAGTAAATTATGATGTTCCTAAGAAGCTGTGTTTTGGTTGCCATTGCCGCCAAATGTTTTGCCGGTCCCATGTCCCAGGGAGATTTAGAAGGTGAAAAATGACTTATTTTGATTTTCTAACCATCCACCATATTATCAGATTTTTTCATTTCATAATGTATCATATTTTGAAAATGATTTTTATGGTTTCAGAATTTGATAAAAATGTGCGAGTGAAATTAGCGGTTAAGGTCGCGGAAAGTTTTGAAACTCTAACACAACAAATATCAAAACTTAATGGTGATTGTATGTCTAAAATCAACACCACCATTGACCAGTGTGCTTCTTGTAACAGGTAAGTCATTACCAGTCATTCTCGACCTTGTAACAAGACATTCAAATCGCGAGAGAGAGAGAGAGTTAAAATTTCGTGGACTTTAATTGCCTGTCGCTTTAAATAAGAAAAAGGTAAAATAATTCATACTTGAATATAGATATATCTTTTATAGAAAAAAGAAGCAGTATATGGGAGTTCTCAATGTCGGATCAGTTTTGAGTGTTCCAGTTTCTGAGGGCACAAAACTGGCAAAGACGATTGCAGAGTCGCTCTCCAAAGAAAGTGTGCAACAATTTCTGGGAAGCAACTTAAGATCTGTGCTGAAAACGCTAAAGGGGACATTTATTTCCATAATCAAAAGTATGTATTTAGCTTCTAAGTCATTTCTGAGTCCTTTTTATACAAGTCCCACAAGTAATAAAAAAGAGATATATTTCAAGCATACATGTACATGTATATTTTTAAAGAGTAAAACTAGATTTTAGTTAACATTAAAATATCATTGGTAAATGTATAAGGAACGAGTTCGTTCACTATGTCTAATATTTTTGATCTAGATACATTCGGTTAACAGGCAAGAAAGGTTACCAAGAAAAAAATATGAAAGACACTAAAAAAAATGCACGTTTTTAAGTGTTTGATTCAAGTCAGAAAACTTGTGAAGTTAATCAACAATGGCTGATCTCGTAATATATTTTTACCTAGTATTATAATGGCTATTTATCTCATCTACCATACAGTTCTGTAAAAGCAAACAAATCATTTGAGCAATGGAATATTTTTTTTTTATTTGCAGATAAAGATATAAGAGAAATCCCGATGTTTTTCAATAACTTTCAGAAAAATTTTGCAAGTCTAAGAAATTCCATTTTAAACCTTCCATCAACCTTTAATAATTTGGTCGGAAATATCGGCAGTGAACTGAGTAAGTAAAATTAACTGTGGCATATATTTACACAGATACACATCACGTTATCCATAAAAAACTGATTTACATTGTATATATGTTACACTGTATATTTCATTCAAGCGGAGTAATAAAATAAATCATAACTTTTTAAAATATAGATTTATTCAATAAATTAGCTTCAATTCTTCGTTTACTCCCTCAGGAAAGCTAAGATTCTGGAGAAAAAAGCGATCAGCAGCCTGTTCTGCTTGCGACCAGTTACAATCAGACGATTCGACTGTTGTAATAGCTAATGGTATGAAGAGTTTTATTTCTTTTTTTTTTTCTTTTTTTTTTAAAAATGTTGATATTCAGTTACAAGTTGTTTAATCGTTACATCTGTATATGAGATAGTGAATTTACTTATAAAACTGCTAAAATTTATCACTTGTATCCCTCTACACTTCGTTTTCAAGGAACGTTCCATGAAAGTATAAATACATACATATTTACATTTTCACAGTATGTGGTGCTGATGCAGCCAACGGTTTGGCGAATCTTTCAAAGAGTATAGAGAATCTACAACTTTTATATGAAGACGCCATTAATGGCACTGTACTCACAGAGGTGTGTGTTCGATTCCTTCTTCTAATTCAATTTAAAACGTAGAAAAAATATCCCAATATATCTGCATATACTTTTTATATATTACATGAAAATAAATAGTCAATTTTGTGTATTTTAGATACATACCGGAACGCCTCAGATGACGATGTCTCCGTCCTTGTCTGTCTCGGCTGACCTTGACCACATCATATACAGCATTGAAACAACGACAAAAACACTGGCCGGAGTGCCCGGCGAGAAGATAATCTTCACAGATAAACCAGCATCGTACGCTATGCTGGCAGATAAAATATATAATGACTTTGTGTGAAAATCCTAAATGTGAATAAAAATTTATGTGCGAGTGCCTGACTATTTTTTGTTTAATGTTCTAAAGCATTTACGTTTCTAAATAAAACCTAAAATTTGAATTATAAAAGTTTTATTTTTTATGAGGTGATGTGGGTCATTTGTAATTAATATACGTACATGTAGATCTCCTGTATTTTGCACTGCTGTCATGTATTTATAGGAAAATAAGAATGAAATCGCCATTTTCTCTAAACAGGGAAAAACCTTCTGTTCTTGGAATATGCTACAATATAGAAATATAATTTTATAACGATGATACACCTCTTAAATATCCTTCATTTTTTCGTTTGTTTTTGTTGAAATTTAATTAAGATTTTGAAAGCCTTTATTCAATAAATAAATAAATAAATAAATAAATAAATAAATAATGAAATAAACAATATTATTAGGTTCGATGACATGTAACATATGATGTCTGTGAATAAAAGCATAGTTCCTGGCTTGTGGCAAAATCATGACCTATTAAATGAAGTTTGTCACTTAATATGACAATCAATAAATAATTTGTTATATTATTATATAATATAAAAATCACCTTCTAAATACCGATAGCTAAGTACATCATAATTATTTCATTGAGAGCATTCAAATCAAGATCAACAAATCTGTCTTGCAAATGAACTCTTTTGTAATATAATTTTTTTTAACTTACCACTTACTCTAGATAATTTATCTAGATAGGAAAAAAATCAAGACTTTTCAAATGTTTCGTGGACTGGTTCGAAACAATTAAAATATATAGGCTATGCTTACAGAATTTACAAGAAATGCGAAACAAAAGGTTTAAAAGTTTTGAACATTTTAGCTTGAAACATTGATTTTTTGCCGATTTATCAATAAATACAAAAGACATGGTTACCCGGTGCTTTATGACGTTTGACAACGTCATAACATCTTTAATGTCCACTCCCTCTGCCTCAATACACTTTCTTTGACCACCCTAGCTGGAGTTAAATAAAGGCTGAATCCCATCTTGTTTATATGACTTTAAAATTTCATGAACAGTTGATTTCAAGGCAATGTAATACTACTACACAAACAAAAAGATCCTCACTTGACTGTCAGCTAAATCTGCTCGTCGGAATTCAATTTCTGCCACACACAAACAACATTACTTTAAAAAAAAAGTTATCTGGATATCTGGATTAACTTGAACATCCATGATAATCCTTAGAATTACAAAATTTAAGGAACCACAACATACATTAATCTCAAATAAGTTTGAAATGCATGAATATAAGAAATTACCCATTGAAAGATCCTCATGATGTAAACATATGTAACCTGTTTACAGAACAAAAGAAAACTCATTGTCCTCCTTGAACAAAAGACATTGTTCTCTCTTTCCAATTAATACCAATATTTAAATAAGTTGTCCATAGATATAGAACAGCTTTGTTTGTCATTTTCTATATATATCACGATTTTCTCTTCAACTACGTTATGCCATGTAAAAAAATTAAGGACATTATATAGGTACAAAATTTAAAAAAAAAAAAAAAAAAAACCACCCAAGGACTGCAATGATTAGTAACAGGTTGGTCATGAAGTTGATGGAGATATTTGATCAAACATTTCACTAGGCCATCTTTTTCAGCAATGATTGATGATCAATACAAATGTTGAATCGCTCCCCAGTGGCACTCGATGTTTGAAATATAAATCACGACTGAACTCAATGCAGCACAAAATATCACCTTTATTGTATAAATATTGAATTCAAAAGAAATATTCATTACATTGTATTTCGTTCGGATCGGGTTTTGTAAGTAGTTCTTGTTCATTTTTTTTTTTATAGTTTAACATTGTAAAATTTGAATAATTTACATGGAAGACATCCAGTACATGTACATGTAGTCAGTTGGTTAAGGATATTTTTCATCTATCACAGGGTGAATTATAAAATTAGTTAACAAAAGATGAGAACCTAGATTTTGAATATTTCGCAACAAGACACACATGACGAAACAGTTATGTGCATCTGTCAAAACACCACACTCGACTTAGGTTTTCCCAAAAAATCTAAATTGTTAATTAAGTCGCTCCTTCAACTTTATCAAAACATCCGCAATTAAAAACCATATAAAATGATCAAATATTTTCTTTGTCTTAATGTCATAGATAGACTGTATACGAAAAAGGCTCGGGTTTAACTTCATGCTGATATTGAATATTTTAATTCTTATTCAAATCGCTTATTGATTTAAAAAAAAACAGACTTATAAAAACCAAATATTAGGTACATGTACTTTAATACCTGAAGCTTGAGGAAAAGTGTGTAAAACGATAGGATTGCTTAGTTTTTCGATTTTTTTTTCAGGTATGAAAATGATGATCGCATTGGTATTTCATGCTTTGGTCTTGTCTGCAAGTCAGGGATTGAAATTAGGCCAAGAAATTGAAAGTAAGAAAAATCTTCTAGGCTAAAGGTATTTGCATATGTTTATGTCGAAAAATTACATGACAAATGTACAGCTTCACATTCGATAGTTAAAAAGTATTTTTATGTCAATTTTAGAAGTTAACGAGTTTGCAACAAAGGAAATGATAGCTGAAATGACTTCAGGAATCACTAGCCTTGCAAGACGGATCCAAAACAGTAATACCATATGTATTGACGAAATCAATAGAATTCGTAACTACGTCTGCGCTAAATGTACCGGAAATCCGTAAGTGTTATTTATTTATTTTTTGTTTGAAGATGGGGACAATACATGCTTAATTTCCAGTACATCTTTTATTCGACTACATGTGATTTATTGTTTTAGAAAGTTTTAGAAATATGCAATAGAAAATAATATTTCTATTTGCATAAAGTCTCTGAGAGTTTATGAACTAAACATGTGTTTGATATTAATCTTTGCGTCAAGGGTTCAAGAACTTGCCTTTCCACAATGTGTTGTTAATTCACACATTGACTTAAAAATTTCAGTGTGTTACCATCTCTGACCGATATAAAACAAAATATAAACAGACCAGTTCCAAAGATTTTACAGCTCTTTTATGATTTGTTGGACGCCTTAACACCAGATGCTATAGAATTAGTAGGAGAACGCAAATACATGATGGAAGAAGACTTTGGAAGAATGGCTGAGTATCTGAAATTAGCAACAAAACCTGGTAAATAATTTTTTTTATCAGAAAGTGAAAATCGAGGACGATTAACTTTCTTATTATTAATTAAGCTACTTATTGATTAATGTCCCTGAAAACAAATAGGAAGGGACTATTATATCATCATTATACAATGTTCATATTTTATATTATGGTAAAGATGCAAAGTATTACTTTTTGAAACCTGAAATTCATATATTGAATTAAAAAACTTAATCTTTCCTTCGATTTAAAATTGTTTTTATTAAATTCTGAAATCCCATTATCTCGTTTAATTAATGATATCTGAAATTTTGAAGAACTGGGTACACCGCTCGAAGAATCAATACGCATCAGCCAAGAAATTGATTTGAAACTAAGAAATGTTACAAATAACTTTCATCAAACTGCAGGTAAGAGAGAGAGAGAGTTTCAAATATTTTCCTTACTGAATACATCATTTTGTCTTGTTTATCTTTAAAAAAGTAAACACATCTTTTTGATGAACTAAATGACAATTATATTCTGTACTTATTCTGTAAACTACGGAAGCCCGTTGAGGCCAGTTCAGAGAACGAACTATATTTTACTGCGTTCAAACGCAATTATTTTTGCGTTAAAATTCTTAAGATTGTTTCAGTGGACTTTTGAGCTTGTCTTCTGTTCCTTAGCTTCATATTTCATATTGTTTGATAGATGTTGCAGGAAGACGTAAAAGACAATCTACTACCACTATAATTAGATCTTGCTCGCAGTGTGATGGACTGAACGGTGTGGGCATTGAACAATACATTGATATAGGTGAATAGAAAGTGTTCTATTGTAACATTTTTTTGCTATGACTGAGTTTAGACTTAATTATCTGTACATTGACGCAACAGATACATGCAAATGCGAATGATTTACTTGTTTTATTTTTGTGTGTGCAAATTTCAAACAATGAAGTAATAACTCATTCATATTTAGGGATATGAAAAAAGAACTTGCATTTAGCTTAGTGAAAATCAAATTTTTAGAATTTCTTTTTTCTTTTTTAATTCAACACCATTTCCATTAAAATTAATACGATTATGTAAATCACTTATGTGACATATCTGTACCCGTCCGTTTAGAGCTCTCGTGAAGAACCGACCTTCTTTAAAAAGACTGAACCATTTTCAAGTTGGTTAATAGTGTCTGAGAGTAAAAAAAACAAAACAAAACAAAACAAAAACAAACAAACAAACAAAACAAAAAGCAACCAAAAAAAAAAAAACAACCAAAAAGCAACCAAAAAGCAACCAAAAAAAAAAAAAAAAAAAAAACAACCAAAAAAAAAAAACAACCAAAAAAAAAAAAGGTGACTTTCATTGATTTTGCGCTTGTCAGGGACCCAAGGGATTGAGGAGAAAAAAATCTTGCATAATGAAAAAAGAATCTTTTCTTATTCTGATTCCCTAGCAGGTAAACTGTTTACATAATAATGATAGGAAATTCGCTCTAATCAAAATTTCAAAATTCATTACTTTTTAACTCATATCTCTGGCCCAGGGAAAAAACTAAGAAATGAATCTTGAAATGCTTTGCTCTAGAACATCTAGCAGACAATGACAGCCGAACTTGATGTACATGTAGATAAACAAGATACATGTTTTACCCTCTAATTTTATGTGTACATTTTCCTGAAAATCAAACACACACTTTATTCAAAATCTTTGCTTCTAAAAAACAAGTACTTTAAAAATGTCAAATATGAAATGAGCAATTGATTCTATATCAAACCAAAGAAACTACATTCTTTATGTACCGGTCATGGTAGCCTAGTGGTAGGGCGTTCGCTCCGTGATCAGGAGAGCAAAATTCGATTCTTGTTCACCGCGCCGCGTTAAACCTAATTAAGATTCGAAGTAAAAGTCATGGGTAGATCTTGAAAACCGAGTTAGTGACTCTTCCTTCGCCAAGTTCCCGGTACTAGAAGTAAAAGTCACGGGTCTTTTGGATGAGCCTTAAAAAATCGTGGTCCCGTGTCACGACAGGCATGGGTAAGATAAAGAAAAGTGACTGCTCAATGGTTATGAGAAGAGGTCTTAATTTGAAGCCCTTTACCAGTATCTGATTATGTCTCGATATGAGTGAAAGATTCTCGAATGAAACGTTAAATCAACGTGCAGTCAAACAATCTATACATGTATGTTTGAAAAAAAAATTTACTATATATGCCAAGAAGTAGTAATATGTTTAATAATTCTAACTAGGTCAAGATAAGTTTTTGAAGCTTCATGGTTTCAACAGAGGGACATTAGGACATAAAAAATAATATATCATTTATACGGAAAGGGCTTTTATAGCATAGGGACTCAATGTCCGAAGCAAAGACTTTTATACATAGAAGTATAACGTGAGCAATAATATTGTGTGATCATAATCATAAAAAAAGCTAAGACCGTTGTTACTTATATTTACATTTTCTCCTGATCCTAGATCCAGTAAAAAAATATTTACGCTCCTTTTTTTAAATAATTAAAAAATTAAATGCTCATATTTATTTATTCTAGTTTGTGGATCAACCCTTTTGTTAAACATCGACAGCATTATGGAATTGGCTGACCGGTATCGACTAATATTAAATACAACATTGAATTTAAATAATTACGACCCAGTAATTCAAGAAGTAAGAAATAGTTCTTTAAAACTTATATTGGTTTCTTTTAAATTCCAAATGATTGATAAATACATGTATCTTTAACGTAAACACCAAGAAAGGTAATTTTTTTTACTTTAATTATTAATATATGAGGTCATGAGAAAAATGATATCTTTTTGATCTTGACACATTTATATCTATATTTTTTTCAATATCTCATTTTAGGTGGAATTTGATGAAAAAAGTGTAATATATCAACTTACACCATATTTCAGCGTTGTAGCTGATATCACTAGCTACAAGTATAGAATAGAGCAAAGCACATACACCAAAAGTTTAACACCAGTTTCTCTCCATTTCAACAACTTAAACGAAACTGCCAAGTTTTTAGCCGGAGAAATTATGGAGAAACACGTATATAGTCCTGGCACGGGATTTGGCTTTGCATAATAATCATTCAAGTTTCAGGTTTCTTTCATCAATGATCGAATCTGTGTAAATACATAACAGAATAAAATAAATTTTCCAATATTCGAAAAAAAAGACATTTTAATTTTTTTTTTGGGAGGGGTGGGGGTTTAAAAGCGAAATACTGCCAATAAATCCAGTTTTTCCTTAGGGAATGGTAATGTACCGGAACTACATGTAATTAATTATAAATTGCCACAAAAACCTAAAGAAAGGTATTAATCTACCAAAGAAGACTGTCTCAACACGAATCCCACAGTTCTTGCCGCTACTTAGTACGTAATGTTTCTGTATCATGTGCAAATATTTAATTTAGAATGAAGAATCATTATTTATTGAAAATAATGCGATCATATTCGCTTAATTATCACCCCTCGCAACGGAGTTGTAGGGGATATAGTAACGCGCTTGTGTGTGGTGAGGGAAGGGGTGGGGTGTGAATGGGTAAGTTTCTCCTTGTGTGCGTAACGGAAGTGCCGTAATTTGCAGGATCAATGTCATATGCTGCCTTGATCTCAAGGTATGCTCTTTTGCGAAGGCATGCTCCGCTTTGCCCTTGTTAATCTTTACATTCACTGAATATGTTTTTCTTTATTTCTTAAGAAAGCCATTGTCGTTCATTAGTCAGTAAAGAACATTGAGCATATTACTTGTAACAATTTCTTGAGCAGTGACTTTTCCAAGAATGAAATGTACATCAGTGTCACAATGATGAATCTGTTGAATCTTACTTTAGATGATTATTTGTACAGATTTGTTAGTATGGAAATTAACGTTGCAGCTATTGCAAAAAAAAAAAAAAAAAAAAAAAAAAAAAAAAAAAAAATAATACATAACCCGCTTACCATTATCATTGGATTGTATTTTGACTGACATATTTCAAACCAATCGTTTAACTTTTGCCTTTATTTTAATACTATATTTGACGTTGGAATATTAAACTTACATATGTGTGTATGTTTGGGTGACATGAAACTTTCTTCGCCTCTGAAAAATCAGATTGCCCGAGAGGAAATTTAAATGCTTTTTCACAGGCGAAGTAATCTCCATGTCTCCCGAACATACATGTACATGCGATATTTTTTTTTTTATTATACCGAATCAAGCACAATGTATGAGATATAAATAAAATCAAATATTTACTGAGATCAATGTGAAATAGATACAAGTCATACCTCTAGCCACGCTCTATGAAAAAATATAGTTACGTTCCTACGTGACAATTCTATGTGATTTATAAACCAGTAACATTCATCCCCACCCCACCCTAAAACATCATTCTATTTTTTTTTAACGTTTGAATCGACACAATCAATCAACGATATGAACAAACAAACTCAGAAGATACCATCTCAGTTGCTTCATTGTGACGATACAATAGTGACACACGACATTTTGGTGCAGGGCGAACATGACGGTCACGTGATATTCGCGACCAATTAGATTATGTTTAGCTAGTGATTATTTATATGAGGTATAAAAAATACATTTATTGCATGTGCATAATAGAAATATGAAGATTTATACAGCCAAGAAAAACCATATTCCTTGATGCCGGAGAGCAATCCAAGCCTTCAAAAATGAACACAGAGTTTCAAATTCGGCACAGCTATAAATTCACTATCAGTTAAAAAAGTCTATGAAATATTTTACTGAAGTCCTTTCGACATTCACAGACAATTGTCTTTGATTTCATTGTTTTTATAGAATCCTTATTGAAAAGAAGATCCATAATTTCATGACTGCTTGAGAGGTGAATCATTTTTACTGTTGTAAATTTTGTGAGGTTTGCTGCTTTCGGGAGTTTCCGTTGAACGAATAATAATTATTGCGGAAAAATGCCGGTTTTTCCGAAGAATTTCAATATGATGAACAGTGAAATCTTAAAAAGTTTTAAGACCCTGTCACGTGACTGTCTCTAACCAATCAAATAATGCGGCGTTGTATACAATAATTATAACAAGGTATAATAATCCGTCTACTTGATCTTCTTCGTATATTCATAATGTTCATGATGGGAGAGACTGTGGATGCTTACTCCTTCTATTCACCTAATTCCACCTTTGGAATTTCAAGAAGTCCGTGATTTATGCCGTTTACAGATTTGTATTGTTTGTGTTTTTCTAGGTCGATAACCTCACCGTTCATTTATAAACATAAAAAATAATGTTACAGAAACTATCAAACCATAATCTATGTGAAAAGTATGTAAGAAAACAAGATGTGTTTGTGAAACACTATGCACCCGGCGGCAACAAAGTTCGGAAAAGCTATTTTTAGCATATAGGTCACAGTCAAGGTCACAAGGTCATTGACCTTGGTGTCATTTGAAAGAACTTAATGAGTGGAGTAAACATACCAAATATGAAGTCTCTCTCTCTCATTCAAAAGTTATGGTGAAGGTTAAAGTTGACAACAGAAAGACAAACAGACAGACAGGACAAAAACAATATGCGCCCCCGATCTATCGATCCGGGCGCATAAAAATATTGCTTTCCATTTGTTGTAGGAGAAAAGTAAAAAAAAAAAAAAAGAGAGAATATCTTACGTACAGAACATTTTATTAAAAGATTATACAAAAGCTTTCAGAAAGAATGAAGAGAATATAATAAAAATACAATGACATAGCATTCTGTAAAATTTGGTAAATAATCTACAGTGATTTTCAGTGTTTTTTGAATATCATAAAGCAAGGAAAATATTTCTATATTTGTGTGTATAAATATTGCTTTGGGAAAATACTATGGTCCAATCAATTTAAAAGAATGATGTTTTCTTAAAGCAATTACTTTTTAAAACTTTCATAATCCTCTTAATATTATTTTCAATCTGTTTCTTCTGTATACTCCTCTCTCTTCAGATCTAACTTGCTGTTTTGCTGGGTATCTCCTTATTAAGAAAAACACAAACATGTATATAAAATCAATGAATAGTTATCATTTGTCAATTTAAAAATGAAGCGAAATAAAGTTTACGTTTGAATATAAACCATTTATGTTTCAATACTATTGTAATGATAGTTTGAATGAAAGTTTACTTCTTGAAAATGAAAAAAAAAATCGGTTTCAATACTATTGAAATGATTCGATTTCAAAACTTCCTTCACTGCGTATGATAGTTTAAAATCCAATAAATTGCATGAAGATGATCAAAGATATGAAAGGGTATAAAGAAAAAAACCCACACCTATCAGGTCCCCAGTGCATACTTCCTCATACAAGTCCATGTACTCCTCTTTTGTTACGATATCATCTGTGGGTAGAAAATTGTGATTTCCTCGATATTTTTTTTTTATTCAGTGAAATAGTAATCTAATAAATATTTCGGGCGATTTTACTATAGAGTTATAAATCAAAGATCAATGTGATTTAATATATGTACTTTATAACCTTAATAAAACATATTTTTCTGTAATCATAAATATCTCTAGATCTGCTAGTTTAAAGGTTACAAAAATGCAATGGAGCTATGTCTACCGGGTAGATTTAAGATGACGTATTATTATTATAATTTATCTGATTACTTGTAAGCACCATGCAAAAATATATTTCAATAAGGACAAATTATGTTTAATATACACACCATTGTTTTGATCTAACTGTTCAAATAGTTCCTCCAGCTCCTCTAACCCTGTGCTTTGCATCAGGGTGTCTAATTCCTCCTTGGTAACAGTGTTGTCGTCATTCAGATCAACAGTGTTGAATCTACAGATATCTACATCAGGTATTACCTGGACAAAAGAAAGAATAGATATATATTATTGTTTTTTTTTGTTCCTTTCATATTGAAAAGAAAAAATATTTTATAGAATTTTTTTTAAAAATTAGGACCCCACCCCCTTTTTTAAAATAAAGTAGATTTATTGATGCAAATGTTTATAGGCTTTGTTCTTTGGTTTTTTTTATGAATAGCATTCGAATTCGTCAATGTTTTCAAGTTTTGGGCAAATACGTTTTACATATCCCCCGCATTTGAAAAACTTTAAAAACTTTTTATAATAGACTTCCATTTAAAAAAGGAATAAAAAAGAAAAAAAGTGAAATTGATGGCAAATATCAGGTGTGTATTTATCAGCTGCACCACATATCAAATGTTCATAATCATACTCCGTGCAATTGTTGACTTTATGTAACCTCACATTATTTTCCTTTCATATCAGAAAAAAATAGAACAACTTAACAAAGTGACATCGGGTATAAAAAGTTAAAAATAAGAAGGAAAACGATTTAAAAAATTAAAATTGATATTATAAGAATTTAGGAGTATAAGTACGTTTTAATAACTAGTATACAAGAATCTTCAAACATACGCTTTCTGCTGATCGCTTTCTGTCTCTCCGAAAAAAGTCCCGGAATCTTCTTGCCATGCTAGCCACTGTTATCACAGTGCCTGCAACCTTTATTGCTCTACCCAAACCTCTACTCAAACCCCTGGATCTAGAAGAACGCCTCCGGGTCCACGATTCTGTTTGGTCAATTGTCATAAGACCAATCAGGCAAAAGACAGCGAGGTAACGGAAGATTAGCTAATTAAAAAAATATTCAATCAAAAAAAATATATTAATGATATATGCAATACGAAGAACATTAGAAAAGCAGCATGAAAATAATTGACGAGCAAGTTACTTTACGAAGACATTTGCACACGGTTTTTGAAAAAAATGCAATATGAATACTATTGTATTAACTTTGATTAAAATTTTGGCAAAACAATTTTTTTCTGAAAAATAAACACGTGAAATATTCACAAAATTACAATAGATATAATATAGAAAACAAGGTAATTTGGCATTGACTTATTCTCTACCATATCAAATTGAGGAAAGTAAAACTTTATTAAAAAAGCAATTACCATGACTTCAGATGATGCGTCTCACCTCTAAGATGAAAATGAATGTTTAGTGGACTTATTTATATTGATGGAAAACTTCCTCGTTAAAAGAACAATGACATCACAACTTCGGCATCAACTAAAACATCTTGCATCTACTTATTATCTACTTACAACTTCCAAATAACTTGTTTCTTATCAAACTTATTTACTTGTTTTTGGCGTGATAATCTTCATTGCTACTTTAAAATGAGTTTTATGAAAGTGAAACTACTTGAGAAACAATTCTTAGAAAGCTGCTTTTTGAACGATGTCAAAATTTGTAACATGTTAGAAGCATGTAACATAGAAATCCCGTGTACACTATATTATAAGAATTTCATAGTGTGAAAATTTCCAGTACGAAAGCCATTTATTGTTAGAAAGGATGTATAATATTTCTATTTTTTCCCGATGATTTATAAAAAAAAATTAAGTTTTAAGACAATATGAGTTAGGTGAAGGAATGTCGATTGCTTGAACATATCATTTTCACAATTTCATGAATATATATTTAAGTCTATTTCGAAACAAAAAAGTTGTGTATCATTTATAATAAACAATTCACCAAAACATTTGAAAAAATGTCTTTGAGAACGGTAGACTAAATTACACAAATAAAGAGCACGGTCACGCTACAAGGTATTTATAACATCCGACGACTTGAGTACCTATCAGCTCAAGATCATAATAAGCAATGGAATATTAATATAATTGGAGCAGTTTGAGTTTGTTGTAGAAGATAGAACTTATCGCTTGTAAAATCCTTATTTAAAAGAAAATAACGAAAATTAGCAGAAGGTGTATACTTATATAACTTTCCAATTAAAATATGTCCGAACATTCAATCGATAGTTGCAATGATTTGTAAATCTATCAAATAAAATGATAATTAGACATGTGTTGCACGCTGGATTATTTGAAAGCCTGGTTAGAGGCATATGAGAGTTATATTTAGTCTCCTTCCCTATCTATTCTCATTAAAAACAATCTAAGTTGTAAAACCCATATATAAAATAATCAATTTTATTGCTCAAAATTTATTGAGATGAAAGTCTCATTAACTTTATTCAGTGGCTAACGAGAACTGGGTACTTCCAATGTTTTAAAAAGAAGAGCATGCAGTGTCTATGTTTTGCTATGCAAAGCTCCAGATGTTTCTAGAGGAAAAATAAAATAATAAAATAGGAGGTGGAAGTTGACACTTTATAATAAAGATTCTATAAAGGTCTCATTTGTTTTATTCAGTGACATAGGAGGAATTACGGATGAGAGATAGGTACGTATACCCACAATTTTATACATGTAGAAAAAGGGCATCGTCTATGCTTTGCTATGGGAAACCCGGAATATCTGTCTAATTGAAACGTAAAATAGGCCACAAAGGCACTTTGTTTTAAAGTTTCTGTGAAAGTCTCAAAATTTTTAGGCAGTGATCTGGACGGATATCCGGAAATGTGATGGGCGTACCAAAGTATATGGGGCACGCAGACGTACACATCCCACCTCGATCCATTTAAAGCAGTGGGTATAAAAAGTGAGAATCGGGAAATTTTATGTCTATGAACATTGAGATACCAAATTGCTTGAGTATCTTTTTTTTGCAGATATCGACACAACACCATACAACTTGTCACTGGTATAGATATTTAAATCTATTGCAAATACTCAAGTCCTAGTTTGTAAGCAATACAAAAACAAATTTGGAATTGAGCAGTACATGTACCATACATGGAAAGACTTGATTTTTTTGCAGTCCTTTAATCACTTTATAATAATACAAAAAAGCAATCAAAAAAGTCTTACTTATAAAAAAAATAATTTTACATGGTGTATATTTACTAAGTAATCCTTAACTATAGGAAATCTGAAACTTGAATTATAATTATGCGAAATTGTTTAAATAAAGAAAAAAAGGTATTGAATTGGTGGGGAATGCTGTTACTACAAATCCAGTGCATTTAATATTTTATGTAAATAGTGACTAGTAATAAGATTGACGACTTTCTTATCAATAAACTTTGAATTAAAATGGATTCTTACCAGGTATTTTATATTATTAGCTCAACAACTTACATTATATATTGAATGAGAATACATGGGAAAAGATAACATTATTTAATATAACTGTTTTCTTTTTCTAACCAGGGTAACAAACCAACCAAAAAACAACAACAACAACAAAACAACAACAATTAAAAAAAAAAAAAAAAAAAAAAAAAAAATGTAACACATGCCTTAATTTACATTTTCATGAATTTACATTGATTGCAACTACTGATCCAGCTAAAGGGCTTTTAAAAAGCGACAAGTTCTAGTTTCTAAGCAATACAAAAGCAAACTGCTTCAATATTTATATACTGACGAATGCCTTTATAAGACAATGATATAAAACTTCACGTTTCAAAATAGACCTTAATGTATATTCAGGGAGTTGTAAAACAATATGATTAAGCAATCAGTAATCCTCACCTAACTCATAATATATAAATCTTTATTTCTTTAATACATTATTTTGATAATAAAAATACATATAATTAGATACTATTTTGAAAGAGACAAATCCTATCCAACGAGGAACTTCTCTCTTATTGGAAATTTTCAAAGTATAAAAGTATTATAATAATTGTACATTAAGTGTATGTGGGAATTTTATGCTAAGGCTTTTAACATGTATCAAATTTTGACTTCGTTAAAAGAGCAGCTTTCCAAGAATCATTTCTAAAGTAGTTTCACCACAAGGCACATATCTTCAAGTAGCGACAACCGTTAATTACGCAAAAATCCTACTAAATAAGTGTGATAAGAAACAAGTTATTTAATGGTTATAAGTAGATATTAAGTAGATGCTTAATTTTTTAAGCAGATACCGAAGTTGTGATGTCATTGTTGTTATAACAAGGAAGTTTGCCAGCAATATAAATACGTCCCAAAAGAAACATCTATCTTCATCTAAGAGTTAAGACGCATCATCTGTGGTCATGGTAATTGCTTTTTTAAGCATGCTTACATCTAATTTGATGTGGTAGGAGAATGAGTCAATAATAATTTTGCTTTGTTTTTGAATTATATCATACGTTTAATTATATCATATATCATCAGTTTACAAACTTGTGAATATTTAATTTATTGTGTATTTTTTTTTCAGCTAATATTTGCCTTTTCTACATTTTAATCAAACTTGATAGAAGTGCTTTCATGTTATAAATTTAAAAAAGTGCACGAAAAGGAAAAGTAACTTCCTCATATATATATATATATATATATATATATATATATATATATATATATATATATATATATATATATATATATATATATATATATATATATATATATATATATGGTATAATAATTGCATATTTTTTTAAGTTCTGAAAGTCATCATTAAGTTTATTTTTTTAAAATTAGCTCAACTCCCGTTACCTCACTGTTCTCTTCCTGATTTGTCTTCTGACAATAGGCCAAACAGAAGCATGGTCCCGAAGGCGTTCTTCCAGATCTAGAGGTTTTAGTAGAGCAGCAAGGGTTGCAGACACTTTGATTACAATAGCTGATATTGCACAAGTATTTCGTGACATGTTTAGGAAAGACAGAAAGCGATCAGTAGAAAACGTATGTTTTAATATTCTCGTAATATCAAAATTCACTAATATCCCAAGTTCTAATAACACCGATCCCTTTTTAAATAGTTTCTCCTTTTTAAAAAAAGTTTTATACCTGATGCCCATTTGTTAACTTTTTTCTCCAGTTTTTTTTTTTTGTTATTGTTTTTATAAAAGGAAAATAATGTGAAGGATATTTTGATAGTTAACTATTGCAAACAATATAATTATGAATATTTGAAAATCGTACAGCTGATAAATACACTCATGCAATTTGCTTCATTTCAGTTTCACTAATGATTCCTTTTTATTTACTTCTTATTTAAATGAAGTCTGTTTATCAAAAGTAGGTTCATAATCGTAAACTTTAGGGGATTGATAAAACATGTATGCCTAAAACTATAAACAAAATATCCAAGACATAGCATTTGACTGAATTAATCTTACTGTTAGAAAAGTATTCTGTCAATTTTTAACGTAATCAAGTTTTTTTTTATAAGAAATGGATAAAATAACGATTATCTGTAATTAAACTTTCTTCAATGCAGGCAATACCTAATATAGATATATGTAGATTCAACACTCTCGATTTGAATGATGACAACAATGTTACCAAGGAGGAATTAGACATTCTGATGCAAAGCACAGGGTTAGAGGAGCTGGAGGAACTATTTGAACAGCTAGATCAAAACAATGGTGTGTATATTAAACATACATTGTCCTTATTGAAATAGATTCTTGCTGCTTACAAGTAACCAAATGGATATAAGAAAAATGAATCATAGTAATGAGAAAATATCTAAAAGTTTATGACACATAGTAAAAATAATCATTTAGAAAAAGAAGATGCACAATTTCCAAACGAAATTAGATTCACTATTTACCTAAATTAAAAAAAAATGTTGGCGAAATCACAATTTTCTACCTCACAGATGATACCGTGACAAAAGAGGAGTACATGGACTTGTATGAGGAAGTATGTACTGGGGACCTGAAAGGTGGGTTTATCTACTTTCTAAGTGTCAATTTGACATTTTTTATGACATATTTATGCATTTTTTTTAAATTTTGAATTCATATAGATACTTATTGCACCCCATTATTAGTAAACCTACATATTTATCCATGGGAAGTAAAATTAATTCAAAACCTCTTTCATGAAAAGAAATCTCTTGATGTGGCCTTTAATTTGACATTAAGTTATATCGACATCGTTTTATCAATCAAGAGTATATATTTTCATTTATTAATTGATTTTAATTGATTGGATATTTTGCTAGAAAAAGACATTAATGGCAACCTTACAACAAAACTTTATGATAAACGTGATGACGTCAACTTTTCTTTCGTGAACTTGCCTTATTCATTGAACAATATATCATTATCTCCTGTATATAGAGTACATATCTCCTGGTTGAGTTGATAAGCAAAAACATGCTCTACTACTGACATTTTCTAAAACGAGCCAAGCTATTGAAAAATACACATGTAATTGGATTATACAGGGATATCAATAATCCCGGTAAAAATCAACATTTTACAAAATCTATGGTCGATACAATGACCTGGTTAGCAAATGCAATTGTCAAGTCCAATGTTGGCTGACGTTTTCATACAAATTGTGAGGTCAATTCTTTGGCTTTGAATCATCTTCAGACTTTTCCATTTGCTCGATCTTGTCAAGGAGCACACGGCAGGCGTGGTCCCTGACAAGGCATGCTTACTCTTCCATGGAACCTGATCCAACCTTTGTTGTATTTAGAGGTCCGTGTTCCCTCTACCCAAATTTTTGTGTTCAAATGTACTTTAGAGCTAGATTATTGTTCGTTATCTTCATAATTATTTTTTCCCACCTTCCTAAGGCAGTAAATGAAGTTTATCGAATCATATCAATAATAATGATAAAGAAAGGGTCATACTTTATAGTGAATTTCATTTCGCTTAATTTGTAAACTGACACATGATAACTTTATTCATTGATTGTTTTTAAAATTACTTTTTTCATCTAGCATACAACCAGCAAAACGGCAAATCAGACCTGGAGGAAGACGAATATACAGAAGACACAGTTTGAAAATAGTTAGAGGATTTTGAAACTTTTTAAATTTTCTTGCTTAAAAAACAGAGTACATTAGAATAACTTTCACTATAATATGTATTGCTTTCCCAAAGCAGTATTTCTACACAAATAATAAAACAAAACACTGAAAATTACCATAAATTACTTTGCCAAATTTACAATTTAAAATATGTACATGTAATGTTGTACTTTTATTATTTTCTCTTCATTTTTTATGAAACCTTTTGTATAATCCTTAAATAAAATGTTCTAAATCTTAATATTCTTTTTTATTTGTTTCTAACAGTATGTGCTAAGCAATATATTTTTTAACATCTTCACAGAAAGTCAAGATTGATAGTTTTTGTAACATGAAAGTTTTGAAATTTATAGAACGAGATGCGTGTTTCCTAATATGAGGTGAGATGAATAAGAATTTGTGTGTTTATATGTAGTTCTGAAATGCAACATCTTTTGTTATTGGCAATTTTTAAAAAAGAAAATTAATAGTCGAAAAAATTTATTTGCATAATATTCAATTCATTATAAATCATCATTCCGAATTAAAAAAACTACACATGATACAGAAGTATAAAAGATTAGTTTTGGTAAGAACTGTAGGATTTAACTGAGATAAAGACACATTTTCTTGGGGTTTTGTGGCCATTTGGAATTTCATAAGTACCGATACATAACATTCCTCAAAGAAACGCTGGATTTATTTGCAGTCTCAAGACTCTAACTGGCAACTAATTTAGTCGCCAGGGCTGTTGGTCTGCATTAAGTCCTTTATCTCAAATCATATTATCTTGATACATCATGTTGCAATGCGTAACATTCGATTATATTAAAAGAATCCTATTCAATGTACACACCATCATTCTGGTCTAGTTTATCAAATAGTTCCTCCAATACCACTAGCACTGTGTTTTGTATCAGGGTGGCAAATTCTTCTTCGGTATAATTATTGTCTTCATTCAAATCGAGTTTGGTGAATCTGCAGATACATGTATGTATGCTAGGAATTGCCTGTAAAAGAGCTACAAATATAGGTACTCATTTCTTTATCCCTTGCATATTCAAAAGATTGAAGTAAATTGAGGAACCTTTATGAAATTCCCCAGAATTTACTTATCCTGAGGCATAAATCACTAGCATACTATAAAACCTGGTCTTCCCCCATGACATGGCCTGGCCTCTATTTTGGCATATAATTTTACTCCAATCCAAAAATACCTTACCTCAGTCATTTCTTTACCAGGATAAGATTGATTTCACTGATTTTTTATTGGATTGAATTATCCCCCTGGATCTAAATATAATTAAGATTTATGGGTATATAGTTTTTGCCCTGTCCGTCCGTCTGTCTGCCTGCCTGTTTGTCTGCACAAACTTTAACCTTGCCCATAACTTTTGATTGGTCGGAGCTATGGCTTTGTTTCACATGTGTATTCCTTGTGGCAAGACCTTTCATTGGGTACAACATATTTGACCTCTTGACCTTGGAGTTGACAGACTTTTGCAAACAAAATACCAAACTTTAACTTTGGCAATCACTTTTCAACAGTTGGTATTAAGGCTTACATAGGTGTTTTCCTTCTGGAAAAAAAAACTTTTCTTTGAATACAAATAATTTTGACACTTTAATCAGGACCTTGGAGTTTGACCTACTATTAAAAACTTTAACTTGGCCATAACTTTTGAGCGATTGGTTCTTGGGTTTTCACATTTCACAGGTATATTAAATTCACTGAGACAATTCCTTTCTGATCTTCGTTTAAAACCTTTAAGAATAATAGATACTGTATATAGGCATTTTATGAGTACCTTAAAATGTTTTGATAAATGCCAAACCTACATTTTCTGCTGATCTCTTTCCAATTTTCCCAAAAAAATTCTACTAAAAACGTGCGATATTTTCAAGTGTGACTTCTTGTTCAGGAATCGTATCTAATGTAAGATCTCTAGCAAAACACACCAGTGTCCCTGTCTCTGTATGGCCAATTGTAAGGAGGCCGGTCAGGAAAAGAGCATCGTTATACCGGAACTTGAGCTTGATTTTAAAAAAACCACTAGCTACGATTGATTAAGCAATTCAGAGAAGAGAAGTCTAACATGAAACTGTATGAAATTTTTAAAATAATTTCTAAAATAAAAAAACGCAATGTGAATATTTAATATTATTTACAATGTAATAAAACAAATATTGGTACATTCTGGAGAAAGAAAAAAGAGAACCAAGGACCTTTACGGTCAACACTGTATAGGATCCATTGACGTATAAAATAAAAACAAAATAAACTGATAGATGAAGCTATGTTGCCTAGAAGGAAGAAAATGGGATGAATAGAGATCAACAAAATGATAAGTCTAGTACTCACCAACAAATCATAAAGTAAATCTATTTACTTGCCTGTACTTGCCCCATTTGTCATATCACCATGCAGCCTAAACAAAAAATAATGCTTTAGCACTATTAATAAGCCCATCTTATTTTCCCTCTCATAATGGTTTCTCTTGGTCTTTGATGAACATCATTTGTCCAAAGATAAGGTATTTTGTATCTTTTTTTAATTGTCTACCTGACCATTAAAAAAAAACTATGACAGTACTTTTCATATTATACATGTATATTATAATTTTTTTGTATAATTCTCGCTCAATTGACCTTTTACATTATTTACAGTGATTATTTATCATAGGTGAATAGGGCAATTGCCTTTCTCATCAGAATAAAAATTCACAGAGCCGTTCTCTGCACCAGAACACGTTACCAAGTATCCAGAATTTCAAAATTCTGGTAAAAATACCCATGCCTATGTCAATTTTGTACTCTGTTTGCCACCTAGTTAGGCTGGAGTATCATAATAGGTTTTTAAAACAACATCGCATTTTTACTGTAGATTCAACACCCCACTAGAACCAGAACCCCTGAACCAAGGGCCTTTAAATTCACAATTTTTGAAGAGGCATATTTGATTCTCATTCTTACGTACTAAGTTGAAGACAATTTTCAAAGATTAAATGCATTTTCAATATTTAATCAATAGACTCGTGCCCTAACACCAGAGGAGTCCGTGAAATTCACAATTTTGGAAAATAGGTACCTTGCTCATCATAGCTTTGCATTTAGTTTGATTGCTTAATATACAGGAGAGCAGAGAAAATTAATGTATTTTCACCCGTGTAATCATTATAACCTTATACTCACACCAGAACCCCTGACTCACGGACCACAAATTAAAAATTTTGGAAGAGATAACCTTATCATTATTTACTTACTTAATCTGATTAATACACAGAGAAGAAGATTTTCAAAGAATTAATACATTTTTACGATAAAATCAGAACAGCCCCTACTTAACATCAAAATCTCTGACCAATGAAATTAACAATTTTGGAACATGCACCCTTATTCACCATAGCTATGCACATAGTTTGTTTGCTTTATACTTAGGAGCAGAGGAGATTTTTAAAGAAATACATATGATCTTATGAGTCCCACCCTTGCACCAGAATCCGTGACCATGGGGATGTGAATTTCGTAATTTTTGTAGAGGTCTCAATGCTTTCTAAATATGCCAACAGTTTGACTGCTTGATGTTCAGAAATAAAGAAGATTTTTAAAGATTGCATTTTAATTTTGATGGTTTTAGCCCCCCTCCCTTTCAGGTCCTGTATTTTTCATTTCTTTCCTTAATCCATGCTACATCCCGAAATTGATAGAGCGGTTTTAATGAAGAAGATGAAAATGTTTAAATGTTAATGCACGTCGCACGACGACGGACGAAAATAAATAGCAATGGGTCATCTGAATGACTCAGGTGACTTAAAAAAAATACTAGAAATATAATTGAACTAGTTTATACCATAAACAAACTGAGCATAATAAAGTGAGAAGCAAAGCAATTACCATGTCTTTTTTGAGGGCTTACAACTATTTATATAGGTGGCAAACTTCCTGTTTATTAAGACAATGGCGTCAGTAATTAAACCAGTCCAGATTACAACCAGTCCTTACCAGTTTATACTTATCATTAGTAACTTCCAAGCACCTTGTCCACATTAATGTAAAAGTACTTTGGCTAAATAAACTTTTATCCCTAATTAAAGATCAGTTTGTGAAAGTGAGAGTACTTGTGATCGATATGTAGGAAGCTGTTCTTTTGACGGGGTCAAATATGTAAAACATGTAAGAAACTTTCCTTTTACTGTTGTAGTACTTCAGTTGACCACAGCAAGGGATCTGTAGGCAGCGTGAACTATATTTTCAGAGGCAGGAGGTATGAGCGTATGTTGGTCGGCTGTGAGATCCCATTAGGTCCAGGAATCCAGGGATAGGCCTTGGTGGGGGTCCTCTAGGTCAAACTCTGAATTGAAGATATGTAACATTATGTTCAGCCCCCATGCATAAACATGGTCAAAGGGGGTGTGTGTCCTCCCTCCTCCCCAAGCAAACGTACATTTAAGTATAAATTATAAAATAGTGCCTTTATTCTAAAAGTTTGGCTTATAAAGCTTATTTGAACTGTAATTGGAGAAAGTTATCCTCTATAGACATAGTCAACCCCCCCCCCCCCCCCTAAAAAAAAAATCGCATACATTTTCGTGTCAATTGTCAACTTATGCAATTTATTTATTTAATATTTTCTCGTTTACATTGTAACTTATTTGATTGTCCTCGAGATGTGATTTGAGTCATTTATTGACAAAAACCAGCTAGTGAGATCTTAAAGATAATTTCTGTGACTTAAGATTGATTTTTTGTTGTTTAACGTCCCTCTCGACAATTTTTCGCTCAAATGGAGATGCCACCACTTGCCGTTGGAGGGCTACAAATTTTGACGTATACTCGGCACTCAGGGCCATTGAGCAGTGAGGGATCTTTTTCGTGCCAGAACTTACTGCGACACGGGACCTCGGTTTATACGGTCTCATCCGAAGGACCGGTCTCCAAGTCCCGCAGTGGGATTCGAACCCTTGACGTAAGAATCAATTCCTTACACCGCAACTCTAGACCAGACGCCCTAACCACTGCGCCACACAGGCGACAAAATGATTTAAAAGCCGATTGCAAGTCCATATTTCGGAAACCGATGAAGGAAACCTTTCTTTCCTGAGTTTGATTGCTTGAAACACGTTATAGTGATTTTGGAAGAGTATACCAACGTACCAAATCTCATTTTTCATAAATTTTACAGCGAGGACATCTGTGTCATACTTGCTCATCAATTCTTAGATATGTTTGCCATTTTTCTATATAATGAAATACACAAATTGAATATGGTTCAAAGTTTATTTAATAGTTTTGTTTTTGAACGTTTCTTTAAAAATGTCTATGTCTTTGAATAGTTGTTCCGAGGTTCTATTTAGTACATATGTCATTTCTTCTCGTATCTAATCGAAATTGCTAAAATCAAAGTTTCTTTGTCATTTCCGTTCCCATATTCTTTCTGCATTGGTTTTGTATTAAATTTTGTTTTTCTTTTCAACTGGTGTTAAGTTTTTTTTTTTAAAGAAACTAACAATGCCCCTTATTCCAAAGTTATTATTTGCAAAGATGTCTTGAAAATTAAAGTTTAATGTCTGCAAGTTTTCCATTTGAAGATTTGAAAATTTATGTTTCAATAAAATATATTAGTAGGTAATGTATTAATTTATCAACATTTGTTCCATATGATTTATTGGATTTTAATTAAGTAATGATAGTGTAACCTTATAAAAATGATTATATTTTGTGCAAGATCTTGAGTCGCCTTTTATAGTTAGTTTTGTTTTATTCACTTTAACAAAAAGGAATTGTCATTGAGTTTGTGATAACATTTAAGTCCAGACGAACGAAACCGAAAAAGTTTGATTATAATTGTTATGTAATCATTTTGAACTTCTTATACAGTAGCTATCCACTTCATCCAACTCAGATGTAAAGTAATATTACTTGAAAACAATTAAGCCACAATTGTCAAATATTTGAAGGGGGGGGGGGACTATAAACATACTGCAGAGCTAAAATTGACAAATTGTCTATAAACATTTTAGGAATAAAACCAGTTTCTGCAAGTCTTGTAGATTCTCTATCAATCAGAAATCATAAAAATATGTTGCAGTTTGTTTTGTCCTATTTTGGAGAAAATAAGCTTGGTTATCATTTTTAAAAATTCTTTTAATATATCAGTTTGCTGAAGGCCTACACTGTCCATCCATATTACTAAATAAATGCAACTCCCACAAACCAATCGTTGCCACTGCAAAAAAAGTGTTTTCAAATAATCCCTTCTTGTCTATCAAATTTGTTTGAAACTAAAATTGTTTGTAAAGAAACTAATGTGTAGAAAATATTTTCGTCGAATCGAATATCATAATTATACTCTGAATATATATGTAATTATACCTCTGCAAACAAAGTTTGGGCAATAAACTGGAATCACTATGTCCATCCTTATGTTTGAAGACATGTTTTGTCCCGAAATGATTTCTATTTAAATACTAGTAATTTTTTTTCCAAGCTGTGTAAAATTAACACATAACATTTAATCTTGTGCTAGTACTTTAAGACTGATTTGTCTAAATTTTTTAAAAAACTATTTTTTTTTTATTTCTTCCTCTTTCTCCTCCTCTCTGAGAACTCTTCACTATTCCAGCATTGCCTGTTGCAACAAACTTTATCCAGAAGGCAAAGACCATCGATTCAAGCTCTTAATAAATGTTCCATTTCCTTTTCGACTAAATGTTCTGGTCAGACTTCTTCAAAGAATTTTTCTTCCTCTAAATCTTGATCAAATTGTTGACAATGCCGTTTCAGCACTTAATCTTTTACAAAAAATTGTTTCTGTTTGTAATCTTTCTAATCCTAACTGTTGCAACAAATATAAAAGATATTTAGATAGATCACCTGGGGAATAAAAAAAATAATTAAACTGAAAATAATTTTGGATAAATCATATTTAGATTATATGAGCGAATTTGATGATCATTTACAAAAAAAGTATCATGAAGGAGCCAAGATTTTAATTATTTTTACGATGGAGTAACAAAATATTCTTATAAGTGAAGATAACGAACAGAGATCGATCTCAAAAAATCTACAAATAATAGAAATCTGCAAACAGGGCATGAAACACAGACCCCTGAAAATTTCAGAGGTGGGATCAGGTGCCTAGGAGGAGTAAGCATACCCTGTTGACCAGTTACACCCGCCTTGAGCCCTTTGCATTGATCAGGTAGACAGAATATTCCGTAGTAAAATTTAGTATAAAAAGAAAGGCCTAACCATTGGTATGAAATATATCAGTCAAAATATCACTAAATGATAGGTCATATTTGTTAACAAGGTCATTATAAGGACCATAGAATTTACGAAACCTGTCTGTAAACGAGGTTGTCGAAAATCCCTGTAACATCAACTTTTCCGTCAGTAGCCTGCCTTTGTTTAAAATTTATTATACTCAGAGCATGCCTTTGAATAGCGAATAACTTGGGAGACTTGGGAGAGGGTCAGCTCCTTACTTCTCGACTCTTGAGCAGACGCTCTAACCACTGCGCCACGCTGGCGACCAGACGTCAAGTGTATTTTTCGTAAATTTGGCTCTTGAAGATTTGTTGCTTCTTTAAACTGCTATAAACTTTTTGGGATGACAACATTTGAACATTTGCATGGTGAAGGGCTCCAAACTTACACTTGTACTCGGCAATATTTACATGTACCACTGAGCAGTGAAGGATCTTTTTTGTGCCAGCATATACTGTGACACTGGACCTAAGTTTTTATTGTCTCATTCAAAGTTGCTGTGGTAGCTCAGTCGGTAGAGCGCTCGCTTCGTGATCGGGAGGTCGGGTGTTCGAATCATGGCCACGACTGAGATAAGTTGATAAAAAATGGGTAACAACTGTTCCTTCGTCAAGCGCTCGGCACTTTGAAAAGAAAGTTGCGGGTCCTTCGGATGAGACCTTAAAAACCGAGGCCTTGTGTCACGGTAGGCGTTGGCACGATAAAGAACCCTCACTGATCAATGGCCCTGAGTGCCGAGTAAGGTTTAAATTTGAAGCCCTTCACCGGTATATGGTGACGTCTCTATAAGAGTGAAAAATTCTGGAACGGGACGTAAAACAACATACAATCAATCAATCAATCAAAGTTGCGGTGAGAAAAGAATATTTACCTAACTACCTACCCAATTGAGAATTAAGGGTCGGGTTAGGGGACACAAAGATATTTTAATGATGGTTTAGTTCAATTATTTCATAGACCAGCATTGATAGAAGGCGTTGCCCTTTAAGGATAGATAACAGAACGAACCAAATTTTTTTTTGCATGGATTGATATATATTTTTTGACAGACTTTGAATGGAAATTACATGATAAATTTCTAAAATATAAAGAAACTGTAGGTTTTCTTTTCTTTTTTTATTTACACGACTATGTACCATTTCCTATATATTTTGCATATTACGATTTCTGACATTATGACCAAATTGTATGTATTTTTCCCCATCTTTGGCAAACATTTTTCAATTTATCTATTTTAAGATAAATCTATTACTGCTAGATATTTTGCAAGATTTCTGTAAAAATAATTGTGTTATTTATCCTTTTTTGAAGTATGTAAGACAAATAAACGTACAATTCAACATCAAGTTTCTTCTATTTGTCTTCTGAGACATGCGCTCCGTTTTAAGAATATCAAAACTATAATGTCACAGAATAAATACAAATCTGCCAATACTGGCAGTGATAGAAATTACCAAACTTGTGTCTGTGTGAAACATATGTAAGAAAAATTGGTGTTAATCAGGCTTTGTAAGAGACAAAAAGTAATTAAAAACATCTAATAATAGTATATATAGCATTTTTATTTGAAGTTTACATGAAAGGCACTTTACAAAATGAAAAAAAAAAATATAATAAGAAATAACAAGATGTAAATTATTTTTAACCTGGCAAAGAAATCTAGTACATTTTCAATTTCTCTAGAGTATCATGCAGATAAAGAAGCAATTTATGTATACATGTATGAATTTGCTTTGAAAAAAGATATATATACTATGGTCTACTATTTTAAAGAATTATGTTTTCTTTAAGCAAGAAAATTCCAAAATTTTATCAGTCTCTATTTTGTTTAATGCGTCTATTCTGGTTTTTCATCTCCCTTCACATCTGATTCGCTGTTTTGGTGGCTTTTTGTTTACAAAGAAAGATCAAAATACATGTAACTACTGATAATAAATTCACATATAAATTAAATAAAAGTATAGTATAAATTAGTATAAAAAAGGTTTTCAATTCTAAATGACTCAGTTTTAAAACATCCTTTGTTACGTATGGGAGTCGCAATGCAATTCAAGATTGAGCGTAAATTGCATATAGTTGTAAAAAGATATGAAAAAGACATAAGCAAATTAAACTTGCCTTTCTTATTCCCGGTACAAAAATGCTCATACAAGATCGAATACTCCTCCATTGTCACAATATCATCTGTAAAGAGAGAAATTATTATAGAGTCCTTAACATTTTATGCATTTTAATAGTAAATCTGACAATCATGTGTCAGATTGGGCAATTTTACTGAGAGATTAAATCTATGGTATAATGTGTTTGAATACTTTATTAAGCTCTTTAAAACATTTATTTCTCTCAAATCACGAATTTCTATTCTAAAGGTGAAAGTCTGGTACACAAATTAATGCAACTATGCGTTGGGGAAGATTGAAGAGAGAAACATCTACTGGCCAAAGAAGATGAGCTTAAAAAGAAATGGTAAAGTTGTCCATCCGTTTGTATGTAAACAGTTAATCTTAATGCTACTTTTATAGTTTGTCTGATTTAAAGTCTTCCTCGATAGATCTGATGAATTGCAATTCAATTCTATATTTTAAATAAAGGAAAATTTCGTTTAACCATTATCCTGGTCTAGTTGATCAAACAGTTCCCCCATTTGCAGTTGCCCCGTGCTTTGGATCAGGGTGGCCAATTCCTCCTTGGTAAAACTTGTCATCGTTCAGATCAAGTGTATTGAATCTACATATTTCTATTTTAGGAATTGCCTGTTTAAAAGAAGTTATACATGTAGATCCCTTGCATATTCAAATTATGGAAATAATGAAAAATTTAGGGACTATTTTTAATAGGAGATTTTATTAAGTTATAAGGGCTTATTATGGAGTTTTCGTAAAACCTAAATTTTCAATACTTTCTTAGAGCTCTACTATCGATTGCGCTTATTATTGGCCGCAACAGCGTCCGATCTATTGTGACTGTGTTAGAAGGAGAAATGAGGGTTTTTGTTTTTGTTTCGGTTGAATAATTGCGTATTGATAGCATGCATAAAAGTCATGCTTTAAATTCTGTTTAAATTTTTGTTATTTATGCGTTTCAAAATTTTTTTTTATGATTTTTACTCAAGTTATAATTTTTTTTAAAATATAACAAAATGTTTTACAAGAAATGCTCCCCAGAAGGGGACACTCGGAACACCTCGGCCGATTCGTACCTCATCTAACCTCGGCTGTATCATATAAACCTCCACTGAACCGGAGCTAAGTACTTTATACGCAATATGGCTGCGCCCTATACTTACACGTGTACAGTGTGCTGAATTCGATCCGTTAACAAACAGTGATTATGTAAAGATACTAAGTGCATGTTTCTTGGTAAGTGTTATTCTTAGTGTTGCCTAAATGCTTTTGAAAATTTTTATTGTATGTCAGATGTATGTTTATCATCGTTTTCAAAGTGTTACGTTTTTCTTAAGCGGTAAACAGGCAGCCTTATCACAAATGCTAAGCGGAGACGCATATCAAGTTTCCTCGTACAGAGGAAGTTTGATGAAGGTGACGGAATCAGCCGAGGTTTGCCGAATGAGAACGGGAGTGTGAAATGTTAAAAAGCAACCGATATGTTTCCGGATAATTATTGTACTTAAAAAATTAAAGAGAAAAATCTTACAAAATTTGATTTGAATTTCTCAGATGCTTATGACAAAACGATAATTTTTTTTCGACACTGAACATTTATTTTGAATTCATCTTCGCCCCGTGCAGCACACAGAGCATGTAGTCCAGCAGCATCTGCAGAAATCGACATCATCATTTGACACAAGTTATGATTTTACCGTAAACGTAAGTTACTATGAATTTCTGTCTTACTAAACTTCTTATCTAAGCTAGGTTTCGACAAATAAAATAATCCTAATTTAAGATAGATTACGAGCTCCCCTAGGTTAAGAAATTGTCGTAAAATAGCATAATTCCTAAATAACGATTGTATTTTGTGGCATCTAAATGAAGAAAATGACAAACCGGTGATCTACAGGAAAAGTCCCCACCTTGTAGAAATTCCAAGAGGAATGTTTGCTATATAGCAGATCTTTCCCCTGAGGAAAAAATGCTAGATAAAGCAACTGTTCCACCTTATAACAAAATTTCCCCTTTTTATTGCATCTCCTCGCCCCGGGATTTTTGCGATTTAGCAGCCCCCCTCCAAGTAATTGTATCCAGATTTGTTTTGTTATAATACATGAAATCTTTAGTTTAAAAAAATCAATCTTGTTCTACATTTAATATTTTCGCATGTAAACAAATGTTACCTGGGTTATTAAGTTGAAAATATAAATTTGTTTAACTAAAAAGACACTAGCCCTTGCTTACATGTACATAACAAAGATGAAACACGCATGTAATTGAAAACAGACATTCAGATTTTGGTTGACTGTTGGAAATAGTTAATTTTTTGTATCATGAAAAAAAAAACGAAACTAAAATCATACCTTTGTATATTTAATTGAATATATAAAATTAGAACCTATAACGTAATGTAGGAAGGTCTGCTATCCGCGGAATATTTGCTATGTGGCAGAACTCCCCCCTTGGAGGAATACTTGCTATATAGCAATTCATCCGGGGGAATTCATTGCTATGTGCGAAGTTTTGCTCTACAACACCGGTTCTTAAGTAGATTTTTTTTATGGCGTCAAGCTCTTGGAGCTTGAACGTCATCTAGCAATCGGCCAGGTGAAATCGCCACCGGATGTACGCGACCCAATGTGTCAGTGGATGCAACCGCAATAGAAAATAGCGATAGCTATAAACCAATTTCTTTGAAAACGCTCACAATGAATAATAGCTTGAAAATAAAATTGCATTAATTGTATCTACAATTAATTCTTTTACAAAACAACGATAATATGTTTTATTTTCACACAAGAAAAACATGATGGTTGTTGCGGATGAATTTCTACAGAAAGGGTGCATCGAATGACATGAATAACATTTTGGAATGATAACCGTGTAACACAAACAACCAACAGGCGGTAAAATAATTACAAAATTACATAAACACGAATACTACAAGCTTGAAAAGATTGAATTTCTAAATCTTAGCTTTACTTTTACAATCTTCTAACCAACTTTATCCTAAAAAACCGATGATGTTAATCAGTATTACTGTATTTCTCCATTTCCTCCAATATACCACGCACTATCGTAACTCGATCGTACTTGTAACAGAGCAGAGTCATGGTTGTAGTTAAGATGCAATGACTAGAACAACGCTTTGACGTTGGCAATTAGAAAGAATAATATATAAATTCATGAAATCCTTCATAGTTCTTCAATTGACTGAAAAGAAATTAGTTTGATATTTAGCATGAACATGTTCGACGGTGTCTGGTCAATTCGAACCCTGCTCCATTCGGACCATGACATAAAGGCCCCACACTACCGGTAATTGTGACTTTTTGTTTAAAACTTTTTATTATTATTATTATTATTATTATTATTATGTCACCTGAGTCACTTACTTGACCTATTGCTATCTTCAGATCTTTTGAAATTGTTTTTTTCTTGACGCCATTGAAGCCTTTCAGGCTTTTGATTTTTTTTTTTTTTAAAGACAGAACGATAGCCGAAGTGGAACTCATCGAGCGATACAGATTCCCTACGGTTGTCATATTGCGTCTAGTGAACGATCTAAGTGTCTTATCCAGCCTAAAACTTGTAGATCACATTTTATCCACGCACACATTCAGGAGGAACAACCAGTCATGATCAGAACGTGGAATGCTTGCGGCCGATTTGATGCTTTGCATCAGTAAAAAATCTTGCTTAATTCTTCTTTTTATCAATGTTCTTGGGATTATTAAAACAGAATGTTTTGCCCTGTGCATTTAAACTTTATTTAAAAAACACAAATAGCATGAGTTTTGATTTGCCTCAAAATAATATTGTTATGTCATTTTGAAAATGTTTCCATTTCTATTTGTTTTCTCTGTGATAACTCTTTGAAAGTTAGTTGAGTTGATTTTTTAATCATTCTACCGGAATGTAAATTTTGCCAAGCTATAGCGAGCTAAGGTGGCCTAATATGCATGTAAATCTCGTGCGGCTGTCTTTGTGTTTGACGTCAGTGGGCGGGGACTATTGAAATTGACATGGAAGGCCTCGTTTAATTTAAATCTATTAGTCTACATTTTTAAAATCTAAATTTACAATTTTATTTCACAATGAAATGGAAATATAAGGAATCACTATCTAGTTAGTAGAGTATGCCAGGGACATCAACGATAGTTGGAAACGTGGGATAATTTATGCATAATGGGCTTCGCCCGTTCTGCAAATTATCCCACGTTTCCAACTATCGTTGATGCATACTCTACTAACTAGACAGTGATTCCTTAGGACCGGTACACACGGTAAGGCATGCCTTATAAGTCATGGAACTTAAGTTCTAGTTTTTTCGAGCCTTACAAGTCTGACTTACGAATAGAGCACTGCTCTATTTCTTAATACAAGACTTAGCTGACATTTTTTCTCAACCAATGAAAACGATATGCCCAAGTGTCAATCTATTTTTTATCAAACCAAACACGTAAGTAGATTGAAGTGAACACAATGTATTTTCGAATAAGATTATGGATATATCCACAAATGCTTCTGTTCAACCTCCTCTTCTTTTTAAGTATGAATGCACTTGTCGGTAAAATTGTTACAAAGCCCTAGTATTTTTTCCTTCTATTTGATGACTGAATGCACTGTTTATGGCTGAAAAAACATGTGGAATCTACGGAAATGTTGTTTATTTAAGGAATGACTTTAATAGCTACCCAAGTTATACTGGTATAACCTGGGTTGGGGCAGTTTACGCTTTATAAACCGCGAAGCGGTTTATAAAGAAGCGTAAACTGTTCCAACCCAGGTTATACCAGTATAACTTGGGTAGCTATTAAAGTCATTCCTTATAATTTAATTTCCCATCATTAAGTGTAAAAAATAAAACAATTTCTCCTTCAAAAATGCCCTTAAATTGTACGTATTTTAAATGTAACGTCAAGCGGATTGATACGTTTTTGACGTAAGTCATTGTGACGTAGGCAACCCAGGTTATACGCTATATTCTAATTTTTTTATCCAATCAAATGACGCTTTACATCCAAAATTAAATTATAATCCTGTAAGTCTTGTCTTAGCGTGTGGACATGAAAGCCGTACGTCATGCAAAACGTAAGGATTTAGACTTATAAGGCAAGCCTTACCGTGTGTACCGGTGTAAAGACGAATAATGACCCCCGCAGAATAATGACCGGGGGGTCATCGAAAAATGACCCCCTAGCCGTAGAAAAAAATATTTTTTTGTAGAAAAAGAACCCTAGAGGTCAATTTTTAATATGTGCAACCTATAAGAAATTGACCCCCGTTGAAAAATGACCCCCATCCTAACAGAGTGATACAAAGTTCAGAAGAGATGATTGATGCCAAGATTATTGAGTAGTTCTCTTGCGTTTTTCTGATTAACACTAGGCGAACACGCAATTAAAATTTGTTTAAAAACATTACTAATGATTTGTTTTGTTAGACCTATGTGTTCTCAGCTCAAAATTAAAATTGCACTGTGACATTAGATACATCATAGTGGCGATCGATTAAAGGTAATCAGGACGATATATTGTTATCGCTAGACCTATTATTTTGTGCGAACATTTTCTCGGACATGTTTTGGATACTTAATGAAACGTTTCAGAAATGACGATCAGCAACTCTAGATGTTCATTAAATATTTTGATTTTTAAAACTGACCACCGTTCTCTTGAGAAAAAAAAAACTAATATTCTCAAGGTTGACTTGTAAAATCTTTTGCAACTTCACAAATGCATTTACATTTAAGATTTTTAAAACTGTTTCCTTTGCCGTGGAAACGATTGGACATTTTTTTTTTCTCACAACGAACGAGTGAACTAACGTGCACAGGTACAAACTGCCGTTACATGATCAATATGTATGGATTATTGTGTATGTCTATTGTATAAGGCACTGCATTGGTATTTATTGCTATTTAGTGATATCACCTATTACACTCTGTGATACTACCTGTTTGAAAGGTGATATAACTCATTCAATTTGAATAGGTGATATCACCTATATTCGAACAGGTTATATCACTTATTCGAATAGGTGATATCACTTTTTAGTCCCCTACCGGTGAAACCGGAGGGGACTATAGGTTTCCTCTGAGTCTGTCCGTCCGTCTGTCTGTCTGTCCGTCTGTCTGTCCCTCTGTCTGTCTGTCAGTCTGTCCCACTTGGTTTTCCGCACTTTTTTCCTAAATGCTTGCAAATATTAAGCTAATTTTTGGTATGTGAGTGTATCTTGATGAGTAACAGATCAAGTTTGCATTTCGTTCCGCTTCATTGATTTTTGACGAAATTATGGCATTTTCAATTTTTATGGGAACCAGATACACCTGTCGGTAGGGGACTAGTATTGCTAATGCAATACTCTCAGAATGCTTGTTTCATGCTTAATTTGAATAGGTGATATCATCTTTTCAAATAGGGGATATCACCAATTCAAAAGCTGAATAGGTGATATCATGAATTTGAATATGTGATATCACCAAGTGAATAGGTGATATCACCTATTCGAAAAGGTGATATCACTTAATGGCGGTAAATACCAAAATGGCCCCTTATACTATTGTTTGCAATAGCATACATTTTAGTCTTGATCCTTTTTGTCATTTGATTTGTTTCATGTTTCGATATTTTACTGATTATAGACCAATTAACAAACGGGTTGACTTTAGAAGTCTCTGAAACATCAAGTAATTCTTCTCATTTAAATTGTAAGGCACTTTATTTGCTATATGTCCTAAAATTCCATGTATGTACACTGTTTAAATCATTGGCTTAAAAAAGGCATTCGTACGCAACTTAATTAACCGGTAGATAGACATTGCAAACAATTCTCTCTCTCTCTCTCTCTGATAGTATAAGCAAAAATAAGATTATTTTAAAACAATGATACACAAGTCAAATCAGAATGAAAGCATTTCCACATAGTGTACATTGTTGTCGATTATAGTTGTCAATTTATCATAAAAGGCATTTGAAAAATTTAATGAGAACAATAGAGCATCGCTATATCTTCAATTTACCTCAGAGGAGCATTTTGATCTACGGCCCTCTTGATTTATCAATTCTTGATTTTTTTTTTATCTAAAAAAAATATTCCTAATAAAATCTACCAGGGGTCATTATTCTACGGGGGTCATTTTTTTTCACGTAGGGTATGCAGATTTTAAGGGTGATGCCACTTTTTCTACGGGCAAAAGGGTCATTTTTCGACGTCGAATTATGACCGGGGGTCATTATTCGACGTCGAATAATGACCGGGAGTCATTTTTCGACGTCGAAAAATGACCCCCGGTCATTATTCTACGGGGGTCATTATTCGTCTTTACACCGGCCCTTAAGTAACAATTGCAATAAATTGAAAAAAGGAACAAATTAACAAAGATATATTATTATAATAGAAAATAAGAGATAAATAAAACACGCCTATGAGAATAATTATTTAAATATTTGCAGAGATACGACTACTTTTTTTATGTAATGAAAAATGTCAAACATACCTTTTCTGCTGATCTTTTTCAAGATATTCTCCCAAAAAATTCCACCAAAATACGTCCAATATCTTCAAATGTGAAGTCATCGTCACGAACAGGAGGAAATGTAACTCTGGACTCCGTATGGTCAATTGTTAGGAGACAGATCAGGGAAAGAACGCTGATGTAACGTTAACGGAACTGCACCTAATTTAGGAAATTAAAAAAAAAAGAGAGATTAAAACTAGCTACGATCGATATCAAAATGCTAATATATTTAAATGATGAATACATTTCAAGAAACATTTTTTAAAAAACATAAGTATAAAATTTAGAATTCAATATCTTCAAATTGAATTAAACAAAATTGGACATATTAACATGCAAAACAAAGCAATTACCATGATGTCAGATGATTCTTCGATCTCACCTCTAAGATGAAGATGTGGGTATCTTTTAGGGAGTTATTTATATAGGTTGCAAACTCCCTATTTGTACGCGGACGATGAGGGTGCAAATTCAAAACTCCTTACCAAGATCGACATATCATTAGCAACATTCAAGCACCTTGTCCTCATTATGAGTATTATTTCGTAATAAACTTTCTTCCCTACTGTTTGTGAAAGTGAAAGTACAGTGTACTTATGATCGAATTAATCGGGAGCTGTTATTTTGACGAGGTCAAACATGTGAAACAAGTAAAACACTTTCTTTCTTACATGTACATTGTAGGAATTTTAGTACTTGTTAGAAGTTCTTCTCAGATCGGAATCAGGCGGATCTGGCTATCACCGTTAGGGGGGCGTGAAGTATATTCTTAGAGTCAGACGGTCGGATGGGGCGATGTGAGACCCCCAGTAAGCCCTGGGCGAAGTCTTGGTGGGGTCCTGGAGGCGAAGCCCCCGCAAGCTCCTGAATAAAAGAGATTTTAATTGTACATATTCACATATATAAAGTATAACCTTATAATTAGCCTCCATAGAAATAGCCGAACTGAACCTGCAGTAGTTTTGGACTTACGAGGGGTGATCAAACAGTTCGCGAACTGTCTCTAGGCCTATATTTAAAAAACCTCCGTGTTTGTGACGTCACAATGTGAAAATGACGTCAGTATATAGGTCACTTGTGACAAAAAATGGTTGTCTCAGTCGTATTCGAGCAACGAACGGCTGTAAAGTTTAACGTATACATGTATCTCGGAAATTTCTTTGCAGTGGAATATCATAATTTGTACAAGGTTTGTGAAGACAAAAGACTTACTAGAAGTTCAATCATTATTTGGATTGAATGTTTTAGTGAAGGCAGGGAGATGGTTTAAAATGATGTTTGTTCTGTTGCCCAGCTAAAGCAAGTCGGTAAAAAGATGTGTCCTTAAGTAGTTGAGCAATTTGTTTTGAAAGATCGCCAAGTTACAGTAAGAAAAATAGTTGAATATCTGAGCAATAATATATTAATTATTAAATCCCTAAAATATCCTTTACTTTAGACCTTAAACATATGAGATATGAAAAAAAGAAGGCACATATACTTTTTCCACATTGGATAAACGACTATCCCGAGACAGTGGACTCGGGTTGTGATGGTCACTATGCTAATTCTGGGAAGGGATATCCTTATCTACCCATCCTATTGCCGAGATTTGGCCATTTCTGACAGATGGTCTGTTCTTGTTATTAAAAATTACTTGTATGGTAAGAAATATAAGACTCGGAAAAATCTCTTAGTTTCTGTGAACAGACCGCTACGAAGCATGTCACGTGACTGCCTGGATCACGTGAATCGCTCATGGGCAGAACAATGGCAGATGTACATTAACATCGGAGAGGACTACTTTAAAAAATAATGAACACTGAAACCTCATTTTATTTCTTTTAAGCAAGTAATTCAATTAGTTCGCGAACTTTTTTTATCACCCCTTGTATTTCTATTTCTCTATCTTCCTTAAAAAGTTTAACAAAGTGTTTTATTAAGAAAAAGAAATCTTACAAAATTTCACGACTGATATCATGACTTTAATTGCCCTATATATTAATTTAAATCAGCATCGGAGGTGTTTTAATTTCTTGCCGATCAACGATTGCCATTTGTAAAAAAAAAAAATCAATCTTCATTTCCGATTCAGGTGAAGTCAATATCAACTTTCGTAGAAAAATGTCTTATGCATTATTTGGTATCAAGTTAATGGCAAGTCGTATTTTGGAAATCGACAAAGGAAACAAATTCTTTCATGGTGTTTATTGCTTGAAAACAGGTATTACAAGCATGTTTGCCATTTTTCTATATATGAAAATACTTGTATTGAAAATGATCAATGTTTTATTATAAGATTGTTTTTGAATCAAAATTTGTAAAGATTGTTTCAGAAATTTAAAATATTATTAATCTTGTCAATCTCATTAATCCCGGACCTACTGAAATCAAAGTTTCTTCGTCATGCGGGCACGCAATGATTTGATATTTTTATAGTCAACTGGTATTAGGTTCTTTTTAAAGAGATCAGCAATGTTCCTGATCCAAAAGATATTCTTTACATAGATGTCTTGAGAAATCGCTGTTTCATTGATAATTTGTAATATATTGGTTTAGTATTTCTTATTGCTTTGTAAGTTTAATTAAAGAATAGCAAGAACTTTACGAAAACCAGTGGTTAAATTTTGTAAGACTTTGAGTTGCTCTATGTAGACAGCTCTGTTTTATACACTTCAAGAAACAAAAATTCCCATTAGGTTGTGAAACCATCCAAGTTCAGAGGAACGAAACCGAAAAAGTTCTTGAACATTATTAATCCACTTCCTCTAATTCAGCAATCAAGTCAACAAGCTCCGAGTTTGTTAATTGTTAAAAATGGGGAAAAGTCATATAAACATAAGGAATGAAAGCAGACATTTTCTGCGAGACCACTATCACTAATCACTAAATTAAAGACATTTTAAGTACGATTGCACTTGGTTTGCAAGCATGATCAAGAAAGTAACTAAGGTAATGTCTAAAATGCGTTACATGGTTTGGTAAAAATGTGCTCATCAACTTTGCAATTTTTTTTTGTTTTTTGCCAGAGCTGATCAAACAAATATCACACGCAGGACAACGTTGCATTAAAAAAAGAAGAAGAATGAAACAGGGTTCACCAGAATTTTATACGCCATATTTAATGGTACACATATATACATAGCTCGCATATACAATTTTTTTTATTTTCTTCATATCATGATGGAAAGGTTAAATGAAGTATCGGGAAATAATGCCGTGACGAAGTTAAAAATCGCCTTTATTTGTAATAAGTATTACAATATATTTAAGTTGTTTTCCCTCGTTACTGTGATCTCAAACCTCCCGTCAATGAAATAAGGGACCAGTATGCTATACCCTCTAGGCTTACCCAATGTGACGCAACACAAGCCTTTGATAAGAAAATTACAATCAAATATAAAATCAATTTCTAGACGTGCATTTCATTGCAATACAATTTCAAGCTGTGTTAGATGGGGTCACATGACCTTGTCTGTTAGTGTCAGTCGAATTCTAAGACGGAAGCCGTGCACTTAGTACCTCTGTTTAATCTACGTCGTGAAAAGAGTGCCGATGTCTGGAACGACGAAAAGTGACCTCCGTAGAATATTGACCGGGGATCATTTGTCTACGTAGCAATTTTACCCCCTGGTCAATATTCTACGTAGAAAAATAACCCACTTTTTGTAGAAATTATGGCCTTGGGGTCATTTTTCTCATATGGATTGTAGAAAAATGACACTGTAGAATAATGACCTTGTGTCATTTTTTGATACAAAAAACAAAACAAAACAAAAACAAAACAAAACAAAAAAATGCATGCCTTTGGTAGGAAAATTCTTGTCAGGCAAATACATAGGGGTTCAATCAGTCTTATGATATGAAGTGTTCGTTTCTAAAAGCTTTAAAGTTTAAATGACAAAATTAAAAGGTTATACTATACTTTTAATTTACCTTAATATAACAAGATATTTTATTCCCATTAAGGAAAATCTAACGAGGCAAAAAATGATGTTCTATCACTATTAGAGCAAGAATACATATACGTACATTCTCTGATTGGTTTTATCACATTTAATAAAATAAGTTTCCACCGTTGTAGTAATTTAAAAAATAAATCAAGATCATTTTCTTAGCTGGTGTAAGAAAGAGAAACATATAAATAAAAAATTGCATAGCTATCATAATTGTAATTCTTTTTGATTTTACTCTTTATGTGCAACAAATAAAAATATAGTCTTTTTCTTTAGAAGTTATAAAAAAAGGTTAATGTTTTGGAACCCTACCCTAATAAATTTGCGTGAAAAAAAAATGGAAGATTAATAAGAAAATTCGATGTCATCTTTGATATTTTATGTATAAAGTCTCAAATTTCTTCTCATAAAAATATAGGGAAGATTACATTTGTGAAAAAAAATAACAGAGCTAAATCAATATGCCTCTGACCTTCGATATCAGGGGCACAAAAATTGATTAGCTCAAAATCTTCACCGTTTGTTAGTGTCAACAAAGTCTTTAACAAAATGAGGCTTTTTACGTAAAAAAAATTTGATTGCTTAAAAAAAAAGAGAGGTATTTGGAATACCAAACCTGACACAAATTTATACATGTACACGGTAGTATCGTCTTTTCCCTTTCTAGTTATATGTAAAAATTTTACCATTAGTAAAAAACTTATGCTGCATTATGAAAACAGCTTCTCAGTCTAATTTTTCACTGAGTATGATTGGCAATATTAGCACATTTGAAGTTGCGTGTTCAAAAAATATAGAACTGTACAATATAGTATTGTAACGCATTGTGTTTGAATCAAGTACCACGCGAGATTCGTATAAGCGTATCTATAATGGCGAGTTTTGAAGGGGTTACGAGGTTGAAACCCACTCTTTAAATTTACTTGTAGCCTAAAGGAAAAAAATCCCTTCTGGCAAAGTACGCCTTTTCTATAAACAAATTAAGCGTTCTTGCTGTCTGATACGAGGTTTAAAAATATAAAAGGGTTTTTAGGATAAAAGTGAAAGAAATTAATTCTTTTCCTTTCACTAAAAATCTTCTTATAAGGATTTTATTTACATAATGCATATGTACATTTTAATGCAGATTGATTTCAATTAATTAGCATTTACAAATTTTATCTCTATAATGTTACATGACATGAGGAGGGCTGTATGCCCGACAGAGGCAACCTTGTAACAATTTTTAAGCACACATTTTGCACGGCTCTCTTATTTTTATTGAATGGCTCTACTGCTTAATAGAATGATTGTAATTTTCCCAGAAGCATGGCTAAGGCCTTTTATAAGGTGAACATTTACTCAAATTACACTGATGGCACAACGGTAAATCATTTAACATTATCCATTCAAAAGCGTTAAGTGTTAGTAGGTTACATGTACATTTTATTAACAGTATGCATTTGAATAAAGCACCAGACAAACATTCAAATATGACATACCGGGTAATGCGTAGAACAGCGCAGGAGTCATGATGCAAATGCATTTTGGCTCACATTCAACACAACGACACGATATCTGAATAAGACAAAATTATAAAAAAAATTAAAATATTAGTAAACTGAATGCATACAAGGGAAAGGGATAGTGAATGTTAAACCATTATTACATACTTGGTCAAATAAAGAATATTTTATAGACCTCCTCTCAGCATGTGGATAATTTTAGATTCTTTTCATAACGGTACAACAAATAATATCCAACTGGGATTTCCAGCTGACATATCATCTTCCTTGCATGGTAGTAAACATAATAGTATTGTTCTTCAAACATATAAAATTCTTCTTCATTAAATACGCAAACAAACCACGCAATGATCTAATAGTGAACTGGGAAGCAGTATTTTCTGTTGTGTGAAGTTATCGCCCTTGTAATTTTAAATTACTTTCATTTTTTGCATAAATAAACAATTCTGCTAAATCCATTTTAAAATAAAAAGATCAAGAATAAACCTTTTATAAATTCTTTTAAAATAACGATAAGAATTTTCTCTTTGTTAAAGAATAAGTATTTTTTCCATTATTTTTTATTGTAAATAAATTATAAAATCTATATAAAGCTTATATATAGTTTATTTCACGAGACTAAAGAGCAATTCACTAGGACAGACAAAAAATAAATAAAGAGAGGGAAAGAGAGTGGGGAGAGAGAGAAAGCGACAATGGGGAGAGAGAGAGAGAGCGCCGGGGGGGGGAGAGTGAGTGGAGTGTGGAGAGAGAGTGGAGTGGGAGAGAGAGTGGGCGAAAGAGAGAGAGGTGAGACTGGAGAGAGAGGGAAGAGAGAGAGTAGGGGAGAGTGAGTGGAGTGTGGGAGAGAGAGTGGGTGGGAGAGAGAGTGGGAAGAGAGAGTGAGACCGGGGAGAGAGTGGGGAGTGATAGTGGGGGGAGAGTGAGAAAGTGGGAAGAGAGAGAGAAGACAGAGAGATAGTGTGGGGAGAGAGAGTGGGGGTAGAGGGAGATAGAAACGGGGAGAGAGAGAGTGCAGCCGCGCAGGTCTACAAAGGTAAAGTCTACAAGTTTCTCGATGTTTGATAATGAGAATTTATGGAGAGAAAAAAGTGCCATAGTTGTTTTTCTAATTAAAAAAAAGAAATTATTTCAAAAATTTTAATTTTATTTCTTATTTTAGTTCTAACTTTAAATTTAAAATTTTCAGTTATTTTTTTAATTTACCATTTTCTTAATGTCATTCTAGCTAACAATATTTTCAGTTATTTTTTTAATTTACCATTTTCTTAATGTCATTCTAGCTAACAATATTTAACGATTAGCGGGTTCCAGTAAAAGTCCTTCTAAGCCTTTTTCTTTATTTCTCCTAAAAAAACAGCAGCGAAGGAGAAACTTCAGGAGTATTGTGCAACAATATATTCAAGGAGTGGTTTAAATCAGATGTGCATGCTTAAAAATTCCAGGAAACTTTTAAAAAATTTGAAATCACAAAATTTTACCAAAATAACATAAAAACTACGACTTTTCAACGCTATTTACAGCCATTCCCAACGGAAAAATTAAAGTCCAGGCTTTTTGACATCACTGACAGCCGCTTTTTCAATAAAAATGGAACTCGCAAACTTATTTACCTTGTCATTGGTCATTTACAAAATTATTTTGTTAAAAATTTTTTTATTGTTAACATAAATACTCTGAAGTTGATATCAAAAAAATACTTGAGTTTCTGATTGACTTTATCTATGTTGTTTTTGGAGACCAGGCGACCGTTTCACTAACAGATCGTAGCTCATAAACGTAGACGTAAACTTGAACGCAGCACGTAAGAGCATTTCACTAAGAGTCACGATTTGCGAGTTACAATTAAAGTTGATCGTAAGTCTATGGGTAGTCAGGGGCACTCTTAAGATACTTACGTGCAAGTAATTTCATGAAAAAAGCAACACAAAACAAAAATTTAAGCAAGATTCCAAATGATTGTCACTTTTACTTTTTTACTGTCTGCTCTCATTGCAAGTAAATTGTGTAGACCGAGTCCGATCTTAAAACACACTCTTAGTAAAAAAAAAAAACATACTTGCAACTTTAAAAAAAAGCTCAATAAAACCTTCAACATCCCCCCCCCCCAAAAAGAAACAATTAAAATAAAGTCGAAAATCGGGGTGTGTTGGGTAAGATATCAGTAAAAAAAAAAATTCTGGCTCAGAAGATAGAAAATGTGTCCCTTTTCCACCCTTCCTCTTTCCAGAAGACAAAAATTCAACAAAGAAAGCCCCTTTTCCAATATTTTGTCTTCTTTTCTATTTTTCTATATATATCATTGAAATATATTTAAGCATATACATGTATTGGTGTGAAATAACGATAAATAATTATAACAAATATTGTTTGGGTTAACGCATTGAGGCGAAATCAAATCAATTTTTCACACTTTATGAATATGGATACATGTACAGTAACATTAAACATGCAATATCTACTCGTATTTAGACGCGGATTGGCTGTTGTTAGATGAGGGCCTGCTGATAGACTGTTGCGTCAATGTACAGATTTGAATTTCATAATTGTGTTGGAACTTGTGACAATTAATAATTTATTTTGCCACAGGGTATTACATGTATTCAGAGTGTAAAGATTTGCACGTGATATCACGGGAAATTGAGCGATAGATAGTTTGATAACATCTTTACGAAGAGATTTGTGTATGGAATATACAGTCCAAAAAATATAGTGAGTAAGGCAGTTGCTCTCTGAGAAGTGGCTGAAGCATGATAAATATCGAAATAATACATATTAATATAGGCAGTGATCTATATACTACATTATAAGTATATACCTCCATGATAGAAGTAATTCTTAAAAATACTTTGACAAACCTGCATATGGGAGTATCGGCAATATTTTTAAAAAATTAAAAAAATAAAAATATTTTTTTAAAAAATTAAATAATGAAAATAAAATAAATAAACATATCGAGTTTTATAATTACTAGTTTTTGAACAGAAACACGAAGCAAGGCCGAGGATCCTTTACACATTTTTTTTAATGATCTTTTCCTTTCTTTCGTTCTTTTTCCTTTCTTTCTCTTCAACAAATACACCTCCTCAGTCAGAAGAGTTCCAATAAGTTGGTCTTAACTCGCTTATTGTAAGTGCTACGTCTACGATATGTTTTGTGAAACGCTCGTATACGTTCACGTAAAATAATCGTAAACGTAATCGTACATTTACGATGTACGATTTGTTAGTGATACGGTCGCCAGGTCTTCCGACAATATCTCGGAATTCCCATGGGTACCAATTGCGTCCCGTTATTAGCAGACTTATTTTTGTATTCATATGAAGCAGAAATCATTAAAAAGCTTAAATATAAGAAGAAGAAAACATTTGCTGTGGCCTTCAACTCGACATTTAGTCGTCATTTACATCGATGACATATTATCAATCAACAATAGTTATTTCCATTCATATGTTGACACGATATATCCCAGTGAGCTTGAAATTAAAGATACCACAAAGTCTGACACATCTGTTTCATACTTGTATGTTTTAATAGAAAAAGACGTATGTGGTTACCTTACAACAAAGCTTCATGATAAACGTGATGACTAACTTTTCAATCGTCAACTTCCCTTACTTATGCAGCAATATACCCTTATCACCTACATACGGGGTTTATATCTCTCAGTTGATTCATTACGTAAGGACATACTCTACGTATGAACAATTTCTAAAACGAGGTAAGTAATTGACAAACAAGTTGATGAAACAAGAATATCAACAGTCTCGTTTAAAGTCAACATTTTGTAAATTCTATGGTCAATAGAATGACCTTATCAGCAAAAAAAAAAAAAAATCTATCATTAAGTAAAATGCTGACTGAAATTTTTATACTAATTGTTAGGCCATTATTTACACATTGAATTGTCGATGGAATTTTCCGTTATTTCCCGATGTGTGTAAGCGGTCGGCAGGGATGCTCACTCCTCCAGAACACCTGATCCCACCTCTGAGGTTTAAGAGGTCCTTGATTGCTCTGCTCCTGATAAGTATTGTTTGAATGGACTTTTGAGCTTGAAAACTGTTCTTTATCACCATATATCATGAGATGAATTATTTTCCGCTTATACATGGCATGCGGGGATCTAGATGGCTTTCGGTTTTTAAGGTCCCAGCCGAAAGACCATTGGCTTTCAAAGCCTATATATATATATATATATATATATATATATATATATATATATATATATATATATATATATATATATATATATATATATATATATCCAAAAAACGAAAGAAATATCAGAGTGTCCGATAATCAATATGAAAATAAAATAAAAAGGCAACACTTCTTGTTAAAACGTTTTAACTAGAAGTGTTGCCTTTTAATTTTTTTTTCCATTTATATATATATATAAAAGTAATCATAATTTTTATTTTGTGGCATGGAGAAAAGTTCATAATATTCTTAACATATGAAGCAACCACTATATAAACACTTTTTTAATTAACAAAGTCCTGGTACAATTGTGATGCCAGAATTTCAACCGACCGTGGCATATTGTTAAGATACAACACATCACCCGTGGCGTTGTAGGTGTTGATATCTGTTGTATTCGGTAACTTGTATTCAATGCTGATCAGTTTCACAGCCAAATTGGTGGAATCCAAAGAATGTTCATCGTAAGTGACCTACAAAAATAATTTTAGCCTATTTAAGTGTTTCTTTTTTTCTTTATACCAACTGCTTGCATTTATACATCGCCTCTTATGATGAATAAATAGCTTTTCCAATTTTTTTTTTAAACTTGTACCTCAAATGATATAACCATTTGAATATACTCATTTAAAAAATACTTTTATAAAATATAATGAGAAAAGCAGTCATGAATAATGCACAATAATAGTATACTTCTAAATCTACATGAAAGTCCCTTATCATAATTCTTCACTCACATTATATAAGAAATTCTTCTCTAGACCAGAATACAGCTGTCTCAATTTATCCAGCGTCCATTGTCTTGTTTCTGTTTCTTTCATATATTGAGCACCACATACTGTTTAACAAATATTCATACACATGTTTTCGCTGATATCGACTGATAATAAAAGTGCGTTCATGCAATGTATATGTAAAATATGTTTTTCATCTATTTTAGCATTAGACAGTATATGTAGTCACATATATTAGACATTGCATTATTCATATCTATTTTAAATTATTAGATTGCACATTTCACAGTCAATAGACATATTTTTAAAATTTTATAAAACTAAAATATTTGTAAATCTATTTTAAAAATATACGGACATATTATAAAGTGTATTTTAAAAGTTACGGTTCTTACCTTTTCTCACAATGTTTTCTTCACTGTCTTTTCTAAATTGTTCACATTCTTTGCAGTCAGTAATCGATCGTTTCCCTCTAAAAATTCTACCGAGGTCAATTTTTGGAAAGGCTATTTTTGGCAATTTTATACTAGGTAATGTGAATTTAGGGATTTGAAAACTTCCAAAATCAATTTTTGGAATTGTTATTTTAGGTATTCGAAATTTTGAGAGATCTACAGTAGGAAGTCTAATATTTGGTATTTCAATATTAGGAATTTCCACTTTTGGTAGTGTTATTTCTGGAATAGTGATTTTGGGAATCTCAATTTGAGGTGTTTTCAAATTAATTTCTTGGATATTAATAGCTGGTAAAGTGATTGGTGGTATTTCAACTTTTGGCAACTTAACCTGTGGAATTTTGGGAATTTCGATTTTAGGTGTTTTGATATTGATATCTGGAATTTTAATATCTGGAATATGAACCGATGGTATTTCGATTGCAGGTAACTTAATCTTTGAGATTTCATGAATTTTTGGTAACTTTATCTTTGGGATGTCTGGCAGCTCAATTCTCGGTACCAGTTTTCTCTCAAAAAATTCTGCAAATAAAATCAACACAGCAGGTTAAAACATCCATGGAAGTTAAAATAGATGCTTAATCGAACTATACTGGTAATTTGATTTTCAAGTGCATAGCTTTCATTCTTTATCTTTCTGTATTAACCTTATTTAGAGTCTTTTACTGGTTTTGCCTGAGATAAAATGACAAAAACAGAATGTAATATTTGAAATAGATTTAGTTAATACATAAAATAATTGTAATATAGAATACCCTTGGTTTTCTTCAGAGCTTTCTTCAAACCTCTCACTATTTTGTCTGTTAACAAAATGAACAAAAAGCAAATTTTTTACTGTTTATAAAAAAGGAAATTATCAAAGAGTGGCCTCTTAATATTGTCTAAAAAAGGACCCTCTTTTTTATACATTACAAACTCAATATACCTCTTATTTTTATCCAGTCGCCATTTTTTGGTTTTGTTTTTTGCGGTTGAACATTCTCTGCAAGTAGAAAAATACTCTAAACAATTCATTCATCAGTTCTCACAAAATCTGTACTCTCAACATTAATCTATGTTTTCTGTGTGTCATACTGAATATCTTGAATTTTCCAAAAGAATATAACATTTACCAAGATACAATTTCAAGGCTTTTTTCTATAAAGAGTATTATAGTCATTAAAGAAATTATACCTTAAGTCTCGCAAGAATCTTTCAAATGCTACAACTTACCTAAGACCTGCTGCAAAAGTTCTGCATTTCTTTCTTCTTGTTGAACAATCAACCTTTAAGGGGAAAAAAAGAAACAGGTAAAAAAGAAACAAAATGCTAATTTGCAAATGATATTCAAATATAACATTGCATCGTGAGATAAAGTGATCGATCGACTTACCTACTGCATTCAAAACAAGTGTCTGACACCAGAGAAATTTTATTTTCACATTCCCGTTGATCTGCAGTCATATTTTCTGATATAATGCCGACTTCCTCAATGATAATATCCGATATCTTTTTAGTCATATACCAATTTAGTTCTGAGAGAAATAAATAACATACATGTGAAAAAACATTGAGATGAAAAATAAATCAAATTAAAAGCCAAAACAAAGGAAAAATAAATAAAAAATAAATAGGCGATAGACACCAATAAAAAATTAAACATTTTATTCAAATTTTAATTGCTACATACATAATTAGCATAGTGTTAGATTTGGCTTTAGTCTGAAAGCTATGTCACTGAAATGAGTTAAATATAGACTGCACGTATATCTACACATAGAATCCTTCATTTAGATATTTAGCTCAAAGTCTATTTTAATTAATCTTCAAATTGCAAAACGACAGAGTGCAAGTGTTATTGTCATTACTCAATACATTTAAGTTAATGATTGAAGGACTTGGAAAGATTGATTTTAAGTCTCACACAAGGTCTACGGTGGAGGGAAGGGGGTATAATGTTTGAGAGATCTGTGCAATATGGTAAACACTTTAGTATTCAAAGCCATTTAAAAACGACATATTTTATATATTTTGGGCGACAGTGATTTATATAAACATTTTCAGTTTTACTTACCTTCAAGTTTATTTTCATCTAGAAATGAAGAAATTCCACCACTGATGACAGTCAAAGTCACCAAAACATGCAAAATAAACTCCATCTTGGCTGTTCAATTGTGTTTGAGGATCATTAAACAAAAACGGAATTAAACAAGTTTCATGTATTAATAACTTAAACAGATATAGATTATAAAGAATATTATAGAATTGAATTATTATTCTATGAAAAAATGTAGGAAATTGTAAATTACTAAAGTGGCATGCCTTGAAATGATTTAAAATAAACAGTTGTAGATGGAAAAACAATAAATCGTTTTTGTTTTCAAACAGTATAATTACCTTTCCTGCAGTATTTCTATGCTCTGGGTTCTTTTCTTATACAGAGTAAAATGTCTCTTTTAACAGTCTGTTGTGTAATTTCATGGTCTGTGGTTTTAAGATGAATAAATTATTAGGTTATGTTGAATAAACATTAACATATGACTTCCATTTTTCCAAATTTAATACTAGTTTCTTATAAGAAAAGTAAAAATAGAACACACTTGTGCAATTATGTAAAAAAAAAAATGCTCCTTGATGTTAATATAGCTATAAAACATAATTGAATTAATTATCCTTCTTTGCAGAGTTTATATTTATTTAGTTCACCATAGTCAATTTAAAATGGTTTATCGGCTCAACTGACAATATTTGTCGACACCCAAAGATTGATGAGCAGATTACTAGAAACAAGGGCTGTCAGGACTTATGTCGAAGATTAGCAGAATACTTATTAAAATATTTTTTCTCATGTACGTATGTAAGTTTAACTTTACGTGCTTTTATGACTGCTTGTTTTAAAATTTTTAAAAATTTAATGAGCTTTGATACACGATAATTAAAACATAAGTTGATAATGAAAATCACTTTTCTTGGGTCCAACTAAAAAAATAACATAAATGGCGTAAAATGATACATATCACAATACACAGGTATAAGTCTTTTTAAGGTCACCTGAATCACTCAGGTGACCTAATGTATTGCTATCTGTTTTTGTCCGTCGGCGTGCGTCGTGCGGGTGTGCGTTGTGCGTAGTCCGTTAAGATTTGAACACTGTTAGCTTCTTCTCTGGAACCGCTCAATCAATTTCAACCAATTTTGGCATATGGCATCTATAGGTGAAGAGGAACAACAATTCTGAATTTTATGGTGTCTTCTCCCCTGAGGCCTGATGGGTGGGGCCAAAACCTTCAAAATTAGTTTAAATCTTCAAAAGTCTTCTCCTTTACTCCTGGACATCAAACAGTTGAACTGTTGCTATGATTGTAATAACTAGCATTGAGAACTCTACCAAAATTATGAAATTCATGGCCCCAGGGTCAGGGTTTCTGGAGTAAGGATTGGGCTCTACAATCATACAGTGAAAATGCATAAATATTTTTAAAATCTTCTTCCCTCCCCCTGTATTCAAAGCAGAAAACTAAGTACATGGTAATAATTAGCAAGGGTGCTTCTTCCAAAATTGTAAAATTTGTGGCCCCGGCGTCAGGGGTTCTGGTAAGGGGGACTCTATTTGATTATTTATTGAAAATGCCTTCATTCTTTGAAGATCTTCTTCTCTGCTCCTGGGTATTAAGCAAACAAATCAAGTGCATAGTTTAGAGACGTCACCATATACAGGTGAAGGGCTTCAAATTTAGACCTTTATTCGGCATTCCCGGTCCTTGAGTAGTTGGGGGTCTTTATCGTGCCAACGCCTGCCGTGACACGGGGCTTCGGTTTTTAAGGTCTCACCCGAATGACTCGCAACTTTCACTTCAAATTTCCGAGCCCTTGGCGCTGGAACAGTTGCTACCTATTTTTTATTGACTTAGGTCAGTCGCCGCCATGATTCGAACACACGACCTTCCGATCACGGAGTGAGCGCTCTACCAATTGAGCTACCGTGACGGTAAAAAAAAATTAGATGTATTATCACAAGTATTTTCTTTTTAAAGTTGAATCTACAAGGGTGTGATATAAATCCGTATCAGCCTTGCAAGATCCATATCAGCCCAGAAGGATCCGTATCAGCGCTGAAAGCTGATTCGGCTTTTATAGCATATGCAAAAAGACTGTTTTCAATGCTAATTATGATTGATTGATTGACTGTATGTTGTTTTACGTCCCATTCGAAAATTTTTAATTCATATAGAGACGTCACCATATACCGTTGAAGGGCTTCAAATTTGGACCTTTACTCAGCACTCAGGGCCATTGAAGAGTTAGGGATCTTTATCGTGCCAACGCCTGCCGTGACACGGGGACTCGATTTTTAAGGTCTCATCCGAAGGACCCACAAATTTCACTTCAAAGTACCGAGAACTTGGCGAAGGAACAGTTGCTACCTATTTTTTATCGACTTAGGTCAGTCGCGGCCGAGGTTCGAACTCACGGCCTTCCGAGCACGGAGCGAGCGCTCTACCGACTGAGCTACCGTGACGGCCTAATGCTAAGAGTGTAATAAAAGTATCTCTTTAGTAGAAATATCTGTATTTATGTATCTGAATAAATTTCTGTTTGCTGCATAAATTAATTTTTGTACACTTTATTAAAAAATGTGGATTGCCATTGCGTCTTTAGATGTTATAACCATGTAAATTATTGACCCGTCACTAGTAAATAGATAGATTATACTTATTATGAAAAAAAAAGGTTGCAAGAAATCTTTTGTGCAATCAACTTCAATCATGAAATTATTTCATGTAATACATCAAATGAAATATCAAAGTACGCCCATATCTATCTCTGTCTCTTAGCCTAAGTTATAAATCATTTTCTTTAAAAAAAAAAAAAAAAGATCCACATCATCAGAAGAGTAGGTAATCAGATCTTGGAATGCATTACGCAGTTCACAATTCAAAAGTGAACTGCGTTCTTAAACACGGTTCACAATTCAAAATTTTAAATGTGTTACGGGGTCTGAAATTTTGAGGATAGGGTACTAGTGGTCAGTTTCTATCTTCTAAAAAAGTGATGGTACCATCTCTAGTTTCCAAGACCCATCCCTCATGTTTTTATGCCTGCTATATAAAATTACGTGAATAAACATAGAGCTCGGAGACATTGAAGGCCCCTGCCCCAGGGTCTGAATGAGGGTAGGGTACTAGTGTTCTGTTTCCACTTCTATAATAAAAATGGTATTTTCTGAGATCCAATCCTCACGTTTTTATGATTCCAATATTATACTAAGTGAATAAACATCGGACATAGAGATATGGAAGACCCCAGCCCCGGGGTCTGAAATATTGAAGGTAAGATACTAGTGGTCAGTTTCCACTTCTGTGGAAAAAATGGTGATGGTATCATCTCTAGTTTCAGAGATTCGACCATCAAGTTTTTATGTCTCCGATATAAAACCAAGTGAATAAATATCGGGCTCGGAGATATCGAAGTCCCCTGCCCCGGGGTCTGAAATTTTTAGGGTAGAGTACCAGTGGTCAGTTATCATTTCTATGAAAAAAATAGTTATTGTACCATCTATAGTTTCTGAGATCCAACTCTCAAACTTTTATACCCACTGTATAATACGAAGTGAATTTATACATTTGTATAGTATGAATGTTATGCATATAATCAGATTACAATTTATACATGAAAGTTTATTTTAGGATCTTAAAAAATAGAGTATAATTCTAATTTTACTTAGGAGAACAATGAAACTCATGTTCACTCCAAGAGAAACTTGCTCTGCTTTGGAAAGTTATCAAGGCCGTAACTAGGCTCAATTTTTAGTGAGGCAAGGGAACTTAATTGGGGCCACCGGAATCCTAAGCGGGTCCAGACTAGTGTCCTGATGGGGATTCTCGTGTGTGTGTGGGGGGGGGGGGGAGGGGGGCTTCTACGACTAAGACCAAAATGAAATTTTGCTCTTTGCAAACTTTATAACTTTCTAGCTTACATTAATTTTAAAATGGTTGTTATATTTTTTACAAGAATTTAGAAAGATAGTTTTTATGCTAGTAATTTTTAACAGAATCATTATAATTTGCAAATTTTTACAATTCATTAAAGTTTTTGGTCATTGTCGTGGTTCTTTTGTAGAACGGGCTCCTGGGTTTTACTAAATCAAACAACCTTTGAAAGTTTTCACGTTTTGAATTATTTTTACATGCGTTCTAAACTATAATGAAGCAATTTGTGAGATGATCGATTAACAGAAATTAAAACAAAAGTTGAAAGTTATAATTTAGTACGAAGACACACATAATTAATTCAACCTCAAAGTAAAACTTTGTTCACTTTAGTGAAACCCTTAAATTTTAGTGAGGCATTTGCCTCACTTGCCTCTTTGGTAGTTACGGCCTTGGTTATATCAATTAACAATAGTTACTTCCATTCACTTGTCGACTCGATATATCCCAGTGAACTCGAAATAAAAGACCCCACAGAGTCTGCCAATTCTGTTTCATATTTGGATGTTTAACTGACTGTAGACGATAAGAACCACTATCAACTAAAGTATATGACAAACGAAATTACTTCAACTTTTCCATCGATCATCAACAGTTCTTACTTGTAATATATGTAGTAATATTCTATTATCACCTGCATATGGTGTTCATGTCTCTCAACTTATTCGATACTAAAGAGAATGCTCTGAATACGATCAATTTTTAAACCGAGGCAGGCTACTGAAAAATAGGTTGATGTTACAGGGATTTCAACAATCTAGTTTAAAGTCAGTATTTCGTAAATTCCATGGTCGTTTTAATGACCTTGTTAGCAAATACAGCCTATCACTGGGTCTTATTTTTACTGACATTTCATACCAATTGTTACATGTAGGTCTTTTGCGATACTAAATTTTACTACGGATTATTCCGTCTACCTGATCAATACATTGGGCTCATGGCAGATGTGACCAGTGTAACGTAGAATTTCGACCCGGTTTGAAAATTGACCCGTGGTTCATTTTTTCAACGTTGAATATTATACCCGGGGTTATTTCTCAACATCTTGGTATTAATTTATTTTTTCGGCACTTATGACACAAACACGTTGCAAATTGACCCTGTTGAATATTGACCCCCCAACTACAGTGTTTTGTCATGTGTTCGATCTGGAAGTTTGTTATACATGATTTATATGTACATGAAATTACCAATATATACAGTATATATATATATATATATATATATATATATATATATATATATATATATATATATATATATATATATATATATATATATATATATATATATATATAATAGGGATGGCAACTAATATTCGAACATTCGAATATTCATTCGATGAGTTGATATTCGAATATGAATTTAAGATTCGAATATTCGGTGTTTTTCAGATTTCATAAAAAGAAGTACTGTGATTAATAAATTTTTATTAGAATAGTGCTGGAATTATCCCTGTTTAATTTACTAGCGATCAACTCGATTTCGCCTGATTTCTTTCACCACTTTCTTATTTTATAGATTTACTAAATAATTTTGTTTTGAGTAAGGTATTAAAGACATATACAATAAAGCTTTATGTATAATACAAAAATTACATTCATAGTAGTATTAGTTAGATACGATCGGATCTAGAACCGAGAACAACAAAAGGAAATCCTTCTTAGAATGTCTTAAAGACGTGAAGAGTATACTTATCAAAATTTAATTGATCATTGAATGAATGTCTGATAGAATTAGTCTGTAATTAATGTAAGGGGCTCAATTTCAGAGTAAATGTGTAAATTACTTGATTATCTCAGATTGTACATAATCTTGATTTTTTTTTTCATTATCGAGAAATTAGTTAATTATCTATGAAAATTGTCTATGGAAATATTTGTTCATATTTTAAAAACATTGTATCAAAGATTATTATGATATCTCTTATTAGTAAGTGTAATTTATTACACGCATTGAAATCTGAACAGTATACCGTTACGACTATCTTGCATATTGCCTTTGCTAAGACGACTGGTTCCTCAGTTGGAGCTACTATAAATACACATGTTTCATTTGTTAAAATTATACTTTTCTACATTTAAATCAGTTATCTATTTCAAACATTGACAAATATCAAATGGAATTTCTTATTTTACACCCACAAAAGTTTTCATACAATTTTACTTCCAGTATAAGTACACCTATGCTAAACCTTTCATGAGAGTAGGGTGGTGCATATTTAAAATAAAACAGATTTATATATATATATATATATATATATATATATATATATATATATATATATATATATCTCAGTTTCAGAATTTGATTTCTTGTAGAATAATAATGAGATCGGACTGAAATCAGGAAACCTATATATAGCATCCCGAAAATACAGTTGTTGTTCAGAACACCTTATATTTTACTTCCTGGTCATCTTTGACAAAAGTTATTTGAGATGAACTACAGATGATCTAGATGAACTACAGATTATACTGTCGTCCGCGTGGCGCAGTGCTTAGAGCGTTTGCGGGGTAAGGAGTTGATCCATACGTCGCGGGTTCGAATCCCACTGTGGGACGTGGAGACCGGTCCTTCGGATGAGACCGTATAAGCCGAGGTCCCTTAAATTGTCGCAGTAGGTGCTGGCATGAAAAAGATCCCTCACTGAAAAATGGCCCTGTGTGCCGAGTATAAGTCAAAATATGCAGCTCTCCACCGGCAAGTGGTGGCGTCTCCAAATAAGTGAAAAATTCTCGAGAGGGACGTTAAACAACAAACAAACAGATTATATTAGAATGACCATCTGCAGGACGCCTTTATCGCCCAATCGGTTGATCGAACTCGTATTTCATCTTATAAACTATAGAGGATAGGGCTTTTCAGTTATTTCATTTCATAGAGAAAGATAACAAAATTTCAGATCTATAGTATTTTAAATAGACCACATGCCATTGTCATTTCCGATTTCATTTCATATGTTTTGGCAGTCGTATGACGTCAAAAATTTTTGCATAATGAATAATTGAAAAATAAATGAAAAGACTGAAATTATTGAATAACGATACGAAAAAAGGTATTACGTTTTCTAACTGTGGAAAGAATTAGGTATGGAGAGTCTTAATAATATACAGGGCTAAAGCTGTTGTGTAAAATTAAAGTAACTCTCAGAGCTGTAGCCCTATACTTGTAGTGTCTGTGGCAAACATTTTCTTCTGTGGTCCAGTATTTTCTCATGTTCTCTATATATTTTGGAACAGGGGTTTATGCTTGTTTGTGTCCACCTTTTTACACTCATTTATATTTGCATTCTACATGTAGTACATGTATTAACATTTTTGGCATTTCACCGAGATCTATTAAAGTTATACGCTTACCAATGTCACATGCTAAAAGTGTGCTTTTCTTGTCAACTTTGTCTTTCGTCCATCTGTCTATATGTTTTCTTTTAGCTTTTCATAATTTCCACTGCTTCTGGGCCAATTTTAACCAAACTTGAATCAATTTAACCAATTTCAACTAAACTTCATACTTAATTATTTAATAAGGTAATGAAATTTTATGTCATTGTTTTACAATTGTCTTGAAAAATCATCACAGTAAACCCAAAACAAAACTGAGCGCATGCCTAAAATTTTAACTTTAAAGTCAATGGACAGTTCATTGAAAATCTATGAAACGGGATACGTTATGAGTGCATAATTTGGAATTCAAACATATCACATAATGTATTGTATTCTTTCAAAGTGACATAGCTTTTTCTCAGTGTAATTTTAGTCTGAGAGGGTAAATTTCTTTATGCCTGCTCTTCAGACCCCTAGAATCCCTTAGAAGAAACAGATATGCTCCATCGACCTACATGTATACCAGTTATCTGAACGACGAACCAAATTACAGACTGGAACCTGGTTGAGAGATACAGAAACTTGGTTTGAACGTGATTTTTGTTGGGAACCCCACCCTCCACTCCCTTTTTCTGGAATATTTAGATTCCAATGAATCCAGATTTTTAATATCAAAACAAAGAAACAAAATGTAACTACTCTTATAAATACCAAAGAAAAAAACTGATCGCGTGTCTCTGAAATTTGGGCGAAATCAGCATCATTCCCGCACCCCCTTTTTCTGAAATATTTAGATCCCACTGACTCTTGAGATTTAACGAATATCAAAACAAACAAAAAAAAAATAGACAAACAAAAAAAATCAATAGACATTGTTGACGATTTTAAGTCGAAAGCCCAAATTAGTAGAATTTATATTTAAGCATCTACATAAGTATCTACAAATACAGCTGATTCAACTTTGATCAATTCAAGGTCCATACATCAATGTGGTTTAATTAATAAACAAATCCATCAAAAGTACCACCATATTCTTTTAGTAAAGAAAACACAACCGAGCCGTGCATGGAATATTTTTATTGGATTTGAATAGGGCTGGGACGATATATCAAGATATCGATAATATCGATTCAATGTGAGGATGATACGCATATCGATACGTATGAAGAAATATCGACATATCGTAAAGAAATTTCTGACTTGTGTTTTTCTTTGTTTACTTAACATTTTGGGTTAAATATATATAATAAATAGGCTAAATATAAACATGAAATACATAATTAATACCACTTGGGTAAAATGATTTTGTTTTACAACAGATACACAACTTCTCTGAATAAATTATTCTTATTTGTGAAGAAATGTTTCATTCATTTCACTCCAAAAAATATTTTATAACCAATTCAACATATCGTGATACATATCGTATCGTGGCTCAAATATCGTGATACATATCGATATAGAAAAAGCTGTATCGTCCCAGCCCTAGATTTGAACATACTGAATGTTCAATCGGTCTTTATATTAATTTATAACATTTGTTCAGTTTCCTAAGTTTCAACTGTAGCATGTGCAAAAAAGCGTTTTAACCATCGTTATCAGAAAACTGTTATGATGAGTTTAGTTAAATGAAATTTACCAAGTTTTTAAAAAGAGCATGTCCAACTAGGAATGAAAAACATTTAATCAATACCCCAAAAATTAAAAAAAATTATATAATAGTTTAGTGTCAATCATGCAATGGAGAAAAAGAATCGTGATAAAATTATTGTCTCTCACTTGTTAGAACATGTAAATGAATGATCACTATCAGAAAGAATGAAATCGTTCACATTCAATATTTCAATTTTCATGTTATACTAGTATAGTGTAATTTCTGAAGATTTTGTGCTTTATGTATTTCATACACATTATATGACATAGACAAACATAACTGTCGTAAATTATCATTATCCGGGCTAATAAAAATACTTAGGTATATTTTATTAGAATCCACACTTCATGTTTAAATAATAAAAAAAAGTGCCCAGTATTAATAAATTTTAACACCATTTGGAATTTAGAAACAATACTAGTAAATCGTGAATTTTTCCTCCTCTAAGAAATGACACCATAATAATTTTTTAAAGCAGCTTTAAATTGTATGGTTACACCAAATGCTTTCCTCTTACATTCAACATGAACGGATATGTCGGAAGTTTTTTTTTTTATATTTCACTGTCGTTTCATTTTATGTTTGACTTCACTGTCGTTTCGGTCGTCCAAAGCTTTGTGCTGGTATGGAATACTTGTCTAATTGAACAGAATACAATCTTCGCAACACTGGTTGTCTTTTAGGGGGATACACAAGAGAGGACTTCCGTGTGTTGCGCTTCTTTTCAGCTGTATTGTCATTGTTTGTGTTTACACTGAGATCAGCGTCGACCACGTCATCATCTTCCATCTTTTCTTCTTCCATCTTCCTGACTCGTTCTTTCTCTTCCTCCTCTTCTCTGAGAACTCTTAAGTATTCCAGCATTGCCTGTTGAAACAAACTTGAACCGGAAGGCAACGAACATCGCTTGGAGTTCTTTAGTGAGTGTTCCATTTCCATATCCACTAAATATTCTGGTCGGGATTGTTCAAAGAATTTTTCTTCCTCTAAGTCCTGATCAAATTGTTGGCAATGTCGTTTCAGCGCTTCATCTTTCACAAAAGTGGTTTCTGTTTGTAATCTTTCTAATCCTAACTCGCCAGCAATACTCTGCAACTCCATCGTGAAATCTAATTAAAATCTTGGCTCCTTCACAATCCTCTTTTGTAAATAATCATCAATACCCTTCGTAAAATCTTAATTTAATTTACCCAAAAAAAGTTTTTCAGCTTAATTGATTTTTCTGTAATCCTGCGGCGTTCCATCTAACTTTCTTCTCTATTTGTGGTGACAGTTAGATTCCTCTCTCTTATAGCGCGACCGGGTTGGAAAAATAAAAATATTGTTACTATTGATTAGTCTATCAACTTTTCACACGAAAATAATCAGTTTTAAAAGCAATCGGTTATTTTCTCTTTAATAGAGTGCTAAAAGTTTCAATATGTGTTTTAATTAAAAGTATTGTCAAAGGAAAGTCTTTCAAATTTTTCCTTTTGGTCTGGAGATTTAAATTTGAATTATCTTGCAGTGAAGATAGACGGAGTTATCGAGAGTTGGAAAGTTTGTTTATGAAATCAGCCAATAACTCAAGCCACAGCTGTATAAAAAAATACGTCTACAAACAGGACAGATACTCACCTTTTAATAGACTTATCTTCAGTTTACTATTCTTCTACTATCTCCAGTTTACTTGTGAGATTAACTCAGATATTATGGGTACGTGTATTAAACAACACAAAGTCTAAAGGATGTTGATGGGGTTTAATTGTTGTTTGACATATATATGAGATACTGCAATGTCATCTCGTGTCATGAAAAGAGTTCAGTTTTGATAAACATATTTGTCAGCTTTCTACATATTTTTCTTTTCAAATAAATAGGATGAACATTTTGTAAATACATGTATGTGTGAGTGTCAATCCTATAACAATACTTATTATTTACAAGAACAGAAATATCGAATTGTACTGGTTTTCTTCTGATCCTTGTAACACAATTTATGACTATATTTGGACATTAACTTACACTCTATTTACAATGAGAGTGAAGGTCTGATCTGATCTTAATAAGAACGAGGGAAAACAAGAATTGCAAAACATACAAGCATTATCTTAATATGAACAATAATGATTATTTATAACAAAATAGGAAACCATTTATACCGTCCACCTCTTTGTGATTTTGGAACCAAATACAAATATATGAATTACCCGGTTTTGAGGTTGAGGGTGCCAATAATGGGGGGGGGGGCAACTGAAAGTAAATCCTTGGTACCATCTTTTTTTTTTTAAAATAGGCCCTTAACCCTCTGCACATTCTTCTTATTGCTAAGGCTATTAGAAAACATGAAGAAATTGCCAATTGAAAAAAGTACTGTCAAATTACATCTTACATTTAAAACACTAATAATAAATAAATATATAAAAAATAATGACATAATAAAAAGTTTTACATACCAACAAGTAACAAATATAGCCTTTTTTATATTTTATTGAGAAATTTACGAAACTTTATAAATATTTTCTTAAGAAAAGAAAATGCATAACGGAAGTTAATCAACTAATGAAATTACAAATTTAAACCTCTATATATCTTCAAGTTTGTGGAATAAATGATTAAGACGTAAGTGATTATTGAATTATTTTCACCAAATTTCTTAAAATTACATCTTACATAACAAAATCAGTCACAAGGCGTTTGAAACCTCATGGACAAGAGAATCATGGGTCACCACGAGTCATTGTTTAGAGAGAAGAATTTAATTTTATAGATTTTTCCCATCTTTGTTCTTATGAAAAATTCTGACCCCACATTGTGGTCTCAGCTTAGGTCAACTTTACCAAAGTTGAATCCATACAACATGGGGATGCTTCAATATTAATGTAATGAATAACACGGCCTTACTGTCCTTGGTGCCATGATTATTTGCATTACCTGTTCAAAGCAAATCTCTAAGCATGAAAGAAATTACAAATAGAAAAAGTTGGAAATGGTACATGTATATCACAGATTTGGCTGAAAGTTTGCATGTAATGTAAGAAACATGTATAGAGCATACTTGGCTTCAATTGATAAATTTAAGTACTGGTTGCTATGGTTACCAAAACTGAAATTTGAAATACCAACTTCATCTTAAATCTCTATTTTCTACACATATTTTACAGGACTAATGTTGCCTGCTTTAGTAGATTATTTGTTGGAGTAGCTACCACACTTAGTGAATTGCTTCAGCATTAAAAATGACTGAATATGAATCTGTTTGTTCTTTAGAAGGTTTTTGAGGATTTCCACTTCATATTCCCATGTAAATATTTGATCACCTGTAGCTCCATCATATCCCCAGGTGCCATGCTATGATCTCATCAATTTGAACCTACAATATGTGAGGAATCTTTCATAAAGAACTAGTGATTTTGAGAAAAAGGTTTTAAAATGAGCCCACATTATATTTTTTTCCCACAATAATATTATGTAAAATGAGGGTCACTTACTGAAGCTCCATACTACCCCCGGGAACCTGTACTACATGTACCTGATGATATTTGCATACCCGGTATTACATGACTAAATTCCCTGTACATGTAGTTCTTAAGAAGAGATCTTTAAGAATATATTTTTTCCTATGTTATTCTAGCATGTGAAACTTTGATAACATACAGTGAAACCATCCTAATCCAATGGGGACCGTTATACTTAAATCGACATTATATGAGAAAGCTTTAATTTTCTGATCCAGTGGTTCTTGAGAAGATTTTTGAAAAAAATGATCCAAATATATTTTTCCTTCTTTTGATCATCTCTTTTTAGAATGAAGCATATCAAATGGTCCTTCATTTGAACCAACTTTCATTCCCTAGCTTTGCCCTAGGATACTCTGTATCAAGTTTGGTTGAAATTGGCTCATTTGTTCTGGAGAAGAAGAGGAAGACGTGAAAATGCCAACAACGACACAACAATGATCACCTCTGAATATATGAAAGGCCAAATTAACATATATTCAAATATTTGAACCTATCTTCATATAATTGTACCTATTTTCAAATAATTGAATCTATGTCTAAATGAATTGAAGATAAATACAATTGAATTAAAGAATTAAGGACATACGTAACGTAGTTTGAACTTTATTGTCTTTTTCCGTGGAGTAGAAGAGTTCCAATACTTAAAGGAATTGTGTGTTACATTTGTATGTCTATATATGCTGTTGTACACTTCTTCTAAAACAAGTTTGGATAAACAAAACATCTAGAATATGTGTTTAGTAATTTTTGTGTATTTTTCTTTGAATTATACAAGAATTTTCATCAATTGATATCTTTTCAAAACCCCTGGTAATGCATGCTGATTTTTTGTTGACGAACATCTGATGGCACTATAATCTTAAATTAAGAATATTTTGAAAAATTATCAGTAGGTAAGACCTTCTAACAAGAAATACACACGTGAAATATGAAAGCCCTGGCGCCAACCGTTCAAAGGTTATGGCCAAAGTTAAAGTCTTTCAAAAGTAGGTCAAACTCCAAGGTGAAAGGGCCAAGGTTGTTGGTATGCAAAGGAAGGTCTTGTCACAACGATTACATATGTGAAGTATGAAAGCCTAGCACCAACCGTTCCAAATTTATGGCCAAGGTTAAAGTTTTGCAAAAGTAGGTCAAACTCCAAGGTCAAGGTCAAAGGGTCAAAGTTGCTGGTATTCAAAGGAAGGTCTTGTCACAATGATTACATATGTGAAGTGTGAAAGCCCTAGCACCAAACGTTCAAAAGTTAAGGCCAAGGTTAAAGTTTTGCAAAAGTAGGTCAAACTCCAAGGTCAAAGTCAAAGTGTCAAAGTTTTTTGGTATCCAAAGGAAGGTCTTGTCACAAGGTATACACATGTGAAGTATGAAAGCCCTAGTACCAACGGTTCAAAAGTTATGGCCAAGGTTAATGTTTTTATCAAAAGTAGGTCAAACTCCAAGGTCAAGGTCAAAGGGTCAAAGTTGTTGATATCTGAAGGAAATTCTTGTTACAAGGTATACACATGTGAAGTTTGAAAGCCCTAGACCCAACTATTCAAAAGTTATGGCCAAGGTTAAAGTCTGAAAAAAAATTGCAAAAGTGGGTCAAACTCCAAGGTCAATTGGTCAAATTTTATGGTACCCTAAGAAAGGTCATGTCACAAGAAATATACATGTGAAATATGATTGCCATAGCTCCAACCAATCAAAAGTAATGGGCAAGGTTAAAGTATTTGCGGACAGACAGGCAGACAGACGGACGGACAGGGCAAAAACTATATGCCCCCGAATCTTCGATAACGGGGGCATGAAAATAGTGTAAATAGTCATACCTATCTCTAAAACATTGAACCTGGGGTCAAATGAATTACTCCTATCTTTAATTAAATTACTCCTATTTCATGTAATGTGTAAAGATAAACAGAAATTTTTCATGGACATGTATACACATATATACACTTATGATGCAGTATGACATTGATGACGTATTTTGAGTTCGAGGTTTTAACATAAAATTGATGAACTGTAGGTCTAGATTTCGTTAACTGTAGTGAATCTTTAATTCAGAAAAGCTCATTTAGGCATTTGGTTCAGTTGAGCTTAAAACAGCTCCAAAATTGGCCAACTTTAAATTCCAGTAACTTTTCTTTTGATTTCTAAAATAGACGTTCACAAAATCCCTGCTACAGAGAAGGCCCCTCACATCATGGACACACTATTATAGTGAACCAACAGCTGAACCCAAAGCCATCAGAATTTAAACTTGAAATGAAATTTCAGATTTAGTGATAATATTACATTTTGTCATTTTCAATGATTTATTATGCCCCCGTAATCGAAGATTCGGGGACATATAGTTTTTGCCCTGTCCGTCCGTATGTCTGTCTGTCTGTCTATCTGTCTGTTTGTCCGCAAAAACTTTAACCTTACCCATAACTTTTGATTGGTTGGAGCTATGGCTTTCATATAACATATTCCTTGCGCAAGACCTTTCTTTGGGTACCATAAAATTTGACCTTGGCCTTGGAGTTTGACCCACTTTTGCTAAATTTTTTCAGACTTTAACCTTGGCTATAACTTTTGAATAGTTGGTGCTAGGGCTTTCAAACTTCGTATGTATATACCTTGTGACAGGACCTTTCTTCGGATACCAACAACTTTGACCCTTTTGACTTTGACGTTTGACCTACTTTTGAAAAAACGTTAACCTTGGCCTTAACTTTTGAACCGTTGGTTCAAGAGCTTTCATACTTCACATGTGTAATCCTTTGTGACAAGAGCTTCCTTCGGATACCAACAACTTTGACCCTTGCCCTTTACCTTGGAGTTTGACCTACTTTTGCAAAACATTAACCTTGGCCTTAACTTTTGAATAATTGGTGCTAGGGCTTTCATACTTCACATATGTATCCTTGTGACAAGACCTTCCTTTGGATACCAACAACTTTGACCCATTGATCTTGGAATTTGACCTACTTTTGAAAGACTTTAACGTTGGCCATAACTTTTAAAGGGTTGGTGCTATGGCTTTCATATTTCACATACGTATTTCTTGTGGGAAGGCCTTTCCTTGGGCACCATTAATTTTGACCATTTGAACTTGACCTTGATGTTTGACTTACTTTTAAAAATTTAACCTTTTCCATATCTATTCAATGGTTGCTGCTAGGGTTTTCATATTTCACAGGTATATTCCTCGAGACAAAACCTTACTTTGGGTACCAACCTATTTGACTTGCATTTGAGAAAGTTTAACCTTTGTTATGATTTGCCATACGGGGGCATCAGCATCTTGTTTATTCAGTTTTCATTATCTTTCATTTATCTTAGACAGGCGCAATAAATCAAACACAAACTTTAATGGGTTTTATATTTATTTGGCGCTTTTGGGCACGGCTGAATTATATAACAACACATTATTTAGGGCCTCCAAAGCAACGGGCAATCCCAGCAACACAAGCTCAACAACAACATTTCAGTACAACATCAACATACAACATCTCCACATACAACATATCAGGTGACCTTGACCCTGGGAGATGCAGAGGTCCAGGTCAAATAATAAAAACTTGCGATGCAACAATAATATTCACACATCCATGACTCTGGGAGGACAGGTGCAGAAGTCAAGGAAGAAAATAAACATAGTTTTGTTTGCACTGTCACAATATTTACTTAAGGAATCACTGTCTAGTTAGTAGAGTATGCCAGGGCATCATAAATTATCCCACGTTTCCAACTATCGTTGATGTCCCTGGCATACTCTACTAACAAGACAGTGATTCCTTATACATTATTTCCATTTCATTGTGAAATAAAATTGTAAATTTAGATTTTAAAAAAGTAGACTAATAAGATTTAAATTACACGAGGCCTCACATGTCAATTTCAATAGTCCCCGCCCACTGACGTCAAACACAAAGACAGCCGCACGAGAATTACATGCATATAGGCCTCCTTGGAGTCAGACACAAAGACAGACGCACGAGAATTATATGCATATTAGGCCTTCTTAGCTCCTGACCTTTCGCTTGGCGAAATTTGCATTCCGGTGGAATGATCAAGAAATCAACTCTCCTAACTTTCAAAGAGTTATCACAGGGAAAACAAATAGAAATGGAAATATATTGTATTCAACTTTGACCCTGTGTGGTGCAGCTATTTTAAAAATCTACACTTAGCCGTTATTGTTTATTAACACCAACCTTGCAACTAGCGTGTAACCGGCAAAGAGAGAGTTTGCAGCACGAGCGCTTACGTTATACAATTGAAAGTTAGATAACTCGTGCTGAAACAAGGAGAGATAACTGCGCCAAAAAATTGCGCATCCAAGATAAAAGCATCTTATTCGCATACAGGCGAGATAGATGCCATGTTATATGTTAAAAATTTTGAATTTTAGAATAAATGTTTATACTAGTAGTTGAATTGAGGTCTGTTAAATACAGCATCAATTATACATGTAAATGATAACTCCCCATCGTCATTATACGTATAATGTATTTGAAGTACGATGTACTTCTAATTAATCTTCATGAAGGCTGTTTTTTGGGGGGGGAAGTACTTTTAATGATTTTTACACTGTCTGTTTTTTTACTTCATTAAAAGTAAAAACATTACTTGCTGCACAATTGGTGAAACACTCGATAAATTAACCCTTAATTGTTTTCCTCTAAGACATTTTATCTATAAGGAAAAATTGGCACGCACAAACATTGTAGAGTTATCGCTCTTGCGATCAGAACAATCTTTCTCTCCGTGTGTGTGCAATACAAAGGGAGAAATTTGTCACATTCATATGTGGGAAGCCTTCCTAGTCCAGAATGAAGCATTCCTAGTACAGAGAAAGGATTTTGATGTTGTTAATGAAGACCTCTTATGACTTGTATTTTTTGTAGCATTATACATGTATTAGAAGGAAAATACATGTATGTATTTTGATACAGACGTCACCCGTACGACTCAGGATCCCTCCCCCAATACTAGTAATTCTGCCAGTATATTATAGCTAGTATGCTATACAATAGAAAACAATGCTCCCTCAAAAATAATAACACGTAATGATCTGAATTTGCTTGTCAACGAATTTCTGCTATAGATTTTTTGTGTCTCCTAACTGAAATAGTTTCCAACGGGCCTGCATAATATCAGCCCCCCTCCCCCCGCCCCTTACTTGGCCCTGTCATGAAATAGTGAGACAAGGTCAATTACAAACGAAAGTAAAACTCATAATCACATTTATATTTATTCCATACTTTTAAAAATTAGAGATGGAGGCAGTAAGAACTTCTGGTTTTAAGTAAAAGAAGAATCTGTGCCTGATTTAATCTTAAGTTCTAAACTTATAAATGATAAATGTCATTCATTTAGAAACAATTTAAACTTAACTGAGCAAAAGAGTAAACTTATTAACTTTGCACTAGCCTTATCATTTTTTAAAACACTTTTTCAGCTAAAAGCTGTCAAGAGGAAAAATATTTTTTTAAAACTTCTAATAAAATACTATAGAAGGGAGTGCATTCGAATAATCAATTCAATGCTCTACTCTATTCATACAAAAGGAAGTCAGTGGTGTAACCAGGCAAAAATAATGTGGATGCTTTTTTGACTGCACCTCACCCCACTCCACAAAGCGGGTCCAAAGGAGAGAAGCCACAGGAAGCTCTACAGAAATGGAGAATAATTAGGAGCGTTGAGCCTCAGAATGTGCAGTGTGGAGTTAATAGAAAAAAAAATTGAATAATGAAACAAATTTATTGAAATATGTTCTTTCCTCAAAGAATTTTGTATTTATTCGATTTCTTATTTTTGTTATTATTTTTTAAAATAATGTGAATTCTTTGGCATACAAGCATACATACATTTAGTAGCTATACCAATGGAAGTTACTATTAATTAATTACTGTTTAATAACAACTTCCTTTTTTAGAAAATGCATAATACAGTAAAATTTAGAGTTTAGCTGAGGATTTATAATTTGCTGTTCAGGCCAATGGGGGACGGGGGTGCCCAAATAATTTTGCTAGTACATGTATATACTCTACTACATATAGAAAAGCTAATTTACAGTGGTGGCCCCTCAATAATTTTGCCAGAACGGTTGTGCACCCTCCACATTTGATTTGACCTCTGATTTGTTTTGTTTTGTTTGTTTGTTTTGTTTTTTGTTTTTTTAGGTTTTGTTTTGTTTTGTTTTGTTGTTGTTTTTTTTTTGTTTCTGTTTTTATTTCATTGCTTGTCAAAGAATTTAGGCTGTGCACCTCCCCCCCCCCCCCCCAAAAAAAAAGGAAATCGCTTTCTACGGGCCTTTTATTTAAAAACTGGAGGATATTCATAAGTGAGGGAAAGACTTCGATCAGTTGAATTTTATTTCAGACTATGAGAATTACATACATGTATATGATTATAACATACCAGATAATGGCTGTGAAGTGAGGGCGTTAGCTTTATGCCTACCTTGACCTTGGTCTGGACCGTCTGGTTAGAGTCTGGTGAGCTAAAAGCTATGGAAAGTCTTACTTTAAGTTTCACACAGTCTTTGACCTCTCACTACTTTCAAATGATGATCAATGTGATGATAATAAAAAGTCCTCGGTGAAAGACAAAAATGCAGAAGTGCACACTAATTAAGTTTGACAACTGAAGCAAAACAATTAAATTTACTAGTTTTGACTTACTCCTTTAAAAATACATCGAAAATTACAACAGAACTTGAAAATATGGATTTTTAAATTACAGTTGCACATCTTTGAAATTATTGGTTGTAAGTAAGTTGTCATGTTCTTATTTCAGTGTCATAAATGTCTTACCCATGCATGTAAAAATGATTACAAATGTTTCAAATGTCTTGTTACAATAAATTGAGAAAGGTGTGAATCTTTATGAAAAAATTATCGTGATTTAAAAAAAACGACAAATTGTATTTGTCCTAATTCAAGTAATTGTAAATATATATTGGGTAAAATAAGAAAATTCGATGAATTGTGATCCCCCGCTTTGTTTGTCCTAGTGGATGGGATGCCATTATTTATGGCATATTGTGTACTGTCTTGTTTGTGTGTACTGTCTTGTCTGTGCATTATTCAAAATATAAATAAATTATTGAATTAATAACAGTTATGGCAAAGAATATAGCTTCTCAAAACTACATCAAACTTCAAGATCATAGTCATGAGGTCAAATATCATAATAAAATCAGAAAGGTCTTGTCACAAGTAAGGCACATGAGAAAAAAATATCAAAAACCAATACAATACAATACAATCAGAAAGGCCTTGAAACAGGTAATGCACAGGTCAAATGTAAATGCCATATCTTCTCTAAATCAAAAGTTATTAGCAGTGTTAAAATTTTTGAAAAGTAGGTCAAAATTCAAGGTCATGGGATTAAAAATCGTAGTACATTTGGAAATGCTTGTCACAGGTAATGCATATGTCAAATATGAATGCCCTATCTTCGCTCCTTCAAAAGTTAGCAACGCTGATGAAATGATTGAAAAAATATGTCAAACTTGAAGGTCAAGGTCACGGGGTCAAATATCATAGAACATTCCCATTTTGACACAGGTAATGCACTTGTCAAATATGCAAGCCCTCTCTTGTGTCATTCAAAAGAAATCACCAAAATTAAAATGTTTGAAAATTCGGTCAAACATGAAGGTCAAGGCCAAAGGTTCAAAAATCATAGCATTCTGAGAAACATCTTCTCACTGGCTATTCTCAATGAAAAGTTATAAGCAAATATATAAATTTCATAAAGTAGGTCAAACTTCAAGGTCAAGGAGTCAAGGGGGTAAAAAACCTTAAGAAGCTTGGAAAGGTCGTGTCACAGGTAATACACATGTATATGAAAGTTTTATCTCTTCACAATCAAAAGTTATAAGTAAAGATGTTTATGTTTTTTATGCCCCCGTATCGAAGATTCGGGGATATATAGTTTTTGCCCTGTCCGTCCGTCTGTCTGCTTGTCTGTCTGTTTGTCCGCAAAAACTTTAACATTGCCCATAACTTTTGATTGGTGGGAGCCATGGCTTTCACACGTGTATTCCTTGTGACAAGACCTTTCTTTGGGTATCACCATACTTGACCTTTTGACCTTGAACTTGGAGTTTGACCCAGTTTTGCAAAATTTTACCCAACTTTAACCTTGGCCGTACAATAGGTGCTAGGGCTTTCATACTTCACAAGTGGAATCCTTGTGACAAGACCTTCCATTGGATACCAACAACTTTGACCCTTTGACCTTGACCTTGGAGTTTGACCTACTTTTGAAAAAACTTTAACATTGGCCATAACTTTTGAACGGTTGATGCTAAGGCTTTCATACTTCACATATGTAATCCTTGTGACAAGACCTTCCTTTGGATACCAATAACTTTTACCCTTTGACATTGACCTTGGAGTTTGACCTACTTTTGAAAAACTTTAACCTTGGCCATAACTATTAAACCGTTGGTGCTAGGGCTATCATACTTCACATAAGTTATCCTTGTGACAAGACCTTCCTTTGGATACCAACAACTTTAACTTTTGACCTTGACCTTGGAGTTGGACCTACTTTTGGAAAACTTTAACCTTGGCCATAACTTGTGAACCGTTGGTGCTAGGGCTTTCATACTTCAGATATGTAATCCTTGTGACAAGACCTTCCTTTTGATACCAACAATTGTAATCCATTGACCTTGGAGTTTGACCTACTTTTGAAAAAATTAATCCTTGGTCATAACTTTTGAACTATTGGTGCTTCAGCTTTCATATTTCACCTGTATATTTCTTGTGAGAAGCCTTTCCTTAGACACCATAAATTTTGACTATTTGACCTTAACCTTGATGTTTGACTTACTTTTGAAAAACTTTAACTTTTTCCATATCTATTCAATGGTTTCTGCTAGGGATATCATATTTCACAGGTATATTCCTCGAGACAAGACCTTACTTTGGGTACCAACATATTTGATTTGCATTTGAGAAAGTTTAACGTTTGCTGTAATTTGCCATACGGGGGCATCAGTGTTTCACAAACACATCTTGTTTTTTTTTAAAGTAGGTCAAACTTCAAGGTCAAGGGGTCAAAAATCATAGTACATTTGGAAAAGTCTTGTCACAGGTAATATACATAATTATATAATATGAAAGCCCTATCTTTTCTCATTCAAAAGTTATGACCAAGGTTGAAGTTTTTGTGACTGACAGTAATGTTAAAATTTTTGAAAAGTATGTCAAAATTCAAGGTCAAGGTCACTGGGTCAAAATTCGTAGTATATTTGGAAAGGTCTTGTCACAGGTAATGTACATGTGAAACATGAAACCCCTGTCTCTTCTCATTCAAAAGTTATGACCAAGGTTAAAGTTTTTGTGATAGACAGACTGACAGATCGACGGACAGCTAGACAGACTGAAAGATGGACAGACTGACAGACAGACGAATGAGATTTAATGTCCCCTTGCGTTTGCGAAAACGGAGACAATTAACAAATACATGTATGAGTACGGGTTTGCCAGTAAGATTGACTATGCAGAGACATCGTCCTCTGGTACCCTCTGTATTCAAGCTACCTTTTCTACACCATACAACAGTATGCTGCTATTAATATTATTGTCCCCTTATTAAATTTCGCGAAGGCGAGGGGACGTTGAATCTCATTCGTCTGTATGCCAGTCTGTCCATCTGTTAGTCTGTCTGTCACAAAAACTTCAACTTTGGTCATAAAATTTGAATGAGAAGAGATAGGGTTTTCATATTACATATATGTACATTACCTGACAAGACTTTTCCAAATATACTATGATTTTTGACCCCGTGACCTCGAAATTTGACCTATTTTTCAAAATTTTTATCTTTGCTTAAAACTTTTGATTGTGATTAGATAGGGCTTTCATAATGGACATGTGCATTATCTGAGACAAGTTGTCTCCGATCATGCTGTGATTTTTAACCTTTGACCTTCATGTGTAACATAATTTTCAAAAATTTTAACTTTGGTGATTTCTTTTGAATGACATACGATATGCCGTTCATATTTGACAAGTGCAGCACTTGACGTGTTAAAGTGTTTCTGGTTGTTTTTTTTCACATGTGCCTTACTTATGACAAGACCTTTCGGATTGTATTATGATATGATCATGACCTTGATCTTGAAGTTTGATGCAGTTTTGAGAAGATATAATCTTTGCCATAACTGTTATTATTTCAATAATTTATATCTTTTTTGTATAATGCACAGAAAAAACAGGACACACAAACAAGACAGATACAATATGCTATAAATAATGGCATCCCATCCACCAAGTCACAGAAAGTGGGGGACCACAATTCTTTGAATTTGCTTAATTGTTTATTTACTTTTATATATAAATGTATACGTGTGCTTGTATGTGCATTGTAATGTGTGTATGTATGCATATGTATAACTGTGTTTGTATATATGTACATGTATATGGGTATGTACAGTGTATGTATTTTCTACTAGAAAATTCATGTAAAATACCTGTAACACATTTCAAAAAGATATATTTTGCATTAAGTACACAATCATATGTAATGTACTTCTTTATATTATTTTTCCTATTATTTTAAAATGTATTTTGAATGGGTGTCTTGAATACCTAGAGTAACAGGTTTGCCATTAAGATTGACTGTGCAGAGGCATCATCCCTGGTACCCTGTGTATTCAAGCCACATTATACATGTATAATAGTATATGCTGCTATTCTTACAAATGGTTTTCTACCAATTAAATATTTTAACCCAGTTTCAGATCATTGTAAATGTTACAAATCTTGCATTTTCACGAGTATCTTGTGGTAAATTGCACATTTCCCATCTGTACCTCCTTGGTAGATATAACTAAAATATATTTTTTTTTCTAAAAAGACTGTAGAATACAATCGCCAATCACAAAGACAGAAGAGGCGTTAATCGCATAATTTTATCCATCATCCAGGACATATTTTACATCAGTCTCACGAGCTCTTTAACATCAAACAAAGCACCTTATCTTTCAAGAAATACGTAAGAAAAATGCATATTATGTACAATGTAGCTAAAATGCAGCTGGAGGGCATAGGGGTTTGTTTCAAAACCCCTTTGTATGTATTCGACATCTGTCTTGCCTGATGTTCCATTTTCATAGAATGTCCTACACCAAATCAAGTAACGAATGTATAAATTTACACAGTTAACAGTGTACATGTAATATAAATGTAGAATGATAATAAATTTCTGAATGAAATATGAAGAAAACAAACAATAATCAAGATCAAAAATCCATTGGAATAATACTGACAAATTGGGAGCAGAGCAAACAACATCAGACATGAGATCAGGTGCGTTAAATGAGTAAACATTCCTTGTCGATCTGTGTAATTGCAAAGGTTTTCAATGGAAGATGTATCCATTGGTGCTGGTCGACATAGTTGGGAACATCAAACATTGAAAAAAAATCCTCCAAGTGATGTTGTTCACTTCTGACAGGACAATAGAGGGACATAAATATATTGCTCTGATCCATCAGTATGTCTTTAAATAGAAATCTATCAGATATTGCAAATCTTAGATCATGCGTGTTTTCTGGAGCACAGAAATATATATCATCAAAATTTTCAAGATCCTTTTGAGATTTAGGAACACCATACATGTACTTTTATCCGGTTACCGATTTTATACTTTTAAGCAAGAATCCATGGCTCTTAACGTTCGCCTGAATCAAGTTGCTCTCTCTCTCTCTATGAATTTGTAATGAGATGCCTTCTAGTCTAGTCATCCCAAATTCAGAGAAAGGCAATGCATGTAAATAATTGCATATATACGGTTTTTGATCTGCATACGATGAATAATTTGAATCCAAGGCTTGATCGATGCTCTGTAAAAGAACGTGTACATGTATTTTCATGTAAATCTGTGACTGCTTCTAGCCCAAGAGGCTATATGCTTTGAGCAAAGCTGAATCTGGACTACATGTTTGTGGCGTTAACTCGTATAAACTGATTAATTGATGTCTTTTTTTGGCGAGAAAAGATTGCTCTAAAGAATCCTTTTCAATACATATTCTATGCTCTATGGAAGTCCTTATGATTTGAATGATTTGAACATATTGGGTCTAGACAATATACATGTTACATCTCGTTTTAATTTCTGATCTATGGTTCTTTTATAAATTACTATATAGTCCTCTCTCTCTCTCTCTCTCTGACGAGGTCTGCATCTTGATCTTGATCAATATAAAACTTAGGGGTACTGGGGATAGTACCTGAGATATGACTTTGGATTTTGAGGGATCACATTGGATCCTAGCAGACGTCACCCTTATCTCACAACTTGAAACAATGGAAATTGTAATGAATAGCTTTCCAGTCTTCGTCTCCTCATTTTGCTTGATTGAATATATATATTATATATATATATATATATATATATATATATATATATATATATATATATATATATATATATATATATATATATATATATATATATATATCTTAATTTGCACACAAAAATTTATTTGGATCCCCTCACAAACTTGTATCCGTCCATAAAAATTATACGAATTAACAAAGTTAATTTAATGTCAATTAAATAAAAAGTAGCTTAGAATTTTTAAAATTTTTAATTTAATGATATGACAACTCAGGACCCATCGTCATTTAATGAAAAAGAAGTAGCATATTCTTGTAACAAAAAAGCAGTATACATTGATATAAAAGCACAGACACAAAAAGTATTTATAGGTGTGTTTAGTTGCCATAAAAAAACAGCATAATTTATATTTATATCAACAAATTTCTAAAAACGACAAATAATTATAAAATATCTCTATACTTATAGAATAATCGACAATAAAAAATCTAGGGTGTTCAAAGCAAGTGACTCAGGTGACCTAAAATTAAAACTGGGATGAGTGTATTTGTTGGAGCGGACTTGGGTTTGGTTAACCGCACGAAATTGAGTTTTGAGCCTATCCCCTTCGGCTGCTACTGTTTTGAGGTGCCCAATTAAATCAGTGCATACCATTCACTGCGGCATTGTAAGAATGGGACCAACATGTCGGATGTAAGCTGTATTGTGACAGAGGGCAGAGTGAAATATCGGGATGGAAAAAAGGTAAACATTGCTGTCATAGTTTTATTTTGCGAATTTTTAGATTGTGTTTCGTTAATGAAAGTGTATGTTCTTTTAGTGGAAAAGGCGCTGGTGTGTGTTAAGAAAACCTTCTCCCGTAGCTGGTGAGTAAACTTTTTGTTATGTTTTTAAAAAGGGGTTATGTCAACACCGTATAGTTTATCAGGGAAATGGCGTATATCTTTTATTAACAAAATGTCTTGTTTTCAACCATTTGTTTAATTGTCTATGGCATAAAATTCTCAAAATCGCATTCGCAGTTTCTTTAAAAGCAATGTTTGTAAAGGTGTTTCATCCTTTGAGTTTGTCCCTTGTAATCGGAAGTTTTGGAACTCAGTTGGAGGTTTTAGATGCCACGGAAACACATTGATTTTTGACACACTCCTGAAAAAGATAATCTTTTAGTCATGTTGATTCAGGAAACAGAGACTGGGTTATACTAACCCAACACAGTTATAATTCATAACATGTGGAATGAGTAAACAAAACTCATGACTTCCAAAAACTTTATCTGTCACTTGTCCATAAATGCAGAAGGGATCGGGTCGGAAGGGATCAGTATTCGTGGTTTTATTTTATGTCTATTTAAAAAGTTTTTTTAAGTTCATTATTTTTCTTTTCTCTGTTTTTTTTTTTAATTTGTAAGCTAAATATATTTAATATTGGGTGTATAACAGCATGGTAATGTGACAGAACCCATGTTTTGTTTTCTCTTGAAAAGAGACAAATAATAATGCTTAATATGAAAGAAACAGGAAATTCCTTCATAAGTTGTATCTTGTTAAAAACAAAAAAAAAATTAATTCTGCTACTTGGTATTGGTCATTAAACTTTATCAGTAACAGACAGAGTGTCCTGTCTCGAGTGTGTTAGGAGCTGATTGCGGAAATTGTAACAGACTTTTCAGTTGCAGAAATAATGAAAATCTTGTATGGGAATTAAGGCAAATTAAAAGATTTCCTTCAAATGTTTAAAAAAAAAGTCTGAGAGGATAGGGTTTTCTTCAGCATTCTTTGTAATTGGTTGAAAAATACTGCCTTTTTGCCGGAAATATTCTGCATCTTTGAGAAAAAAAGGTCTTACCAAAGACTGCTGGTTAATCTGGGTTAACACTTTTTGTTTGCAAACATTTTGAAGAAAAGCAGGAACTGGAAGTCTTCAAATTTCGACACAAGTCTAGGACTTGGTATCGCACAGAGCCCCTGATCTAATTATGCCACAAACAACAGGAACAGCTGTTTCACAATCTTGTTTGAAATGATTCCCCTTATCCACTTTTTATGTATACAAGAGAATATTTTTGGTTGGGAGGATGATACACAAGAAAATGCTTTCAATTTCTTTGTAGTTTCAGTAGTGAATATTGCAAGAAAGGGATAAAAGTGTTGTTTCAAAAAGGTAGAAATCAGAATTTTGAAGCACACGGATTGTCATGCTTCAGTTTGATTTTACCAGCTCTTAAACCACAAAAGTTTCCTTTTTCCCTAGAAAAATGACTTCAGTAGATTTGATTTTTATTGAATCATCATGAACGCAGGCAATCACTTTTTCATGAAAAAAGTTTGATTGATGAATTTTTACTAAGATGTTTGCTGAGATAAAATTCATGAAATGTTTTTAAATTGATCAACTTTGTCAACAAATCTAAAAAAATCTGAATTTTAGAAAACTGCATATTATAATTATATATATATACCTGTATATCCTGAATGAGTGTAATATGCTTGATAAATTTGGGTGGTTCTGTGGTTAAATAATTGCATGTTTATATACATAAGAAAGCTGAAAATATCTGCTGATTTTGGGATAAATGCTGCATGCCAGCTAAGTTTGACTGCCTGGATTTCAAAGATCAAACATTAATTTGTCATTTTTTTTAATGGAATAATAAATTCACTTTGATGAGGAAGGTTAAGTGAAGTGCATTTCCATTTCATTTAAAGAATTAACTGTTGAATACAGAAAGGGGTTATGAACCATCCTATCCCATTATCAACATTTTATTTGTAAATTTCTTCACACATCAGTTCCCAAAATATTTTCGAAAACTGTTGTAAATTGTCAAATCACTTTTTTGGTCAAAATTTCCAAATTTATCATGTTTAGTGAATTTCAAACATCTAAGACATTGATAGTTTGACACCATAATTAAAGTCATATATGGTGTATTTTTGATAAGTTCAGACTATTGAGACTAGCTAAAATTAAAAAGAATCTTTCTATTTGTTTTATTACTTTGTATAAAGATAGGACTTTCCTGTAAATTACACAATTTAAATCAATCGTGTTTCATAGATATTAGAAATTTAAAACAATAACCGATTTATTTACTGACTCCGCATTTAAAGATCAGACACAGTTTAAAGTCAATTTAACAATAGAAACGTGTGGTTATTCAAGTTCAAAATCAGTGAAAATTTTAATTTGAACATAGATAACAAATATCATGTTCATCTACACTCAATCTCATATTTTTATTTTTTTAAGCTTAGATACACCATATATAGCTTTAATAGATAAAATGAAATGGACAAGGGTGAGTTAGTTGGATTAACAGATCTTCATAGGCCATACATGTATATTGATTTCTATTCCAAGGTGGCACACAATTTAATCTGGCCTGTTCTTAGATCTAAATGGTAGGTTATATATAAATCACAGAGTGATCAATCATTATATATAAAAAAAAGTTGATAGTCAAATCAACCATGTCAAAATGCTGAATTGTTATGCTCATGCACTATTGTACTCATAAGACATGGACAAAATTGGAGCAAAATACCGGTATATGAAGTCAAACAGTTTTAAATTGCAAAAACAAAAAAGATTGAACTTAGTATTAATGGCATAGTGTGTATACTATCCAGTGGAAATGTATTCACAAATGCAGCATGTTTAATCACGGCATGCATTTTGATAGTAAAGTGTCCTGTGCACTAGGAGCCTAGTAGGATGTTTCATATTATTTCTATATGAATGAACTAATGATGAGAATGTTTGTTATTTTTTGTAATATTCACACACTGATTATCTCTTGGTTCCTGCTGATACACCAGCAAATGTTCAGTGATTCTGATACACGGAGACCCCCAGTAGTCAAAAAACCAGTTAGAAAGATGAACTTTGCCTTGTAGAAGCTGCTTCTATTTATCTTGTAGTTCATTTTGAAGATAATGAAAATGATGTGACCTATATGTAACTGAAGTTAGTGTGAGGCAGATTGTCAGAATGGCAAGATTCTGAAATACCAAGTCAAGAATTTTTGTTTGGGTGTATAGATCTAGAAAACATTTACGACTGAAAAAAAGGGTGTCAAAATAGTAGATCTTTCAGGAGGGAGGGCATGTATTGCTAAAATAGATTGTCTTTAAAAAAAACGTGATGCACATTCTGTATGAATTCCGAAAGATTTTATTAAATGCTAAGGATTAATAGCTTGGGTGGGGTTGTGAAATTCTGAAACTTGGAAAATTTAAGATGCAAAAAAGTTTAGTATTTATTGATGTTATTGGCGTATACAAGGTGATTAATGAAGTATTTAATGTCAAATTTACCTGGGCTTCATCAGAATGATGCGGCCCAGAAGAAAAGTATAAAAATGGTGTGAGGGTTTTTCTTCTGTCTGGAATTCATTATTGCATTATGAGGTCTGGGAATCCTTTATCAAATAATTAATGTCAAAATCTGTCGAAAGAAAAGATATATTACAAAGTCTCTTGCAGTTAAACTGCTGTGCTGCAGTAGTGTATAGTATTGAATGAAAAAGTTTCCAAAAAAACGACAATTTTTGTGAGTGTGGTTTTTATTCACTTTAAGTTTTAATATCATCAATAAATATCAAACTTAATTCTTGTTTTATTCAATTTACTCTAAAATGAAATGGTTTTGATAATAAAATTATTATGAAAAAACAGTTATATATATCATGTTCAGTATATACTTTTTCTTTAGCACAAACGCTCATTATGAAATTTGGACCTAATTGGTGCCCATTTCTCAATTTTTCAAGTGTTCTGGGTATTTTTTGGGGCAAATATAGTAATACCTTTGGTCAGTTTTAGGAGATTAAAGTATCATTATAAACAACATATATTGTGTGCCTTAAGTGTTAAAAAATTTGCTGTTGTCTTATTTTTGCACCATCTTTCTTTTTGATGTCTTTTGTGCTATTTGTAAAGTGAATGCCTTGGAAATGAAGGAACTCATGTAATTTGTATAAGGCATTTCCTGTCTCGGAAATCATTTGTTTTGTATTAGCATGGAACAGATGAGCAATGTTTTGTTATAAATCTGAACACTTTGGAATGCCTGTCATGCTAAATGGATGCTATTTTTTCCCATCTTGTCTTGTATGCAATGATATCATGGCTCAAATATGCAATTATTTTTCTTTATACTGCAGAATGCAATAATCTTGTCAAAAGTGAATTTATTTAACACAGATTCTGCCCTGAGCAGGATTCCGTTCTTTTTATATTATTATTTTGTCTTTGATTTAAGATACAATTTCTGCCTGCATTTTGCTATAGATGTAAAGGAATGTGTGTGCATATTTTTTTTTTATGATCTATACATATGTAATGTATCAAATGATGGATAGGGGCTGTTGAACATACATAAATTAGGCTGATGTTTAATCTTTACCAGACAATAGGAGCTCTGTGATACCTTTATCAGTTATAAACATGCTAAATATATGTCATATGTCAAAACATCTATTTCATTTTTTTTTCTAATTAAGTAGACATTCTATTATTTCAGCAATTTTAAGAATTTGAAATATATATATATGATAAACCTTATATCTGATAAAAATTTCAAAAAGTTCATTGTTAAAATGTCAAGGTTACATCAACAAAGCGCATGATTATCCAGTGCACTTAATATATCTAGCTGTTATTAATGTACACAACATAAAAGTTACACAGTGCACCTTATTGCACAATTAATATTGACTATTCAAAAACTGCACAATTATAACCTCTCAATGTTCACAATTTCATTATCTGAAATACTTTACAATTTTTAAGTATGTATTTAATGCATGCATGTTAAAAGGAATGTATTTACCATTTAATCAGATTTTTTATTTGACTATTCAATTTATATTTTTTGATTGGTTCATGGAAAAAAAAAACTATATACATTGATTCAGCACAAACATGATTCAGGAAAGACAATGTGGCCAGCTATCTTTCATATAATTTCTGATAGCCATTCCATTTAATAATCTAATGCAGCTTACTCACTGATATTTTAGCTTTTGTAAATAGGTTTGGTATCTGTATACAATATCATGATTGCCAGAAGAATGGCTGATTAAGATGTCTGTTGATAAGAAGCGAAGGTCTGTTATTGACAGTGTTTTTGTCTGGCAGAAGATCAGCCCATATACTGTTTTGTGTACTCTGTAAAGTACACCAAATTGTCACCTCTTTTAACATACTGCACTTCTGGTTTTTATTTAAAAATGTTTAAGGCCCCTAGTCCAGGATATATATTCAATGTTCCTGCTTGAAATCAGAAAAAAAATGTCCTCTGTTAAGAGAAATAGACTAGAAGTTCAAATTATGAAAAACAAAAAAAATCATACATGGATTTCACTATTTGCACACATAACCTGTACATTTTAAATGTCAGAGCTATACACCCCAGTACTTTGTACTTGATTACTTCAAATTAATATGTTATTGAAGTAATTGAACAATACATTGCCAGGTTTATTTAAAATCATTCAGCATACAGTTGTTAGATAAGTTTTTTTTTGCTCTGAGCTCTATGAGCAGTGGGTTCGTTTTAAGTGAAAACTTGAAGCAGTTGAAAAGAAAGAAAAAAAATTGATTAAAATCTGTATACCCCATTGAAATCCTACACCATGGGAATGCTATACAGGTTTTTCATTGTGTGTGAATGTGCCAGTTTTATTGAAGATCTGCATAAATGTTCTTTTTATTATTCATCTGAGCTGTTCATATCGCTGCATTTAAGTCTTGCAGAAACATTGCATTTGATTTTTTTTTTTATGTCGTTGCATGTCATCCTAAGTTATGGTTTGCTCTACCCGAGTTTACATATGCTCCAGTCTTGACAATAATTGTAGTGATTTATCACAGAGTTCTTCAAAAAGAAAACAGCCAGGTACGGTGTAAAGAAATGAACTGTTAAAACCTTTAAACTTCTTCATTGGAGATGTTTATGTTAACAACAAAGAAATGAGCTCTGGTACAATACCTTGTGTTGAAAGAGCCACAAACCAGAACCGAGGGAGAGAAAAAATAGGTGTACAAGGGTGGCTTGCTGTGCTAGACAACTGCTTCTAAAGCATCAACAGGCACTCAGATCTATTTCACTGAGCCCTGAGTTTTAGGCCAATTAAACCACACAGACTAGTTACAGAATACTTTTTTAAGTTTTCCAGATGTTCCCAAGTTTTAATATTTTAGAGAGCATCCCATCTTTTTGAAGGCAGATTTTCTGACCAAGTTTAAGTGGGTCATGATTTTTGTAGCTAGATCTTTCCCTTGATTAAGTTTTTTATCTATCTTCATTTAAAAAAGCTTATGAGTCACATTAAGAGTATTCATTCTAATAGGAGATGAAGATAATCTGCTGGTTTTGGCTTCCTTTAATTGATATGCAAGAAGAGTTTTGTTGGTTGAATTCTGCTTTTGATGTTCAAAGACTAATGGGACATGCAGGAGGTCAAGCGGGCTAATAGCCTGTGTTAAGATGGTTTATCTTTTGCTAAGTGATTATGGGAAAACAGCAATTATCTAATTGTTTTTCCACACATGAATGAACATGCATGAAGTGCACTCTGAAATACATCTGGATAGCAATTTTTGTTTCTCAACCCAAGAGGGTAAAATTAATGCTACATGAAGAATTTTTCAAATTCCTAAATAAATTTTAAATTCTACATTAGTTTTATACATGAAGGGGAGATCTTTGTGTTTGTCTTGTATTAAAAGTTTTATTATGATTCATCAAGATAAAGTTGAAAAGTTTTATGCAAGTCCTGGCTGAAAGATGTATTATAATAATCACTTAATATGAACTAGAAATGGAATTTAGATCCATTTATAGATCATATACATGTAAGATGCCAAAGACTTCTTGTAGAGGAAAATTAGCTTTTTGTATTTGGCTTACCTCACCTAGCTTATGTTTTGATGGTTTAATTAGAGGGCCTGAATCATCCAAAATCACTCAAAGGAAAAAAAAACCGCTATGTTGAACATTAACTGATTCATGATTTCTTTCTCCCACTTAAGTTGTTTTTTATCTTTAAAAACAATAAATTTTCATCTCAAACACAAACAGGATAACTTTCAGACACAAAAACAAAGAAACATGATGTTTGTACACACAAAAGACGTGACTCGACACACACAAATCACTAAATCTGTGACCAAATGTTGATTATGTTTTTCAGATCAGCTCAATGTACAGCTATATAAGGTGGATGTTAAGGATGTCCACAAGCGACAGCCCAAAACGAACTTTAATCTGGAAGGGTTTTTTGGTGTGGAGACAGGGTTCAGCTACGACAAGGAGGCCAATGTCTTAGCCATCATCTGTCAGAAACAAATCACACTCTTTTCTTTTGAAAACAGGGATAACCTGATACAGTTCGAGATCAAGATCAGAAGAAGTCTTGGGGAAGGTATCAAAAGTTTGGAATTTCTGTTATGAATTAATTTAAAGTAAAATACTCATTTTTTTATAATTCAAAATATATCTTTTAGGACATTTTATATGTATGAGTACTTGTTACAGCATATGCTGAATTTGACAGTTTATTTTCAAAAAGCAGTATTGAAATATACAAGATGTCAAGTGTTTCTAAAGATGTCTCTTGTTGCTCTTAGAAGTATTGCTCACAGGAAACACAACAGAAAGTTGACAGATTAACTGTTCACACAATAGCAAATGACCTTGTGATGTTGTGTCTTCTGTACTCTTCTATAAGTGCAGAGTCACAGGGAAGAAATCTTAAAAAGCAAATAGAACTGGAGATTCATTCACAAAAATAACAGGATGTGTCTTGTGAGAAAGATTAGAAATGGCATACTGGAGCTGTTTATATCGAAATAAAATTAAGTGCTTTTCCTTCTTAAAAGTATGACATATCATTAGAATCAAAAAAGTGCACAGCTAAATTTGTTTTATGAATTGAAAAACATCCTCAATTACATTATCGTATAAAAAGTGCAGATTTATTGGTTGTACCATGCCATATTAAATCTAGTGCATTGAGGTAGCACACAGTCATATATATATATATAAAGCTGGAGCTGTCCTTAATAATTTTATGACAGTAACAAGGCAAGTCTTATACTTTGTAGGGAAGCTGTCTTTAAAAGAATTCTTTATATGATGATGACTTTCATCCTTCAACATTTGATATAAGCATTGTTTTTTTTTTGTTTTGTTTTTTGTTTGCTGTAAATGTTCTCATTGCTCAAGGGATGGAGAAAAATTCATAAGAAATTTCTATATATTTTGCTTTGATTTTGTAGAGGACCAGTTTAAAGTACAAGTTACTAATGTCCCCAACAACAGTAAGCTCCCTTTGGACTTTCTCCGAATGCACATTCATGGTCAGAAGTTCTGCCTGACGAACGGAATCCCTCCAAAAGTCTTGGCTGCCTGGCAGATCTCAGATTTACGAAGATTTGGCGTGGTAGAAAAAAAGTTCATATTTGAAGGAGGATCTAACTGTGGAAAAGGTTGGGAAAAATTTGTATTTCTTCAATCATGTAGCATTAATCCATTATACATACGTGCATGTACCACATACTTAGGTTTATATTATTTTTGGATTGATGTACACCAAATGAGTTGACATGTTAACTGTAATGATGTATTTTATTGGCCTCAAATTAAAGCATTTTAAAGCTTTCGTCATGTATATTTATCAACATCATTTTTTTTCAGAGATAAGACAAATTGTATTTTTTTTTAAATTTGTTAAAGGGGCAGGAGTTCATGCTATCTCCTCAGAACAAGCTGAATTGATTAATGAAATTGTCAGCCTAGCGAGCCAGGGAAAGACTGCCAGCTGTAGGAAATCCATTAAAAGAAGTAGGTGTTAGAAATTATTCGTTGCCTTTGGTAATTGTTGGTGAAAAGTACATTTTATTTATATTGTGGGCTAATATTGAAACAAATTTTTTTCGTAAATTGTTCACATAATTTTATGATTTTCTTGAAGTTAAAAAGTTTATTATAAAAGAATTCAATATATGTTTTAAAAATCACAGATTTAACACTGATGTTTTTAGTTACATAACTTTAAATTGCCAGTGTCATGCTGAATAGCTTCGTATGACTTGGAGAATAATTTATTCAAGTAAAAGGTTTTTTCCCTAAGATTAGTCTTATTTTGCTCTCTGTAGGATCTCAACTGTGTGACTACCATTTGGAGCCCGTCAGCAGTTCTTTTAATGACAACAACCAGTTCAGAGACTTCCAAAGCTGGACAACTGCTGGAGAACAATCCTACCTGGATGATAAGAGATCCAAGCGCCACTCTCTGAGTTTTACTGATTTTTCCCATGCATCTGCTTACAATGAAAAGCTCCTGAAATACAAAAATGAACTAGAATCAGAGAAAAGAAAATACTTTAAATACTTGCTGTATGATGTACCTCCTAGCCGTGTAAGGAAAGTGGATAATTGTAGTCTATATCTTAATACCAAACATTTTCAACAGCCAGCCCATTTCTTATCTCCAAACTCTCAGGAAGTTAAAAATGTCTCAAATATTTTGTCTCATAAACTCAGCAAAGAATGTGTAGACAACAGAATTGAACAGTGGATTGAGACTGAGGCCTGTATGAGCTCTGCTAGTGGACCGAGTTCCGATTCTCAGATGAGTATATCCTCGGGGGACAATTCTATGTCCACTCTGGGACAGATGGTGAAAGTGTCGGCCAGTGCTCCCTCCCTTTGTGGCTATGGTGTTTATAGCTGTAATCGTGAGGACAGCAAGTCATTGTCTGTTACCTCAGTGCCATCTAGAATTGAGGAGGAGTCGGAGAGTTGTAGGAGGCTAGAGCTTGAAAATCTTCAAAAGTCAGAGCAAGAGCTACAAAGGGAGATAAGCCTGTTAGAAGAAATCATGAAGGTAAGCAGAATTAAAAGAAACTGCATGTGGCAGAAGTTTAAAAAAAATTAGCAAGTAACATGTTTGATTTCAAAAGTAGCTACTTGCATAAGCACTTTCCTTGTACCATTAAAATATTAACTGTTTGTATTCTTATTATATTGCCTTTTTAAAATGAAGTGTAGTTTAGGCTAAGTCACAAGTCATAAACTGAATCTACAAATGACAACTATAACTTTTCTGCTTAATATGCAATATGAATAAATTGTTTGGACTTGCACCATTGATGTCAAATTATATATTTCATATTTATAAGAAATTGATATTTAAATTATCAAAGTTATTGAACCTTCAGACAAAAGATATCGATGCATTGTCACAGCATTCAGAAAGAATTTTAATTTTTAAATACTTTTAACATTACATGTATTTTATTCCAGGGTGTAAAAGAAAAGCCTTCAGGGAAAAACCAGGATGTCCTGAAAGAAAAACCACCACCTTTACCTAGGAAAAAGTCCAAAAATTACCGCCGTGCCACACTCAGTCCCCGAAATGATCGATACTCTACCATAAGTTCACAGGGTAGTATTTCAGGTTATTCAGACAGTGTGTTGTTGAGTCCCAATCTGGTGTCAAGGTTACGCAAAATACCCTCTCATTCCAAAATGTCTGCTCCTCTTCCTTATGTCAACTTGGACAAGTATGATGGAGGTGTACAGGTGGATAAATGTCATGTGTATGTTAGGAATCAGTCAGATGATGACACCTGCAGTATCATCTCCCAGAGAAGTTATGACAGTGAATCAAAATCTCCTAAAGATCTCACGAGCACCAAAGCTAAGATGGGTTATGGGAAAAGGACTGATAGAGAATCTCATAAAATTTCTATTGATCTCCCTGAATCAAACTATGCAAACACAGAGTGCATTTACGCAAATGACTATGCTGCCATAGAAGCTTCTTTACAACCACCAGCACTGCCTCCTAAAGGACCAGCTCTTCTGAGTAAGAGTAGACCCCTTTGTCCACCTCCTGTTCCTCCAGGCAGGCACAGAGCTCATCTGACTAAAAGAAACAAGTATTCCTCACAATATTCAAGTCCACGACAAGGCATTAACCCAGTAATGAATCCAAAAAGAGAGCAAAATTACTTCTTAATGGCTGGAGTTGATTCATCACCAAGCAGCAGAAGACGATCTGAAGTGGGACTGCATACACCAAGAGGAAGTTCATCAGAGCTGTCTGATTATAAGGATGGGCCACTGAAAGTGAGGCTGCCTAAACGATCTCCTTCTGCAGCTGGGAAGGAAAATCTAAACCCTGATGACACTTGTGGGTATATGGATATGAGTGGAATGTTCGAAGATGAAAGGGTGACAATGAAATCCAAAGATGAGGTAGAATCTTGTAAATCCTCTCCTCAAAAAGTGTACACAAGATCCAGCAGTGCTTCCTCTATCTCTGAAAATCTATTCTCCAGACCAGTGTTTCAGCATTCACTCAGTTTAACTGACACTCCAAATACACCAGTCAGAGAGGAAAACTACTTACTTATGCATCATCTCACTAGTCCAAAGAAATCTGTGCTCGAAAACCTACAGTCCCTGAAAAGTTTTGTAAGCAATACCCCAGCAATTAGAGACTCTGTCGTTGAGGGTGACGACTCCTCGGCTTCACCAAAAATCTCCAGACGCAATTCTGAAGAAGAACCATCAAAACAAAATACATCTGATGAAAATACCAAAGAAATCTTGAAGGGGAAGTCTTCTTTGCCTTTCCCAAACTTGATCAACTTTCAGAAACACAATAATCTAACAAGTTCTCAGGATGTTCATAAAAGTGCCAGTGCAACATCAGTGCAATCTATAAATAGTGAAAAAAGTACTGAAAATTCAGGAAAAAGTCCCGGATTTCTAACAAGATTGATACGTAGAAATTCAGGGAACAGGAAAAGCATGTCTCAGAGTCAAGAAAATCTTTTGAACTCAAGTTCAAGTGAAAGTTGCCTAGACAAAACCCTATCCAACATTTATGTCAGCAGAGATAATACAAATGGGAAGGACATTTCAACATCAAGTGTAGCTTCTACAAACAGTAGCAGTGGTGGTCAAAGTCAGACTGAAATAATGGAAAGAAGACGATCCTCTAGCTTTCCAAACAGGTCTAGTTTTATGGAAATGAACTTGAATGCTTCCAAAGACAATTTTCATCAAACTTCACAAGATTCATTTTACTCCAATGGGACCACTGATGAACACAGTCACTTGATTGGACCAAAGCAGTCAGCACAGACAAAGGACACAGAAAGTTGTGAATCCAGTTCTACTAATAGAACTGGGTACACAGGACCTTGTGATGGACAGACAGATTCAGAGGAATCAGCATCAAAAAATAAATCAGAGGGAAAGTGTTTGTCTCCAAAATCTTTTCAAAAATTTCGCAAAACACAGGAGATGGGAATTTTTACAGTTTTAAGAGTGGATGAGCCTTCTTATAAAATGCCACTGTGTCAGACCTCTAGCAAAACAGATGATGAAAAATTAATTGACCTCATGAAATATTCAAAGGTGAAGGACTACTATGGGGACACAGATTCTGAAAAAACTAATTCATTGAAATCTGATGATTTTAAGTTGAATATGTGTCCCAAAAAGGCTTTTTCACCCTATGAGGAAGCAGCAGCCATCGCAAAGTATGTAGCTTCATTACCACCATTTATACCTCCAAAGCAAAAGAGCTACCCATCTTCTGCATTGTCCCCCGTTTTGGAAAGTGCCCCTTCTCTTGGGAAAGAGGAAGTCTGGAAAGATGATAATACTTTAGATAATAAGAGTGTTTCCTCATTCAGATCAGAGCACAGCTATGCTCTGATTGCTCCCAGTGACCAAGATGATGTTAAACCTGGAGAAGAAGCAGAAGAATCGGTATGGGTGCCAAGACAAGGTATGTCATTTTATCCATAAGTCCCTTCTTTTTAAAATTTCAATTTGATATTGTGTTCTATTGTAATAATGTTTTATTCAATGTATTTGGAAGTCTTGAGATATATTAAATGTTGATGAATATCTATTTATATTAATGAATTCTAATTGTAGCAGTGAAGGAAGGATCACCTGCATCTGTTAGCAGCACTGTGGAGGACCAGGAATCTAGATCCACAGCAGTAGTTGTAGAGTTAGACCATGACAGCCCCTCTGATGATGAAATTTCACTGTCTTCCTATTCTGACAGTGTTAGCAGTGAGAGTGCATTACGGAATAGTCCAGCCTACACTTATATGAGACCAAGAGCAGGCAATTGCTACATAGTTTTGGAGAGGAAGCGACCACTTAATGAAAGTCTCAGTTCTAGTCCCTCACAAACTCCCCATTCTCCCTCGGTGAATTCCAGTGTGTTTACTTTTGATCAAGTGTCCCAGTTCAGCTCTTTCAGTAGGGAAAGAGATTCTCCCAATTTACCAAAGTTTTCTCGTTCAGAGAGTATGCACTCAAAATTTTCAGAAAGAACTGGTTCTCACAAAATGTCATACATGAACATTGACCTGACGCCACCTTCATCACCCCCATTTTCACAGTCACTTTCTCTTCCAGCAGAGCAACTAGAACGTCAGTTAAATTATGCTGAGATTGACCTTCGTGACAAGCCCACTCGTAAAAGCAGAAAATCTTCCCAAAAGTCCCTTAAAATGCAGAAGTCTACTTCCATTGAATATGCCATGATTGACATGCAAGCCACCATTGCCATTCAAAGAGCTGGTCAAGAGCACAAAATGTCCCGTGTAGACAGTTTGAAAAGATGTGACCAGAAATTGTCTTTGTCCATCCCAGAGCAGGGGACAGATACTGAGGATGTTCCAGAACCATCACCCTCCAGCACAAAAGATGAGACAGTCTCAAAGGAGGAGAGTACCTTCCTTACAACACACAAATATGTCAATGTCCCACCGCCGAAGGAAGAGAAAGTTGAAGAGGAGAAGAAGGATGAACATGAAGATCTCCCAGAGAAAATTCTGCTGCCAATCAGAGAAAACCAGGACACCTCTAGTAGTGAAAGTGAGGTGGAGGAAGACTCAGATTCTTCCGATGGTGAAGTCATCATCTATGAGTAGAAGATGTCTTAATGAGAAGAATTATTTATTCTTTATGTTTTTTACCTAGATACATGTAGGCTGTGCCAAAAAATTTTTTTCATTAGAAAGATATACACCGATAGAATAAAACGTTAAACATTATAGATACTCTCTGATAAATGTTAAGTCTATTTATAAATCATGATTATTCTGATGTAGTGTATTTTTATAATGTATATTTTCCAAGAATGAAATAGAAAATGGTATTTTTTAATTTAAAAAAAATATTACAACAGGTTTTCTGAAGCTTTAAAGCAATCTTTCAAATGATTTAGATGGAGAGTAATGCAAAAGTTATTAAAACTAATTCAAAGTTCAGACCAGTTAAAGCACAATTTTACGAAAGTTATTTATAGATCAAAGCCATTGATAGAAGAACTGATGACCATTGAATCGCCATTTATGCACACAAAAACAATCTGAACAAAGGACATGACTACTGGGCCAGTCTGTCTTTTTTTTAGTATGTATATTGATATATTTTTTCCCTAGTGCTTTAAATGTAGGAACATGAAGGAGAAAATATCTTTTTAATTTACAACAACAACTTGATTGTGCATTTTTTCCTGTTTTTTCAGATATATTTTTTTTAGAAGTACATTATAACAACAGCAAAACTGTTGCAGGTTGAAATATTTACATTTAAGGTTGTATCTCCTCCTGTTTCTTACAGAACTAGATGGCCAAATAGCTTAAACACAGCTGCCAAAAGATTTTTCTTTACTTGACTTTGTGTTTGATTGTTGTTTTAATAGTACTAGTATTTTGTTATTGTTGTGGACCATAGAAAAGGACTGCATTATTTAATGGTTGTATTAAAAGAGGCATAATGTGTGGAACATTTTTTTCAAGGTGCTATTTATTCCATAAAAATCATCCATATATATACCCTCATTTTGCAGGGGTCTATAACAGCATGTGTCATTAATTTTTGTTGTTGCATGATAGAGTTTAGTGGTCATTCAATATTTTCATCTGTAGTTATCATGTGGTCTTTTTCAGCTATCAACAAAAATGTAGAATTTTCTTTCTTACATTAATATTTTACAAAGTATTGCATAAAACAATACCTCAAACTGACTGCTGAGTAAAACCTTAAAGCTATGCAATATACTGAATGTTATTTTTTAAGTCTGAAGTTGATGGGTAAAATAAGCTTTTCTGATCAGAGTTTCTCTGGCTTATACATGTATATGTGTGTATGTGTTTATTACTGAAATATTTTTTTTGTTGAATTTCTTCAACAGAATTTTAATCAAGCTTACTACGAAGCTTATAGACCTTTTCCAAGGGAAACAAGTAAGAAATGTTGAAGATTAGAGGGCATCATTAGATATCTTCTTTGGCGCCACTTATCCAAGAATTGTGACTTCCTTCGTGTAGGTCTAAGATTGCTCAAATTATGACTCAGTAGGTTGGGAATCATTTTAAACAGGAAAAATATCTTGTAAAAATTAAAGCAGACCCATAATAACTCCAACTAGGAACCAAACAATTCCATGTAGCAACATTTCAAGTTTTATTAACATAACTCCAGATATAGGGTGGAGTCATGCTAGGGGTTCATTTTTAAACAAATAACAAAAAAACTTTTATGTTAAATTGGTGTTTATGAAGTCAGTGTTTGGAACCAGAAAGGGTGCTTTAATTGTTACTGAGGTGAGCATTATGATCTGCAAATCAATTAATATTGTTTAACCATTCAGTGGACTTTTTTTAAGACAACGAAGCAAAATTTTGAAAATTGTATGGCATGAAATGCAGTGAAGTATTTTTATAGATTTATATTTTTATACAATTTATACATAGCACAGGGTCAGTATTTTTGTAACTATGATATACTTTAACAATATTTCTTTACATGCACTTGCAGTGTCATCATGTGTTTATTTTCATTTATTGGTATTATTTTTTGTTTGGTTTATGACAATGTAAATTTCTGCTTATAAAACAGACATAAATTGAAGATGAAATTTGTGAAAAACTTAAAAGGAAAATTATATCCTATTTATTTTCTAAGTTTTCCTAAATCCTGCTTTGATGATCTTTTAATACCAATTCAAATAATTGAAAATTTGATTGCTTTTTGATAGCCATGTGTTGTCTTGGGTATTTTGTTTTCGACCAAGGACCTTGCTTTCAAAGATGCAGTTTGAACAAAAAGTACTTACACTATTTGTTGTAGAACCTTTTGCATTGATTAATTCTGCTAACTTCTAGGATAAGAGTAATTTTCACAAGTTTCTCAGAATGAATGAATAATTGGAAAGCAATAATATGTATGGAAACACTGTTGTATATACCTTTATCATCAATTCTAAAATAAAAAGGTTTTTGCACCCCTGATTCCAACTAGCAAGTGAACTTTATCATATACCTTTATAAGCCTACCCATTGCATTTAACTTGTGTCTTATACACCTCAGTTTAGAACAACTTTGTAAAGTATTTCCAGTATGACAATTCTGTGTAGAGAATACCACAAAATGTAAATATATGTCACAATCACATACAGGTATTTATTTTCTAGAAGTACCATTTTTTGTGCATTTGTTATGTCTCTGTAGTTCTTAGAGTGTTTCATCAAAGTTAAAAGAACAATGAAAATTTATGAAGATGACTAACTGAGTTCTTTTTCTTTTAATTTAAGTAGGATTTTTCCCTCTATATTCAAATAGCCAGTTTCTTTGTTCAGTATACCAAGTTTGGTTTTTTAAACACCATTTGAAATCTGTACTCTATAATGTAAAATCAAAATAATGGTTTTCATTCAATACATACTTTTGATATAAATTGGTATGTACATGGTGATCTAATTGCAACAGTCTGTAAATACCGAATAAAATTTTTTTCATGTTATTGTCATATAGTGGGATTTTTTGGACACAAGATATTGGACCGATATTGGAGTCTGATTTTGATGTATCATTGGAAGCAGAATTGTCATGTAATATATTCTTGATTTTCAAATTCAATTTCTTAATCAGTTATTTTTGTATTGTGTGCTTTAGACTTTTTCTTTGTTGCATAAGTTTATATTAGGATTTATCTTTTGAAATCCTTACATATAACCCAAGCCTGGTAGAGTCATACTGTTTCAAAAATCAGTACCACATTGGTTTATTTATTAGTACCACATTGGTTTATTTAAGCTGAATATGACCACATTTTGTGTCTGTGTTACTTTCTAATGTTTTAGATTAAACGCATGCATTAAATTATGAATGACATTTTTTTTAGGTCACTCAGGTGATCTATTGTTATCTTTTCTGAGTCACCATTGTCCATTGTGCATCATCTCATTTTCAGCTTCTTCTTAGAAATGAGAACCAGTTTAAACCATTTTGGTTAAAAACAGGATGAATGGGAACAAAAATGGTCATTTCATGGTCCAAGACCCCCTTTTGTGGCCTGAAGGCCAGAGTGGGAAAAATCAAGTCAAGGCCCCCTTGAATCTCTTTGTATTTTTAGACAGAACACTTAGATCAACTATGCCAGATAACCATGTTCAAATTAAATTGATGATATCATGCACCCATTTAAATAATTGATATTATCATACCAAAATCAGAATAGTTAATATCATTTAATGGCAATAAATACCAAGAACAACATCTCATATCATACAATGTACAAGCTAACTATAAATTCTTTTGTAAATTCTGTATGTGAAGATATGGCTCATGGACATGGTATTTCAATTCAGAGGAGGCATTGGACACTATTTTTCTGGAGCAAAAGGGCATTTCATTCAACTGAAGTTTACTCCAAATGAATAAAAAAAACAATTGAAAGGCGAGCAGTAACATGCTAAATGTTAAGTTGTACTACTTTTGTTTGTTGATGAAACCCTTAAATATGAACTTGTTGATTCCGCATTTTTTAAACAAAAAAAAAACTTTCTCAATGCCGAGTTATCAACATTATTACTAAATTTTATAGAACTGTAGAGAACAGTTTGGTTCTAAAGCCTTCTTTGTGGTAAGGGTTTTTCCATGGCGTCGAGCTCTAGAGCGCAAACGTCATCTAGGTTTTTAATGATGATGATGATGATCATGCTGATAGGACGTGGATGAATGCATTTATTAACAGCAAATTTTTAACCCTAAAGCATCTTATTAGCAAATAAAACATTTTTTTCATTTTCTATGAAAAATAGGAAAAAAATTCTTACTAAATAATTGAGAGCTAATATTGACCTTTTAATGCTGAAACCACTAATTATCAGGGATGTCTTAAAGGTCTATAAAATAAAATTTTGGTGTGGCATTCCCCCTTAAGCTGTGTATATGCTTCGCCTCATATGACAAAAATTTAGGATCGAGATTATCGGAACTTGGTTCTGATTTGTCCCTAACTCTTAATGTATTATTTTTAGTCCCCTGCCCATAAAACCGGAGGGGACTGTAGGTTTCCTCCTCATCTGTCTGCGTGTCTATATATCAGTCTGTCCCACTTGGTCTTCCGCACTTATTTTCTAAACGCTTGCAGATATGTTTTTATCTTTTAAACATTGTCTTTTTTGCCGTCTCACGTACTTCTCGTTAAGTCTGGCACATTGACATATTGTATCATCTGTTCGTTAAGAAATAAGGACGCTTTGTGTACTTTCCCATTGAAGGTTCTGGCAGCTGTTCGTATATTTACGGTGATACATTTAGGACACGTAATTTTTTTTAAAGATAAATGTACCAGGAAAAATTTATCTCGTGAAGACGACATATTATGTCGTGAAAACGAGATATTATGTCATGAAAACAAGATATTATCTAGTGAAAACGACTTATTTTCTCTTTTTCACGAGATACTATCTCGTGAAAACGAGATATTATGTCGTGAAAACGATTTATCATCTCGTGAAAACGAGATATTATGTTGTGAAAACGACATATTATCTCGTAAAAACGACAAAATATCTCGTGAAAACGACTTATCATCTCGTGAAAATGACATAAACGACTTGTTTTCTCCTTTTCACCAGATATTATCTCGTGAAAACGAGATATTATGTTGTGAAAAAAAGATATTATCTCGTAAAAACGACGAATTGTCGTGAAAACGACTTACTTTCTCATGAAAACGACATATTATCTCGTGAAAACGACTTATCTCGTAAAAACGACATATTATCTCGTGAAAACGACTTAGATAATATGTCGTTTTCACGAGATATTAAGTCGTTTTCACTGACCACATATTCAAAGAGGCGATTTTTACATCTTCCTCACTTTCCAAAAACAGTGTCACTTTCATGAAACGAGTTCATATGTCTCAAATATCTATTTAAAATTATAATAATATGGAAACGTAACAGGAGAGACGTATTTAACGTCATAATTAAAATGCCGTCATCTTGAAGTGACTTTATTGAATTCTTAATTTAAAATTTTCATACATATAGTGTAAGAAAAGTAGATGATTGCCTTTAAGATGACTTCAAATTGTACAAAATTTAAATTTAAATTCAGGCGGATCGATACGTTTTTGACGTGACATAGGCAACACAGTTTATACGATATAAAGTAATTTTTTTTATCCAATCAAATACCGCGTTGTAATCAGAATTAAATTATATGTGTATAAAGAAAATAATCTTTTTTCTTCAATATAATTCATAGTTGTTATTAATATGGATATCAATTTGTTATATTTTCATTAAGGGTGAATTAAAAAAAAATGACCACCAAACTGAAATTTTTTGGAAAAATTCAACTACTTGTAACATATTTTTCACTTACATCATCATATTGCACATGCATTCTAGTTTAAAATCCTGAAGTGGCAATAGAATAGACAATTGGATTAAAAAGTTTCAGAATTTTTACTAGTAAAAAAGAAAATATCATTACACCTTAAAAGACTTTCTAAAATACATAATCACAAGAAATTATAGTTTTTTGTGCTTCAAAATTGTAAAAAGGGTATAAATGATTAAATCTAGACCTTGATTGAGTATCTTCTCTTGTATATGTGACAAAAAATTGGCTTTTTGATTGCTATTATACATTACTTTTTCAATTCTGGTTTGAAAAGTTTTAATATGAAAAAAATATGAAGCAATAACATTCCCCAAAATTCACTTTTTTGTCCTTTCAAGTCAGTTCTTTAAATCTAAGCCAAAAAAGAATTTTTAAATACGAGTTCTCTTACAAAAAATACAAGATTTTGAAGTGACCCTATTTTACATTATTGTGTTGCACTCCTGACATCTGATATGTATTTTATTTAACATTGTTTTAAAAATTATAACACACAATAACCCATTCTTACTTTGTAAATCAATTTGTCGTTTTGATATTTTTCATCGTTCACGGCAGATTTTTCATATTTTAAAGACCTTAAAACATGATTATTTGCAAAGTGTAATATATATAAATTGTATTTAATAATATATGTGAAATGATGAAAACTATTCCCTGAATTGACTATGAAATTTCTGTAATTTGTTGATAGACATAGTGTTATGAACATCAAATAATATCAAACATTTTTTTCAACTTATTTTTTAGTAAAGATAGTTTAAAAGCACTGATAATTATAAAGCAGTTTTGTTGCACTCCTGACTGCAGTAAAATTTAGAATTAAAACCATAGAACACAAAAAATCTTAAGGTGTTGGCAACATCAAGTGGTAAAGAAATTGTGCAATATTTATAGTCCAATACTTCATAATTAAAACAGACTAAAGTATTTTAAATTCGAATTTTATCTGGAATTATTCCCTATTTATGCCAAAAAACTAGCTTAAATGTATATTTAGATTTTATAGCATATTTTCCTTTAGACGACAAACACAGTAACCCACCAGAAAAATTCTACTCATCATTTTTTCTTTATTTTTATTCTTATTGGATGATTTATACTTCTAACATATTTGTTGCACTCCTGTCCAAAAGCATTGGAGCCTTTAAAGTAGAATTGTGAAGTGAAAATTACTTGTTCTGTTGTTTCAGTAAAGTTGAGGAGGAATTACTTAAATTTTATAACAATTTTTAGTGTGTTTACTTTAAACGTTCATTAAAAAAATCACAAAAAAGATAAAAACACATCTGAATTGATAAAATTGAAAAAGGAAGGATTATAATAAAAAAAACCTGTCAATAATTTAGTATTAAATTATACAAAAAGATCATTATTAATTAATGAATACTTCTAAGCATGAATAGAAGTGTTTTCGTCACATAACTTAAATCTTTAAAAAAAATGTGTTGCACTCCTGACCATAGAAATATAGATCTGAAGCACAGACAGATCCTGTAATTGATAAATCTATTTGGTAAAAATGTTCTTTGTGTCTTTATTTTCCAAAATAAAAATCAGAAAATCATATAAAGATAATAGTTTTTTCATGCTTAGGAGTAAAACATCATATGTTGCACTCCTGACATTATTGGGTATGCACATATACTTGACTCTCATTAATGCTGCTTGTGATTTATTTTACATTTTTAAGTTTTAAAGTGTATATCAGTTATTGTTTTACACTTCGAACATTCTTTTTTGTCTTAATTTTCTTTCAGAATTTTACGATTAATGTTTTTTGGCAACACTACATTTTTTCTGTTGCACTCCTGACATGGTATAACATTTTTTTAAACATCAACAATGACCACAACTTGATTAAACAAAATTTACTACAGTCCACATTCAAAGCTCAATATTTTTTTGTTAATTGAGATATCAACAAGATATTTGGCAGGTATTTAGACACTAAAGACATAAATCTATTTTCATTGCCTGTATTTTAAGTGTGGGTTCATAAATATGCGTTTGGTCATTTTTTTTTGAATTCACCCTTAACTAAAATCATTAAAAGCAATCTTTTTGTTGAAATATATAATACTCTTTGCATATTAAAACATTTTATCTTTATTTATTTCATTGCAAAATTATAACTTTTTAACTTTAAAAGAGTTTCTTCTAAAATAGTGCCATAATAAATTATCAAAGAAATCAAAATATCAAAACGCCTCAGAAAATCAAGGTCATGATGTTTAGAAGTAAACTATAGTTAAGTATTTAAGTTTTAGACAGTGTTACATCAGTTTCATCTTCGCTAGCCAAATGTCCGATTCTTATACCCTTGTAAACGAATCGAACACTTGGCTAGCGAAGATGCACCAGTTCTCAATTTTAAAGTTTGTAATTAACAATATTTCACAGTGATGTATATTGTTTTTGCGTATCATATACAAACAAGCATTTTCGACTGTCATCTTTCACCTCTTTATTACAATACCAATACAACAGATTGTACAATGAAAAAAATAAGTTGATCAAAATATATGACCCTTATGCTGACAAGACTGTTGTTGATTTTTTTAAAAAAAAATCTTTGTATACCTACTGATCGCATTTTGTTGTTATACCTCGTTTTATATTGGTCAAAATTCATTTTACATATTACCTTTAATTGAAATGCCAACAAACCTTTTCAACAATATGACAATAAAATGCACATGTCATTCTTTTAAGTAGAAATTCTGAAAAATATCTATACACAACAAAATAAGAACAAATTACATGTACATACGTATAGAAAATGCGCACTTGGTTTTTATTACAACAATCCAGAAGGTGACGCTCGATAAACAAAAGTACTTGACAATTCTGATCTGTTCTCTCTTTGTTTTATAATAATTGTTTATTAAGACCTATAATTATAATGGTGAAATGACATGAAATCATTCAATAAAAGGAAAATAAAGGAAGAGGTTGGAAAAAGGACCAAAAAAAGGTTCTGTAACAAATTTTGTCACAATTTTACATGTAAACATATACATGTATATGCTTATTTAATCTTATCATTAATAATCCTACGGACATGGGCACCCGCTATCTACATGCAAAAACAGCAAATCATTGAACAAAAGAAAGCCACAGACTAATAAAAAAGAATGCTAAATTAAAAATTAAAAAGTAATATAAATAACTCAATCTTGATTCCTAATTAACTTTTTCGTCTCCCTTATGGTACACACATCATAGTCAATATATATATATATATATATATATATATATATATATATATATATATATATATATATATATATATATATATATATATATAAAGAACAAGTCTCAATAAGCCTTATCTGTGGTCCCTGGTTACTCATCAAATTTTGAACTTATATTAAAAACCTTAAGAATTAAATTATATTATTAACTGATATCTTTATTATTTGAGTCAACATTTATAAAATGTCAAACAATAGATATAGACAGCATAAGAAGCTGCGTTTTGAAGATGGGTCCCTTGATTTTCATGAATAACAAAAGAAATCAGTGACAGGTGCACACTTTAAAACTTTCGTAATCACCGAACATAGGTTTGTTCAGAGTCGAGTTCGAAATATAATGTATATTATATGTATAAAGGTTCAGTGAAAAAATCTTTGTTGAACAACCTTGTTCTCTATGCTTTCTAATTAAAAGTATTGTGAATTTTAATCTCTTCGAAGACTTCATTTACATGCGATTAACCTCATTGTGACCTGCTTAGAATCACAACAAGCCACGTGGATTTGTATCGTCACGGGCAAATGCCTCCAGTAAATGCTCATTCGCAGTTGAAACGTGCTCAGTTTTATATCGGTCAGCTTTGAGTTGTTTCGTTCATCTTCTTATATAGCGTTTATTGCAAACAATTCGTAAATAGAAAAATTTATTTGTAATTGATTGTAAAGCTTGAACATTTAATTGTTTGCAAGAAAAAGTTCAACAATGTTTCTTTCTGCTAATGTTTCCTCTGTGAATCATATTTTTTTTTTATTCACTCTAAAGGTCCGTTGTTTGTTTTTATCGTGTAGTTCATTGAACCTTGCAATTTTCGTTCCGGTGAATATTGTTTATTTCCTAACTCTTTATGGACCTTGCCAAAACACACTAAAACGAATATTTTGTACGAAAATACCTATAAATAACAGCGCAACACCCCCATCCTAATAAAGAACGTAAATAAATCATATATGATGTAAAAGAAAAAAATAAAGATATGAAAACCTTTGATACAAAGTTATAAACAATGTTCTATTATTTTGATTGTAAAATTACTTAATTTTTGTCTGCAATGTGTACTTTCACGGTTTCAAGTATTTTCTTTTTATAGTATCTAATTTAAATGTCTTTGCCCATTTTCATGTAATTGAGAAACCGCAGTCTGTTGGGTTGGGGGGGGGGGGGGAATGTTCCGGAATTTTTAAGTGTGATAGGTGTTAAAAATTGGCTTATTTTTTGGATATGTTAAATTATTCATCATATATACACGATATTTTAAATAGAAACACTCAGGTATACACAATAAAAACTTATAAAATACCATTTGCTAACACTTAACCGGTAAACTAAGGGTGAAAAAAGGGACTTAAGTGGACAACTCCTTTAAATTTTTACATGGTAATACATACATCTTTTAAACACCAAAAAAAAAAAAAAAAAAAAAAAAAAAAAAAAAAAAAAAAAAAAATCAAAGTCACCTGCAACAATTCAAAAGTTTTAAGATAATTATATGTAAATTATGTACATAGTTGAAATAAAAATTGTTAACTATTTAAGTTTTTGTCAGGGTTACAGGGTTTTTGATATCTATTTGATATCTTTTATAACAATACTTCACAATCATGCATTGCCTTTCCGTATTATATACAAATAAACAAAATAAAATTATTCTTTCATACTCCAACACAATACTAAGAATGCAATTTATTACAATGCACAAACAGGCTCTTATGCAGAAAAACTATAATTGCTGAAATTTTTGGATGTCTGTTATTAACATTTTTATACTAAAACTTTGTTGAAAATTCATTTTACATATCTTTCAAATATCAACAAGCTCTTTAACAAAATGACAATAAAATACTTGGAAGTAATGTATATATAAATACATGTACACTAAAAGGGAATGCCTGCAAATGTTCAAAGTATAGCCATTGTACAACTGAGTTTTCGCAACAACAATCCTGTAAGAGACGATTGGTAGATAAACAGCCTTAAAAAATTAACCAATTCTGACCCGATCTCTCTTGATTTAGTAAGATTTGTGTAAAGATCTATATTGATGATGATAGACATAACATGATAACATTACATTTACAGAGGCACTGTAAAAAAATACCCATGCTTCACAGAGAGCTTAATGTTTAATCATATCATGGATAGAGAATTAACAACAATGGCACCAGTGGGTGTTATTTACAAATGTAAACAACAACAACAAAAATAAAGAGGCAACAACACAATCACAACCAAATGTAATGTAATAAAACCCCAGCTATTTGACAGGACAGGGTCTCTTTATGTAGTATGTTGGCTATTGTATATGTAAGCTGCATGCATATAAGAGAAAACGTTGTACTCATCAAATTCATTTCTAGAAGTGTGCACAAGGCAGGGAATTTTACAAAAATGATAAATAGAAGAGTCGTACACAAAATCCTGTTATTATATGGAATATATTTGTATATCAGAAATACATGTCGCAAAAGAAGATTTTTTTTTTGAAAAGTCATTTATTTTTTTTCTTTTGGTTGTATTTTAAACAACTATTTGTGTTGTTGCTTTCTGTCTGGAACCTTTTTATTAGATTTGAAGAATTCCTTGATATATGAAGAGGAGGAAAAACTCAAGAAAATGAAAATGCCTTGTGAAGAAGTCAAAATGGTCACTAGAAAGGAGAAAAATGAAATTTGCAAGAAACTATCTATAACCTGCAATATCCAGACTGATCCCGTCAAACAAAAGAGTTTGGCAAAAATAACCAGTTCTGATCTGTTTTCCCTTGACTTTTGAATATTTTTGTCAAAATCTATATTAATGATGGTGAGAATGAACATAAAAACATTGCAAAAGCAAGTCAAAAGAAGAGGAGCTATAAACGTGACGATGTTTTGGAAAAACCGTTCAACAAAACACACCCTGGTACCATAACCAATGCTACCATCTATATAGTAGGACAACAATACGTTAATGGACACAACGATAAACGGAAACAGATAGGTAAACAAAATATACTTCTTCAAAAGCCTTTTAACTTCGCTACCATACGTAGAATTACTTACGTAATTACTCCTAAAAGTAATAAACATATGTAAGCAGCAAATAAATAAGCAACAACACAGACACAACCAAAAGTAATGCAACAAAACTCCAGCTATTTGACAGGACAGGGTTTCTTTATGTAGTATGTTGGCTATCGTATATGTAAGCTGCATGCACATGAGAGAAAACGATGCACTCATTATATTCATTCCTGGAAGTGTGCGCAAAGCAGGGAATTTCAAATAAATGGCTAATAGGAGGACAACAGACAATATACTGATAGCATTGAGGATATTTGTCAAGGTTTCTAGTATCTCAGAAACATCTTTCGCCACGAAAGGGGCAGATTGAAATTTGACGCAGACTCTAATTTTATCATTGTAATCCATGATGTATTCTCCTAGATAAAAAAATTCATTGGAGTCTTTGACAATGATACGGTAATTATCACTGTCAAAGTTCACATCATCGGCATTAATAATGCGTTGAAGGCATATTAGTAATCTGCTAACAATTATACCATCAGCAGGGCGTTGGAAAACAACCAATTCATAATAATTTTTAAACAAGTGGTTGTCATTTTCTGGTATCAATTTCGACTTTTTTAGTGTTCTACTTATATTGCAAAAACTGATTCCTTTTAAGGCAAACGAGATTTTAACAGAGCCATCAAGAGTATGGTTTATCTTCAATATATGAGGAGTTTGCAACAGGTTGTTTTCTATAGTGTCTCTAACAAATGGCTTAATTTTCCTAGTACATAACAAAAAATAATGAAGCGTAATTTGCGTTTCAAAGTGAAATAGCCTTTGCTGATAAACCTTTATTTCACGTGGATTAGCTAGAAGATGCAATCTTTGAAGCTGACAATAATAAATGTAGGTGGAATTTGATAAAATTTCCATAACAGCAGACCTCACTTTGGATAAGACGTGTTCTATATCGTTCGTTGAGGAAGATACTCTAAGACTACATCGAATATGTAGATCATACTTCATGCTGCTGGGGGAAGTGATGATTGACTTGCAGGTTCCATCAATTAATACACGGCCCGGGAAGCAAGCATATTCTGAAGACTACAAAAATTTAAAAATGTAATTGGTTAGTATGTGAAGTGTTAATTACTGTATTCAGACAGACAAAAGAAGGTGGTTAATAGCAAATATTCATATATCCCGTTGCAAATGCAAGAAGGTACATGCGTCTTCCAAAATCGTAAGCATTAAAATTATAAATGATTTTATTGGTTTGAAATCTGCCAGTCAAAATATGACCCAATGATATGTTATATTTGCTAACAAATTCATTATAACGACCATGAATTTTACTAAATCCGGATTTTAAGCGAGGTTGTTGAAATATCTGTAACATCAACTTATCTGTCAGTAGCCTGCCTCAGTTAAGGAAATGATCGTACCCAGAGCATGTAGAGTTATTGATGATACTGTAGTGTGAAATTTCAACGTTTTATAGACATGAATTCGTGGGACTCCCAGTACCATAAAACACCAAAATTTCATCCCATCAAAGTTACTAGGGTAATAACTTTTCCCGTGGTAAAGGCCTAGGCTGCTCCTCAAAATACTTTTAACTTTGGACTATCATAATAAAATACACCCTTTATTGAAATGTCCTTCTTCTTATTAAATTTGCAACTATGTTTTTTCAGCCTATACTTAAAAAAGATCAATGAAACACAAAACATAACCATAAAAACAAACAAACACAACCAAACAAACAAAATGCAATGAACAAACACCGAATACTTCGTTATTATTTAAATATACTCCCGCAAACAAAATTGAGGGGGAATCATAGAATCATCAAATCCGTCTGCTTGTAGACATAATTTCGTGCGGACATGATCCAAAAGACTTTTCAATTACACATTTTAATGATGTGCAGCTTATTTTTTCATAATGATTGGGGCTTTTTTTTCATTTTACAGGTGTTTTATCAATTTTATGGACTTATTTTGGACAAGATGAAGATCAAAGTGTACAAAGGTATTGAATTATTGTTTTAACCAGAACTTTGAACTTGAGAAACATAACGAGCTTATACTTGAAACAAAGGTTGTTCGTAATTTGAAACTATGTCTTGACTCTAACCAAGGGTAATTTGGACAAGGCTATGGGCATCAGTTTTAGAAATATAAAATGTTTGCCTTGGCCATAAATTTAAAGTGGATATAAACATAAGAAGATTTTACTAAGCACAAAGGTTGCTTGAGACCAGAATGTACAACTCTGTTGCAATCATGGTCATCTAAACAAGATCAAGGTCACTAGATGTGCATCGTAGAATTTTTGTCATCAACATAATTTCATTATGAAATTATGAAGTAACTTAAGATCATTCTTGTCTACTGGGTTGATTACGATCAAAGGATATGTAATGACCATGAAAAAAGTCATTCAGGAAAGGTCATTGTCAAAGAGGTCAAACGTGTCAAATTTTATTGTCTCAATAAAGATCCAATATCTCACTCTGCGGTCAAACATCGATTTTTTTTATGACCGCTCAGTAAAACATTGGAAATGTTAGACTTTTTTAGTACAGATTTATATAGGAATCAATTTTTAAAGGTATAAAAATGTTAATTGAGTGGCTGAACAATCACTATTTACGTACTGAGTACGTTTGTAATTGAAAATTCAAGCATGTGATTTCCAAAAAAAAATTATAATAATAAAGAGCTGTCAATAATTAAAAAACTAAAAATCATAATAATTAAAAATTATAGAAGTGGTTAGCTTTTAAAATATCAGCAGGATCGGTATTTGTGACATTTCAGTTGTAAAATTTAATTTAAACAATTAAAACTTTCATATAGAAAATGTCTACAGTTGTGGAGAAGATATAAAGTCTATCCAAAAAATTTAGCATTTCCGACCACAAGTTAATTTTTATTAAAATTTGAGGAAATATCTGCGCTGCACATTCGTTGTGTTATTTCCCACTTTTAAATAAGAAAATCTAGTTCTATTGTTCTTTCCGCGAAGTTTCACATATATACCTATTTAGACTCGGCTTTGTTGAAAACAAAATCAGAAAAAATCGATTGAATTTGAATTGTACAAACAAAAGGTGAACGTTATTGGAAAATAATAGTTACTAACTTACCTACACAGAGATGAAACCCCCGATAATCAACAGATAATAGTAATGAAATCGTGTGCTGATTTTACAGGGCCGATTATAGGGCTTAATGTATCCAGCACTCTCCAAAACATCAAAAAATGTAATGATTTAAAGCTTATTGCCTGGTTTAATACTTACCTTTAACCTAACTTGAAATCTAGAAGCTTTCAGCGTCATCACCGGAACAAATAAATCTCTCATCAAGTGGTCTTTCGGTGGTGGATTAGTTCCTAAGACAGGTTTGCAGTCTTTCGAAGCGAGAAATTGATATGATTCATTATATTCTTCCATACAATAAGAACAAAATATGTTTCTATAAGGATGAAGAAAATCATCGTATTTTTCATTTGGCAATGATAAACATGCATTCCTGTACATAACGTGCTGGATATTAGATTCCTTACAGAAAAGTATTTTGTCAAATGCTTTCAAGGTATAAGACAAATTGCACAGCTGGCAATATTTATTTTTATATCTGCTTGCAGAGAGGAAAAACTGTTGATTTTTATTTTCATACGCCAAATTTTTATCCTGACCAACGCAAAATCGTTTGTCTGTAGTTGTGCATTCATTTTTAGTTTCTATAATCTTCACTTTATCTAGATGACATAAGACTACATCATTGACATTGTATACAATATCACATTTGTTCTTGAAGGCATGCGCAAGAACTTGGCTAAAGTATAAGAAAAAATCAAACTGTAATATACTATCACAAATAATGTTGATATCCAAAATTGTATATGGATCTGAAGAAAGAGAATCGTTTTCAAACGTATAATTAGTGTTGCAAAGGAAACAAAATATGTTTCTGAATGTAACTTTGTTTGATAATACAGGAAAGTCAAAGTCATTCAATTCTCCCTCACAAAGTTGCTTAATCTTTTGGTGTAAGACATTGTTCTCTATATTTATTCTCTCTTCATAACAAACATTCACAACTTGTAATTTTAATACTTCATTATATTTGGACACAGGCTTTTCTTTGGAAAAGATCGCCCTTGCGTTACTGACGCACTCAGTAGGATGTTTTAACGCTGTATCTAAACAACAGCTACATGGACTTTTGAACAAACATGAAAAGGAACAATCGCAGTTTCTAATGGTGGTGTTTTGTAAGATATTTGGCAAGATATCTTGGTTACAGATGCGATGTGGATAGACAGAAGCCATTTGAAATAGAAAAGGTTTCAACTGATCTGTTTTATATCTAGATGGGTACGCAGGATTGATTATTTGGTCCGTCATTGTTTCTGAATTAAAGATCTTGTTGATAATTGATAAATCTTTCAACACATTGTTGTAGAAAATTAAACGTCGTCCACTTAAAGTCAAACCCCGATCTTTAACAGTTTCGTATACATTACTGGAAAAATCAAGAAAAACATATTTCGTTGAGTGATCTGATGAGTTTTCGTGATGATTTCCGATATCATTTACTGACGGAATATTGCAAAGAAAACAATAAAAATTTCGATATGGATATGTCATATCTGACACAGGATTATCTTTACACAATTTTTGAATTTTGTTTGTAACGGATTTGGGACAAGTATTGATAGATTGCTGAAATCTTCTAATGTTTTTCAGTTTGCACAAGTAACAAAACACGTTTTTATAAAGTCTAATCTTATTCACATAGGAAGAAGAACATGCTTTCTGTAGATCCTCGTCATTATGACAAGGTTCCGTAAAATATTGATTATCTTCTAAATAGGTAGGGAAAACAATGTCTTTAAGTCTCGGTGAAGGAAAAAATATAACAAAACTGTTCCATTCTTTTATCATTTTTTGCATCTCTTCATGAGTTTCTATGAAATTGATGAAATTGGCATTCAGGTCAATAGATATGTCCCACTCCACAGTGTCTGATTCCTTTTCGTCGTTACATAAAGCACAATGGATGTTGTAGTATGTATAATTACTCGTAAGCGAGGTAACAAAAATTCTGTCTTTAAAATGGTTAGAGGGGTTTTGGCATCTATCAGGCTTTTCTGCAAACTCAGGACAAGAATCAACAACATGATATTTTGGGAGTACTGAATATGTTTTACTAAAGGGCGAGCGTTGAAAAACTGCATCATGGAATCGTGTCAATTTTCCTTTGAAAAATTTGTCAGGACAACATGTTTTCTCACGAACACAGTTATCCTCACAAGAACACGGTGGGCACCGTGACTGTATTGAATTCCTCTGGTATCCTGTCAATCCCGGCCAGTCTTTACAAACACCGTGTTCTCCACAAGCATTAATGTATATACCCATGAGTCTTGTAAGATTTAACTTTGAAGATGTGCAAATAATAGGAAGTAAAAACATAAAAATCAGTTTTGAAATCAATGGATACATAATGTCCTCTTTACTCAGAATAATGTCTTTGAATAATCTGAAAGTCAGGAAGATTGTAATGTCAATAAACCTTTTGAATTCATAGAAACAAAGTTTACAAATTTAAACTACCAACTAGATTTGACCAAAGTTAGCACTACTTTCAAATCTGAAAATCATTTTTAAAAGGATCAGATACATTCAAAACCTAATTAAATTAATCTAAGTATACCTCCGATTAGACACTATGTGAAAAAACTTACCGTCTAATGAAGCTAAGGTTTCAATCAAGATAGTCATATGAATGCTCAGGAATTTGAATTTTTCAGCTTTTGTAATCTTTCAAAGAATTATTAAATAGCACGGAAAAGAGATAATGTATGGATTTATATTTCGTAATACTTAAATTATAATGCTTAAATATATTTTCTAATCGGATTGAACAACTTTCTCAGGAGGGGATGTTCGCCTCGTAGTTTCTACCATAGATAAGTGTAATAGGTCTCTCTTTTTCTCTCTCTGTCTTCCTAATTTTTTAAGTGACATAACAGATGATTCTTTTTTAGTTTTGTGTGAATATGGTGTGTAAATCACACAGACTTGTCACCTAGCCCTATTTCACGAAGCGCGCTAGCACTTCATGAAAGATTTGCTTACGTGCTTACGTGCATGTCTGTATGATTTACACACCAATAATTCACACTTTACTTAAAAACATTCCTTATATTTACATTTTATATGTTTAAAAGCACCAAAAATATACTCAATATTTGAATTTCTCGCTGCCCTATATCGTTATATTTTTATTAACTCTTTGTAGCCTCATTGTGACGTCTCTTTAGCTCGAGTTTCTCCGTGTATATTTCCACGCGTGAGTATACAGGACACTTAATATCTTATCTTTTCGCATTTTGCTTCGTTTGTTTCGATCATATCAAAATTATCTCTTTTTTTCTAAATTTTATTCTTGAATATGTCATCAAAATCCTGCATTCTCTTACTGAGTTTCTTGAAAAAACTACATTCATTTCCATTTTGTTTCCATTCCATCTTAGTTTTAATAAACTAAATCTTCAACAGCAGCAGCAAAATCCCCAACTTTTATCCTTTTTCGGACATATTGTGCCAGCAACTGTCTGCCTAAATTTGGCTTCAGAAACATGATATGCCAAATAATGACTTGAATCATTTTATTGTCCACAGCAACAATATATGAAATGAGAAAGCGATAAGTAAGAGGATCTCCTAAATTAAAGGATGATAAGCTTTATAGACAAGAGGAATATTTAGACTTGGTTTTGCTAACAATAATGGAATGTTTTTCAAGTTAGAAGTAAGATTTAAAGAAAAACAAACATAACAAAACAAAAATAAATTAACAAATAAAAAAGGGGAAAAACATAAAGGTGAATGAACTGTGAACAAAACAGTTAAAGCCGTAAAGATGAAGTGGTATTGAAAACTGCATGTCATTAGCTGCATATTCACGATTCAAGCATTAAAACTGCTTAGATTTGAGATTATACCACATCAAGTTAAACTCTTAAATGGTATAATTAACATTTCTAACGAGTCACATTTGAGTTCGACTTGTAACGTAGGCCTATTTCATGAATCGCGCTAGCACCAATAATTCACAATAAACTTAAAAACATTCCTTATATTTACAATCTACATGTTTGAAAGCACCAAAAATACTCAATATTTGAATTTCTCGCTGCCCTATATCGTTATTAATATTCTTATTAACTCTTTGTAGCCTCATTGTGACGTCTCTTTAGCTCGAGTTTCTCCATGTATATTTCCACGTGTGAGTATACACAAAAATGGCATTCAAATCAATTTCATAGTTTGTTAGGATGAAAAACACAGCAAATATTAATATATTATATTAAATACATGTAAGTACTTACAATTAAGTTACAGCTATAGATATGTCATGAGTCAAGTCAAGGAACCTAACCCTCTATAAGACTTCTGAGTGCAATAAAATGAAAAAGGTGATGATAACAAACAGCATCCTTATCGAAATGAAAAGGTTTAAAAGCCATGCGAAAAAATGAAAATCAGGTTTCATCCAAATTGATTTTTTGACGTATGTTGTACTTCATATGAAGTATTTGTTCAATAGCTTGCATTTAATTTTGATTAAATGTATATTTGTGCATGATATTCATGTATTGCATGCATATGAACCCCCCCCCCCCTTGTACATACAAGTACTCTGAAGTTGACATCAAAAAGATGCTTGAGTTTCTGATTGACAATATCTATGTGGTTTTTGGAGACCAGATATTCCAATAATCTATTGGAATTCCCATGGGTACCAATTGCGCCCCGTTATTAGCAGACCTATTTTTATATTCATATGAAGCTTAATTTGTTCAAAATCTTTTACGAGAAAAGAAGAAAACACTTGCTGTGGCCTTCAACTCGACATTTAGATATATCAACGACGTATTGTCAATTAACAATGGTTATTTCCATTCTTATGTCGACACGATATATCCCGCTGAGCTTGAGATAAAAGATACCACAGAGTCTGACACATCTGTTTCATATTTGGATATTTTATTAGAAAAATACGTTAATGGTAATCTAACAACAAAGCTTTATGATAAACGTGGTGACTTTAACTTTTCAATCGTCAACTTCCCTTACTTATGCAGCAATATACCCTTATCACCTGGATACGGAGTTTATATCTCTTAGTTGATTCGATACGCCAGAGCATGCTCTACGTATGAACAATTTCTAAAACATGGTAAGTTATTGACAAACAAGTTGATGAAACAAGAATATCAGCAGTCTCGTTTAAAGTCATCATTTCGTAAGTTCTATGGTCGATACAATGACCTTGTCAGCAAATAAATCTATCATTAAGTCAAATGCTGACTGACTTTTTTCATACTAATTGTTATGCCATTATTTACACACTGAATTGTCGACGGATTTTTCCGTTATTTCCCGATCATGACAAGGAGCACACGGCGGTTGTGACCGGTCGGCAGGGGATGCTCACTCTTCCATGGCACCTGATCCCACCTCTGATGTCTTAGAGGTCCGTGTTTGCTCTGCTCCCATTTCGTAATGTTTAATGGACTTTTGAGCTCGAATACTGTTCGTTATCTTCACATATTTCATTAATAAGATCTTAGAAAATATTTTTAAAAAAACTTTTATATGATATAAAATTCATCCTTAAATGAGACCTATCCTATTCTCTCCCTCCCTACGGACACCGCTAGACTATGCACGGTAGAAATGTGTTTTGTACGGAACTTATGCTCTTCTTCTGTACTTGACCATTCTGCTTGATGTTTGTTTGGCATGAATAATAACTGGGCAATTTACAGTCGAGAAACGGTTAAACGGGACACCGACAGCAGGACCGTAAGTCTAATGTTCGAAAACCGTTTTGTCAGCTTCTCATGCGCTGCGCATCGTTTACGCGATACTCATTCGTCGCTGAAACGGTCTATTAGTTGACTGTTGTTTGTTCGGTACATATCTGCATGTTAATCGTACCGTTTTTATCCATTTTATGCGCTCCATGTGTTAAAAGTCTCCTACCGGTGAAACTGGAGGGGACTAAAGGTTTCCTTCTTGTCTGTCCTTCTGTTTGTCTGTCTGTCCCTCCATCTGTCTGTCGGTCTGTCCTACTTAGTTTTCCGCTTTTTTTGTAAACGCTTGCAGATATTAAGCTGACATTTAGTATGTCAGTAAACCTTGATGAGTTACAGATCGCTTCGATGATTTTTGACAGAATTATTGCATTTTTAAATCTTTAAGGGGAACCAGATTTCCCAATTGGTGTTTTCGCATTTTTTCTTAAGTCTTGCAGATATTGAGCTGATTTTTGTTATGTGAATCTACCTTAATAAATTATAGATCAAGTTCCACTTTAACAATTTTTAAAAAAGAATTATGGCCATTTTAATTTTCAAGGGGAACCAGAATACACTTGCTGGTAGGAGACTAGTATTGCTTATGCAAAACTCTCAGAATGTTTGTTTGCAAGAGCCTCTAAAAGTGGCAAGGATGACTTTCATCAATGTATCGTTCTGCCATCCTTTCTCATCCGTTTGTCGTCCGTTAACGCTATCCTGTAAGGTGTGACTGAGCCTTTAGGAATATGTTCTAATTATCTATTTCGCAGATTGTATCAAAATCCTTGGTCTACCGACATACCACTTCTTGGAACTTGAAACCATGGATACTAATTCAATTTGTTCAGCATGCGTAAAATAAGAAATTTATTTTTCTCCATATTCATAGACTTTTTCCGGTCTGTAATTTTATGAGATATAGTACTTTTAACAAGGTTCTCCATCATTTCAAATTTAACTGTGACTACTAATATTACTAATATTTGCGGCAATTTCGCGACCAAATTCGCGAAGAAACCATAGATTAATTGAAAAACACACAACTCTCCTTAATCACTAGTTTACTACACAAATGCTATTAATTATTATTTGTCAAATTGAAAAATAAATTTAATGATAAAAGCAATTATTGGATATCTAGTAAACATAATGTAAAATAAAAATTAGAATGTAAAACATTCTCATATGGAACTTTAAGAAACATACAATCAATTGAACAATCATTTAATCTATTTATTTTAATCTTTCAAATCATTACAATATTACGAATGCAATAGAATATACAAAGCAAAAACATGTTGATAAAAATATATGATTGTAATGCTAACTAAACTGTTGTTGAAAATTTTAAAAATCTTTGAATACCTACTAAAGCATTTTTTGTTAATATCTAGATTGATATTTGAAATGTTTATTTTACATACAGGTACCTTTAATTTAAATCAACAAACCATTTTCAACAAACAGACAATAGAATGTTTAATAGCTGTAAATCTTTAAAGAAGACATTCTGAAATAATGTCTGTCCACAATAAAATAATAAGTTGCATGCAAAATGTTCAAATTGTATAGCAAATATTCATCAGGGTTTTTTTTTTATTACAACAATCCTGCAAATGACGATTTTCGAACAAAAATAACCTATTCTCATCTGATCAGCCTCTTCATTCTGAAATATTTTTAAAGACCTATGTTGATGATGGTAAAATGGCATAATGATTCAAAACACGAGGGACCGTAAATAAAGAACTCAACATAACAGACTGTGATACTGTAGTATCATATTAAAATTAATATAATTGTTAATTAAATTACAATAAAATTACATTTGATTGTAATTGAATCATTACAATGATCAATTGTAATCATTGTCATGGATTACAATGATAAAATTCTAATTTTATCAATGTAATTCATGACGTGTTCACCAAGATAAAAAACTTCATTGGATTCTTTACAATGATACAATAATGATACGATAATTATTCATGTCAATTTTTACATCATTGACATCAGTAGTGTGTTGATGGCATGTAAGCAATCTGTTTACAATTATTCCAGCCTCAGGACGAAAAAATACAACATTCTGATAAAATTTAAGTAATGAGTGGTAATCATTTTCTGGTATCAATTTTGACTGTGTTAGCAAAAACTGTTTCCTTTAAAGAGGTTAGCTCCTCAGCTTTTGAGCAGATTTTTGTCTTGATCTCTATTTAAAAATTCTACATAATGTTTTAGTTCTTACAATGAATTTGGATTCTACAATGCTTATTAAGGTATATTCAATTAAAACCCCATGATTAAATTCCATACCGAAAACATTAAGCGAGGAACTATATTTTGTGGCGGAAGATTTTTTTAGAAGACAATTTTTCTCTTTCAAAGTATTTACAGCATCGTTAAGTTTGGATTCCTATTTTTACATGCAATCTGCACAAAGAGTTATTTAGTGAGGTGAAATATTTTATGCTGTTCCAAAATTATATATTAAATTAACTGTCATGAATTCTATCATCATATCTGACAAATATAGCAAATATATTGTGAAAGTCCTGGGGAAAAAATAGTCCAATTTAAGCCTAAAATTAACACTTTTTTGTAATATCTAAAAATAAACATCACAGACCCCACCCCCTTTTTTATTTTATTTTCTAAATATATAATATAATTTTAACCATTCTGCTTAAATTCAGAAAAATGTCATTACTTTCAAATGATTTTTTTTCTTTTTAAATATTTTATGCCAGATAAATGACAGTTTTTGAGTGCAGAAAAGTCAAATGAATGACTATCGAAGTAATTTAAAACTTTTTTTTATTGCCAAAAATTTTAATTGACTATTCAAGATGAAAAAAGACTGTTTTTGTTCCCATGATTTATTTAGATAAAAAATATTAGAGGAAAAACTTTGAAAAATTTGATTTATGTGTTAGACATAATTACAGTGCAGAAAGGTCGTATTAAATGCTCTGTAGTGCCAAACGAAGCACATTGACCCCCATATTTTGTTTTGATTTTTAATTAAGCTATGTGTGTAGATTCTAAAAACTATTTGAAAAAAAATCTTATTACTTTTGATAACAGGATCCAACTTCTTTAAAGAAGAACGAAACTCTAAGGACCGTCAATAGGTTTATTTTTAACATAAGAGGAGTTTGCGGCAATTTGTTTTCTACAATGTCTTTAACAAATGGCTTAATGTTCTTGTTATACAAAAAAAAATAATGTGAAGTGATTTGCAATTCAAAATGAAATAATTCTTGCTGATAAACATTGATACCACGTGGATTAGACAGAAGATATAATCTTTGACCTTCAGAATCATTAATATATGGGGAATTTCCTAAAATGTCCATCACAGCAGACCTTACTTTGGATAAGACGTGTTCTGTATCATTCGTTGAGGAAGTTACTCAAGACTACATCGAATATGTAGATCATACTTCATGCTGCTGGGAGAAGCGATGATTGACTTGCAGGTTCCATCAATTAATACAAAGAACGGGTAGCAAGAATGTTCTGAAGACTGCAGAAATATGTAGATCATACTTCATGCTGCTGGGAGAAGCGATAATTGACTTGCAGGTTCCATCAATTAATACACGGCACGGGTAGCAAGAATGTTCTGAAGACTGCAGAAATATGTAGATCATACTTCATGCTGCTGGGAGAAGCGATGATTGACTTGCAGGTTCCATCAATTAATACACGGCACGGGTAGCAAGAATGTTCTGAAGACTGCAGAAATGAACCTGAATTAACTGAATGTATTACTTTATACATGTATAATAAAGATGAAATATGTGTTAAATCAAGAAGTAACTTTATATTCAACAGATACAAAAAGAGGTCATGCTCTGTAGGATAGAAAATCTGTTTAAATTTCTGTGTGTTAAATATCTCTATTTTATTTTTACTAGACGCAGTTGCATTTTTCTTATAATATAAATTTCTTAACTAAAAACCTTAGTTTTGCTTATGAAAATTTTCAATCATTATCAAAACATCAGAAAATTTCATGATTAAGTACTTGTTTATTGGCTTACTTGCCTTGGACTCAACTTGTGATGTAGAAATTTTCAACGTCATTGTTGGAACAAATAAATCTCTCGTCAATTCTATTTCCGGTGGTGCAAAGACATATAGAAAACATAACGCCACAGTTCTGCAGCTAGGTCAAAGACTAATATATAAAACCATAACGGTACAGTTCTGCAGCTAACTCACATAGTTGCTTAATCTTTTGGTGTAGGAGATTGTTCTTTATAATTATTCTCTCTTCATAACAAAAATTCACAACTTGTATTTCTGATACTTCATAATATTCGGACAAAGGCTTTTCTACGGAAAAGATAGCCCTTGCGTTACTGACGCACTCAATGGGATTCATTTACGCAGTATCTAAACAACAGCTACATGGACTTTTGAACAAACATGAAAAGGAACAATTGCAGTTTGTAATGGTGGTGTTTTTTACGATATTTGGCAAGATGGCTTTGTTATAAATACGGTGGGGTTAAACAGCAGCCAATATTAAAAGAAAAGGTTCCAATTGATCTGTCTGGTGTTTAGACTGGTTTCTATGGCTTATGTTCAAAGTTTGACTTTTTATTGTTTCTGAATTCAGGATCTTGTGGATAATCAATGTATCGTTGAAAACATTGTTATAGAAAAGTAAATGTCTACCAATTAACCTTTTACCCGTATTTTTTGGTATATTCTTTTACGTCACTGGAAAAGTCAAGAAAAAATATATTTCTTTGCTTCATCTTTTTTAAAAGTTAGAAGACTGATTTCCAATATCATTCAAGGCATCGCTTCCATGTTGCCCTGTTTCCACTTCTATATGTAGCCGTTCTATACATAATTATGTCCGCTATTTATGGTTTTATCAAATGTTATACCATTATTTCCATGCCCATTCACCATAATCTTTCTTTCTAGCATCGATGCCAAGCACATTTCTATCAATACTATGATCAGGGACTGACGAAAATGACATGCACATATTGCTTTTAGTTATCACAACATATTTGTTTTATAACAAGTTTAAATTTAGTCATTTATTAATTAAATTAGCTGTCAAATTCATTAAAAATCGTCAGTAACGTTGATCCGCCATCCTTGTACACTACCACGTCCTACCGTACTCTTCTCTCTCTCTCTCTCTCTCTCTTACAGCTGTTTATCGAAAAATAAAGTAGACTTTCAATTAAATTAACGATAATTACCATGGAAGTGAAATCTAAATAAATATTATGAAAATTATCTTATACATAGTGTTATATTAGGGGAGTAAAGATGAACTCTGTAACAGGCGTTTTGGAGTTTATTTATAAAATTTATTACTCAGAATGGCGTGTGCCATCCTAGGACGATTTGAAAAGGTCATACAGCGAATCTCAGTATGGTTTATAAAGTTCAGATGAATATTTTGTCCCGCAGGCCTCTTAAATCATTTTTAAAGCCAATTTTAACAGAAATGATAAGTTTACTAACTTTCCATCATCATCTAAGTGATCAATTATAATTAAGAACGTCTGAAGTTATCTCCTCCTAGTCATATAGTCATATTCACTGATTTATACTAGTTATTGAAATGTTGCATTGCAATTTTTTCAAAAACAATATTACTTGCATTTTCAGATGTCATGTCCTTGTTGACAGCAAGGATATGGACTCAGGAAAAATTACTCCCTTAAACCCCAAAGCATTCCATAGTTAAGTTTCAGACAAGGTCAAAGTATCAAAGTATTACAGTTAACGTAATTACTATTTAGAAGTATATTTTTATGTACATTATTATAATTAACTATAGAAAGTTTTATTAGGGTTACACCAATTCTTACGAACATATAAACCGCCCGCGTGGCGCAGTGGTTAGAGCGTCTGCTCTAGAGTCGCGAAGTAAAGAGTTGATCCTTACGTCACGGGTTCGAATCCCATATGAGTGAAACATTCTCGAGAGGGACGTTAAACAACATACAAACAAACAAACAAACAAACGAACATATAAACCGAAATCCCGTGTCGTAGAAAATGCTGGCACAAAAAATATTTCTCACTGCTCAGTGGTCATAATTGGCGAATACATGTCTAAATGTGCAGCTCTCTATAAAGCAATTGATGGCGTCCCAATGTGTGAGAAAATATTAAAAGGGCGTAAGATAAATAAACAGCAAACTAACCAATCTTGACTCAGAATCTTGTGTTCTCTTTCCATGAGATATACAAACAAGCATAAACTTATTATACATTTAATTGTTTATTACAGCTTCGGTACAATATCTGACGTCAATTTGGAATCAAAAGATGAACTGATATACACATCTTTTTCATCTTCCTTCCAAAGAAGAAGAAAAAAAACATGTGAACAATTCAATAAATACTCTTTCTGGTTCTAAAACATATGAACAATTCAATAATACCCTCTCTGATTCTTCATCATATATAAACAATGATTCATTTATACCCTTCCTGATTTTTAGGTCATCTGAGTCACTAAGGTGACCAATTGCTATCTGTTTTCGTCCGTCATAGCGTAGTATGTCGGTCGTAAACTTAAGAACATTTTCAGCTTCTTCTCATAAACCGCTACACCAATTTCAACCAAGTTTGGTATAGAGCATTTATCGGCAAAGGGGGTTAAAATTATGAATTTCATGGTTCCTGTCCCCTGGGGACTGAGGAGAAAGGTCAAAACCATCAAAATTAATGGAATTTTCAAAATCCTCTTCTTTACTTCTGGATATCAAGCAGTCATACTATTGGCATGGTTATGGCAAGCAGTGAGTCCTTCACCAAAATTCTGAAATTCATAGCCCAATTAAGGATCAGGGGTTCAAGAGGTAGGTTGGGGCTCAACTGATTATATAGTGAAAATGCAAAAACTCCTTAGAAAGCTTCCTCTCTACGCCTGTATATTTAGCAGGCAAACTATATGCACGGTTATGATGAGTTAGGGTGTCTTTTTTCAAAATTGTGAATGCCATGACCCCTGGGTCTGAGAGGTTCTGGTGTTAGGGCGGGGCTGTATTGAATGTATAGTTAAAATCCATAATTTCTTTGAAAATCATCTCTGTTCCTGGTCATTAAACAAAAAAAAATTGTGCTTTGTTATGATGAGCAAGGGTTCTTCTTCCAAAATCGTGAATTTCATGGGCCCTTATTTGATCATATAGTGAAAATACCTAAATTCTTCAAAAAGCTTCTTCTCTGCTTCTTGGCATAAGGATGGGGCTCTAGTGATTATATAGTTAAAATGCATTTAGTCTTTGAAAATTTTCTTTAATCCTGGGCATCTAAGAGGCAAACAGAGTGTAAGTTGTAATGAGCAATGGTATTTTTTTAACTAGATTTGTGAAATTCTGGACCACTGGATCAAGTGTTCTTGTGTCGGGTAGAGCTCTATTGATCTTGTAGGTAAATTTTTATTCTACTAAGAGAAGTTATTCACCTTTGCCATTCACCTACGATATCTAATCACTGTAAATAATGTGATTGATATGTCAAGTAATTAAAAGAATTATACAAGAATTTTGAATGTATAATACAAAAAGTACTCTAAGACTTTTGTTTTATTGTTTGAGTAGACTCTTATGTGATTAATAAATAAATTTGAGACAAAAATACCGTATCTTTGTACAATAAAATCTCTTCAAAGATCAAGAGAGGCCAGTGTGAGAGGGAATACTATAAGTGATCAAGCACTTTTGTTTCGTTTCGTCTGCATGGTGATAGTGACAGATCGGAGTTTATTAGCACTGACAAGTACAAGCAAGTAAATAGATCTAATTTCAGACTTGTTACTGAGTACTAGACTATTTTGTTGATCCCTGATCATCCTATTTATCTCGCTTTTGTGTACCATATCTTCATCTATTAGTTCATTTTGTTTTATGTCATACTTCGTTTGATCCTTTAGAGATTTGTATTATAAACATGTGACCGTTCAGGCCTTTGGGCCTCTTGTTAAACATATAAACAATTCAATAATATCATTTCTGATGCTTAGATATACAAACAATTCAATAAGACCATTTCTGATTCTAAAACATTTAAACAATTCAATACTTGGCAGTACCTTATCTTATTCTGGAAACTAACACCCTTTTTTATTTTAAGGAAATGTGAATTCAAAATACAGGATGTCCCAGAATATATAATGCCATTTCATGATTATGTAGAACATAATGTAAATGAATACTGAATTACAACAAATGCATCATAAACATTGCATATGCTGTCCAATTTTATTCACACAATTTGACGGACATTAAAAGGAAAATCATGAGTTCACTTTGAAAAATGCTACGGTTTTAAATGACGTCCAATCTGGGAAATTGTCATGTCCAGACATTGCACAAAACACCTTGACTTAAGACAACAGTGCATGTCTCGAAAGTTATCTTCTTGGTTAATTTCAGAATTTAAGTATACTTTTTAGATACGTTAAGGATTTAGGTTTGGGTTTAGTAACAGTAACCTTAGACTGCAAGAATTTGATAATTACAGTTTTAAAAGAGGGCAGTTCTTTTCTTTTGATAAATCCGTTTTGATTGAAATACAATTTTTAGCATATTTTTGATGTCATTTTGTGGCATCATAATTCCAAATGTGTGAGAATTTTTTTTACTGGAATATTTTGTTGTTAAAATTATTTTTATTAATGAGACTGTATCAAAGGATCAAGGCATGACGGTTATCCAAATGGTATCATATATTTTGGGACACTACGTACATAAAGTCTGGATATTTTCTCTCGGTTGCTTTCTCTATATTTGACTCACCTCAATGAAAAAAGAGAATCTTTCTTTAGGAAATCATAAACGTCACAACAAAGGCAAATAATGAACTTTGAAATATGCTGTCCATAACATGCCGAATCAATACTGACACTAACCAAAAAAGTTTGGTGAAAATAACAAGTTCAAATATAAGTAAACATCACACTATCCAAGAAACTGTGTGCAAAGCAGAAAACATCAATAAAATGATAAACAGAAGGGCTATAACATAATACAGATTATTTCGATATTAATCAAGGTATCTAGTATTTCAGAAATACCTGTCACAATAGAGGATTCAGATTAATGCCTATCGGAGATTCTAATCATGTTATCTGTATTATTGTTATTATACCCCCACCCGCTTGAAAAGCGGGGTGTATAGTGCTGGGGGTGTCCGCCTGTACGTCTGTCCGTTATGCTTTGGGGTATCCATCTCATCCACAACTCTTATACCACTGAATGAATTTAATGAGACTTTCACAGAATCTTTGTTACATAGAGTCCTTGTACACCTCCTATTTTTTGTTCGGTTTATTATTTCGGGTTTCCATTAGCAAACGATAGACACTGTCATTCTTTCTATAATATTGAGGGGTAGCCATCTCTTTTCCGCAACTCCTCCTATACTACAGAATAAAATTTAACGATACTTTCACAGAATCTTTATTACATAGTGCCATTGTGCACCTCTTATTTTCTTTAGATCTGACACTTAATTCAGGTTTCCCATGGCAAAACATGGACTTTGCCATTATAATCATATGGGAGGCGCAAGGGGGGGGGGGGTATCATTTTGTGAGCTCAGTGCTCACAGTACCTCTAGTTACTATTATATTCTTATATTCTGTTCTGTTTCCTTTGAACACTTTAAGATGTATTTTTACATATTTTTGGGCTATTAAGTCTTTTTGAATGCAAGTCACTCAGAAACTTGTATCATTCTGTCTTGAGCGTTTATCTAGATTTGAAATATTTCTTAACATAAGAAGAGGAGGTAAAACTCAAGAAAATAAAAATACCTTGTGAAGAAGTCAGAATTGTCACAACAAAGGAAAAAAAGGAAATTTGCAAGAAACTATCTATAACCTGTAGTATCCAGACAGATCCCGTCAGGCAAAAGAGTTTGATAAAAATAACCAATTCTGATCTGTTTTCCCTTGACTTTTGAATATTTTTGTTAAGATCTATATTAATGATGGTGAGAATGAACATTATAACGTTACAAATGCATGTCAAAAGAAGAGGAGCTATAAATGTGACGATGTTTTGAATAAAGCGTTCAACAAAACACACTTTGGTTCCATAACCAATGCCACCATCTATATAGTAAGACAACAATACGTTAATGGACACAACGATAAATGGAAACGTATAGCTGTACAGAATATACTTCAGAAAAAGCTTGGTCACTTGACTACCATGTAAAATATTACTAACATAATTACTTCTAAAAGTAATAAACATGTGTAAGCAGCAAATAAATAGGCAACAACACAGGCACAACCAAAAGTAATGCAACAAAACTCCAGCTATTTGACAGGACAGGGTCTCTTTCTGCAATATGTTGGCTACTGTATACGTAAGTTGCATGACATTAGAGAAAATGTTGCACTCGTCACATTCATTCCAGGAATTGTGCGCAAAGCAGGGAATTTCAGATAAATTATAAATAGGAGAACAATAGACAAGATACTGAAAGCATTGAGAATATTTGTCAAGGTTTCTAATATCCCGGAAATACCTGTCACCATGAAAGTGACAGGGTGAAACTTTGCGCAGACTCTGATTTTATCACTGTAATCCATAATGTATTCTCCGATATAAAAAAATTCATTGGACTCCTTGACAATGATACGGTAATTATTTATGTCAAAGTGTATATCATTGGAAGTAATAATGCGTTGAAGGCATATTAGTAATCTGCTAACAATTATTCCATCAGCAGGGCGTTGGAATACGACAAATTCATAATATTTTTTAAGTAAGTTGTAATCATTTTCTGGTATCAATTTCGACTGTGTAAATATTCTACTTAAATTGCAAAAACTGATTCCTTTTAAGAAGAACGATATTTTTTAGTACCATAAATAGTATGGTTTATCTTTAACGTATGGGGAGTTTGCAGCAGGCTATTTTCTACAGTGTCTCTAACAAATGGTTTAATAATCTTGCTATAGAGCAATAAATAATGCAGAGTGACATCCATTTCTAAGTGAAATAACCCTTGCTGATAAATCTTGACATCACGTGGATTAGCTAAAAGATGCAAACGTTGAAGACGACAATCATAAATGTAAGTGGAATTAGATAGAACTTTCATAACAGCGGATCTCACTTTGGATAAGACGTGTTCTGTATCGTTAGTAGAGGATGATACTCTAAGACTACATAGGATATGCAGATCATAATTCATAATGCCAGGGGACGCAATAATTGGTTTGCAGGTTCCAGCTATTAATGTACGGCCCGGGTAGCAAGTATAATTGGAAGACTGCTGAAATTAAGCAAAAATTATTAACAAACTATGATGATGATGTTGTATGCATTAATTGAGAAAAAAAATATATTTATGCTTACTTGATACAAAAGAATTCTCACTACGTAGGATGGAATATGTTATAAAATACCGTGTGTTAAATATTTCTTTGGGACTTTCTTTTATAAAGGACAAGTTTCTTTTAAACAAATGAATATAAATGTATTAACCAGACACTATATTTTTATCATAAAACTTTTCAATCATTACCAAAACATAAGGAAATATTATAATTAAAATTGATGCTAAATGGCTTGCTTACTTGCCTTAGACTTAGTTTGGAATAATGAAGCTCTCAATGTCATTGTTGGAACAAATAAATCTCGCATCAAGTGGACTATAGGTGGCGAATTATATCCAAAGACAGGTTTGCAGCCTTTTAAAGAGTATGATTCACTATACTCTTCCATACAATAAGAACAAAATATGTTTCTATAATGATGAACAAGATCATGGTGTTGTTCATTTGGCAATGATAAGCATGCATTCCTGTACATCATGTGCTGTATATCAGACTCTTTACAGATAACTACTTTGTCAAATACTTTAAATGTATTATAAGATTTACACAGCTGGCAATATTCATTTTCATGTCTGCAAGCAGAGAAGAAAGATTGATGACGTCTATTTCCATACTCCCAATTCTCATCTTGATTCACACCAAATCTTTGTTTTTCTGCAGCTTTACATTCATGTTTTGTTTCGAAAGTCATCAAATGATCCACGTGACATAATACTACTCCATCAAAATTGTATATAATGTCACATTTGTTCTTGAAAGCATGTGCAAAAACTTGGCTAAAGTGCATTAAGAAATCAAACTGCAGTGGACTGTCACAGAGAATGTTTATATCCAATACTTTATATGGATCCGAAATAAGAGAATTGTTTCCGATAGTATAATTTGTGTTGCAAAGGAAACAAAATATATTTCTGTATGTAACTTTGTTTGATAATATAGGAAAGTCAAAGTCATTCAATTCTACCTCACATAGTCGCTTAATATTTTGGTATAGCACATTGTTCTCTACATTCATTCTCTCTTCATAACAAACATTCACAACTTGTATTTTTGATACTTTATAATATTTGGACACAGGATTTTCCTAAGAAAAGAATGCCCTTGCATTTGTGACACACTCAGTCGGATGAATTAAAGCGGTGTCTAAACAACAGCTACAGGGATTTTTGAACAAACATGAAAAAGAACAGTTGCAGTTTCTAATGGTGGTGTTTTGTACGATATTTGGCAAGATGTCCCGGTCACAGATGCGATGTGGATAGGCGGCAGCCATTGTGGATAGAAAATGTTTCAATTGATCTGTCGAGTATCTAGATGAGTTTTGAGGATTTATGGTTTGACTCTTTATTGTTTCTGTTTTCAAGATCTTTTTGATAATTAATACATCATTGAAAAGAATGTTGTAGAAAATCAAACTCTTCTTGCAAAGTTTGTACTTCGTTTTTCAAAAGTTTCAGATACATCACTAGAAAACTCAAGGAATACATATTTCTTTGCATCATCTTTCAGGGAAGAAGAATAAATTCCCGTATCATTCATTGTTGAAATATTACAGAGAAAACAATAAAAATTTCGGTGTGGATATGTCAAATCGGACACGGGATTGTCTTTACACAATTTGTGAATCGTGTTTGAATCTGATTTGGGACAAGTATTGATGGAAGGCTGAATTCTTTTGATCTTTTTCAATTTGCATCGGTAACAAAACACATTTTTATAAAGTCTGAACTTGTTTTGTTCATATAAGAAGAAGAACAAGCTCTCTGTAAAACTTCATCACCAGGACAAGATTCTTCCGTAATAATTTCATTTTTCCTCAAATACGTTTTAAAAACAATGTTTTTTTAGTTTAGGCGAAGGAGAAAATATGACGAAACTATTCTGTTCTCTAATTATTCTTTGCATTACATCATCAGATTCTATGAAATCGATGTATTTGGTATTTCCATCAATAGATATTTCCCACTCCACGATGTCGGATTCCTTTTCACCGTTACACAAAGCAAAATGGATATTATAGTATGTATAATTACTCACAAGTGAGGTGACAAAAATTCTGTCTTTTATTCCGTTGGTAGGATTTTGACATTGTTCAGGTTTCTCTGCAACTTCTGGGCACGAATCAACAACATGGTATTTTGGAAGGTCTTCATACCTGTTACCCAAGGATGACGCTTGAAAAACTGCATCATGGAATCTTGTAATTTTCCCTTCAAAAAACTTATCAGGACAGCATTTTTTCTCGCGAATACAGGAATCCTCACAAGAGCACTGTGGACAGCGTGACTGTATTAGATTACTTTGATGCCCTGTCAATCCTGGCCAGTCTTTACAAACGCCTTTTTCTCCACAAGAATTAATGTATATACTAATAAGTCTTGTAAGATTAAATTTTGAAGATGTGCAAGATGTAATATAGGTTAACACAAAAACCAACTTTAAAATCAATTGATACATGATGTCTTCTTTTCTTCGAAAATAGTATTCTTTGAGTGTTCTGAAAGTGAGAAAGTTTGTAGTTTTCATAAAACCCAAATAAATACATAAAACATTTTTGTTTACAAAACATCTCGTTGTAGGAGGGGTGATCAAAAAGGTCGCGAACTATCTCTATATTTAAAAAAACACAATTCAGATCAGAATGAAATTTGGCACATATAGTCATACACATGTTCTATAAATAGCAGATATTAAATAATGTTTTGCTCCGTGTTTGTGACGTCACAATGTGAAAATGACGTCAGTATGTAGGTCACTTGTGACAAAAAATGGTTGACTCAGTCTTACTCGAGCAAAGAACGGCTGTAAAGTTTAACGTATATCTTGGAAATTCCTTTGCAGTAGAATATGATAATTTGTACAAGGTTTGTGAAGACAAAAAGACTTACCAGAAGTTCAATCATTAATTGGATTGAATGTTTTAGTGAAGGCAGGGAGATGGTTAAAAATGATGTTTGTTCTGTTGACCAGCGAAAGCAAGCCAGTAAAAAGATGTGTCCTTAGTTGAGCAATTTGTTTTGAAAGATCGCCAAGTTACAGAAAGAAAAATAGTTGAATATCTGAGCAATAATATAATTATTAAATCCCTAAAATATCGTTTACTATAGACTTTAAACATATGAGATATGAAAAAAAGAAGGCACCCATACTTTTCCCACATTGGATAAACGACGCTCCCGACACAGAGGACTCGGGTTGTGATGGTCACCATGCTAATTCTGGGAAGAGATATCCTTATCCACCCATCCTATTTCCTAGATGTGGCCATTTCTGACAGATGGTTTGTTTTTGTTACAAAAAATTACTTGCATGGTAAGAAATATAAGACTCGGAAAAATCTCTTAGCTTCTATGAACAGACCGCTACAAAGCATGTCACGTGACCGCCTGGATCTCGTGATTCGCGCATGGGCAGAACAATGGCAGATGTGCATTAAAATCGGAGAGGACTACTTTAAAAAATAATGGACACTGAAACCTCATTTTATTTCTTTTAAGGAAATTATTCAATTAGTTCGCGAACTTTTTGATCACCCCTCGTATATACTTAATTTAGAAATGACAAATCTCTATCAATCACAATGATATGTACAAACTGCTGGTTATAAGGTGCAAGTGGAAATTGAATTATTATTCATAAACGTTGCAATAAAGGACTAGGTCTGATTTTTTTTTCGGGAAAAACTAAACGGTCTGAATTTTTTCGGGAAAAAATAAACACTTCATTCATATCAGTTCTCCTCAGTTGAACGCTTTTTATATAGGTTGATACATAAGAAGATATTTTCATTTCAATTTTTAAATGTTCAAGAATTAACTTTTGAAATTCTTTCAGGCAACCAGTTCTAATTATCTTCACCAAATACAATATCATCTATTCAAGAAGGAAATTTTATCTGAAACTTTTTATCAATATTACATTTTAATATTAGCTGTGTTACATGTAAAGCTACAGAGTTTGAGTTACCTTTTTTTAATAAGGGTGAATTTAAAAAAAATGACCGAACACATATTTATTAATATATAATATATCAATCTGTACAAAAAATACAGGTAATGGGAATAAATTTCTATGACTCAATATATGTCTTTAGATAGTGTCTAAATACCTGCCAAATATCTCATTGATATCTCAATTCACAAAAAAGTTATGCCCAAAAATGATGCTAAAAATGTCAGGAGTGCAACACCTTTTGTGACATTTTGAAAATTCAATATTTGTTTAAGATCTGTGAAATAAATAATAATGGCTTATGTCGGAAATAAAGACTTTTCTGATTATATTCAAAGTATTGAGCTTTAAATGTATAGACAGTAGCAACTTTTGTTTGACCAAGTTGTGGCCATGGCTGATGTTGAAAAAAAATGTTATACCATGTTATGAGTGCAACAGAAAAAAAATGTAGTTTTGCCAAAAAACCCCATCGATTTTAAAAAATCTGAAAGACATTTAGGTCAAAAAAGAATTTTCAAAGTGCTAAACAATAACTGATATACATTTTAAAACTTAAAAATGTTATATAAATCACAAGCAGCATTAATGAGAGTCAAGTATCTGAGCATACCCAATGATGTCAGAGTGCAACATTTGATGTTCCTCCGTATGAAAAAAAAATTATCAGTATATGATTCTCTGGTTTTTATTTTGGAAAAAAGAGACATAAAAATCATTTTTACCAAAGAGATTTATCAATAAAAGGGTCTGTTTGTGTTTCAGATCTATATTTCTATGGTCAGAAGTGCAACACATTTTTTTTGAAGATTCAAGTTATATACTTCTATTCATGCTAAGAAATATTCTTTAATTAATAATGATCTATTTGATTAATTAATACTAAATTATTGACAGTCTTATTATTAAAATCCTTCTCTTTTTCAATTTTATCAATTCGGATGTGTTTTTATCTTTTCTTTTATTTTTTTTATGAATGTAAAAAATAAACACATTGAAAAATTGTTATAAAATTCAAGTAATTCTACCTCAACTTCACTGAAACAACAGAACATGTTCTGATGTAATTTTTTCTTCACAAATCTACTTTAAAGACTTTCATGCTCTTGGTCAGGATTACAACAAATTGCAATCAAGGTTTAGATCTAATCATTTATATCCCTGATACCATTTGAAGCATTAAAAAACCATGATTTCTTTTTATTATTTATTTTATAGAAAGTCTTTAACGTTACAGTGATATTTTCTTTTTTCAAATAAAGTTTTACTAATAAAAATTCTGAAACCTTTTTATCCAGCCGTCTATTCTATTGCAACTTCAGGAATTTTGACTAAATTGCATGTACAATATGATGATATAGGTGAAAAATATGCTATGGGTAGTTGAATTTTTTCAAAAAATTTCAATTTGGTGGTCATTATTTTTCTAATTCTGCATAAAATGATTAAATACATTCAATACTTTTACAAGTCGTGTTCAAATGTTGTATTAATTAAACACTTACCGATTAAATAATGCACTTTTTTTTTATCATTCCCGGCTAAAATCTATAAAATAATGATCATCTTCCCTGCATAGCTTGGAAAGTAAAAAATATTTGGATATATGTTAAGTATCACATCATGTCTAGCATAAATGTATAAGAATGTCTAGCACATGTTTGTTTGTTTGTTTGTTTTTTTAATTTAATCGGTTACAGGTATTTTCTTTAGAGTCATGAATCAGCGTCATAATACTTCTTGTCTGATGAGATAAAAAAAAGCAAGTTCCCTCTCTCTCTCTCTCTCTCTCTCTGGGTTATCAAAGAGTAACCGGTTACTCGAGTCCAAGTATCAAAGACTAAAACAGTTCTCGCGTACTGAGAGAAAACCGTACCATATTATTTTCTTCTTTATTGTAGTTCTTTGTTGAGCACATTCTGATTTTAAATACCAGTATCTAAATAACCTTGATTAAATTTAAAACACTGTCATCTTTTTATCTTTTTACAACTGGGTTTTTAGGACTTATGATCTGGCTCTTTCTTGTTTCTGAATTCAAGATCTTGTGAATATTTACTAAATATTTGAAAACGTTGTTGTAGAAAATCAAACATCTTCGAGCTAATGATGTACCTCGTTCTTGAACAGTTTAAGATACATCACTAGATACTGTAGACGTACTTTTTTCCGCGTGGGATTGATTTGTGCTATGAACACGGTCACAATTATTCTCCACTATATATTCAATAGATCCCCTACATGAACCTCTGGCTCTGGGGCCACAATTTTGGAAGAGGTATCCTTGATCATCATAACCATGCACTTAGTTTATCTGCTGAATACCCAGGAGCAGAGAAGATTTTCAAAGAATGCATTTTCACTATATAATCAATAGAGCCCCCCTCCTGCAGAACCCCTCACCCTGGGGTCACAAATTTTAAAAGTTTGGAAGGGCCGCCCTTGGTCATCATAACTATATACTTGGTTTATGAAAATGTGTGCAATGTTTAAAAATCTTCTTTCTTACTCCTGGACATCAAGCAGTCAAACTGTAGGCATGATTGTAATAAGAATTGAGCCCTCTACAAAAATTGTGAAATTCATGGCCCCAGGGCCAGGGGTTATGGCGCTAGGACGGGGCTCTAATGATAATATAGTGAAAATGCATTAATTCTTTAAAAAAATCTTCTCCTGTGCTTCTGGGTATTTAGACGATAAACTAAGTACCAAGTTATGATGAGCAGGAGTGCCTCTTCCAAAATTCTGAATTTTGTGGCCCCTGGATCAGGGGTTCTGGTGTTTGGGTGGGGCTCTAATGATTATATAGTGAAATGCATTAATTCTTTGAAAATCTTCTCCTGTGCTCCTGGGTATTAAGTCGAAGAACTAAGTACATAGTTATGATGAGGAAGAGTGCCTCTTTCAAAATTGTGAATTTTAATCATGGACCCTGGATCAGGGGTTCTTTTGTTTGGGTGGGGCTCTATTGATAAGTTAGCAAAAATGCATTTCATGCTTTGAAAATCTCTTCTCCGTACCTGAGTACTAAGCAAACAAACTAAACGCATTAATATCAATGTAGATGTATTAAATATACTTATAACTAAATGTGCCCTTTCTTTGCCCCTGGATATCTAGGAGGCAAACGGAGTTCAAAATTGTAATAAGTAAAGCAAATGAGAGTTACTCCCCTTTGCTAGATATTGTTAATCAAGAAATCATCGTGTATAGTTTAATTAACAGGGTATTTGATTGATTGAGGATACAAGAAAGAATGTTATATATATAGAAACAAAATAAAAATGAATGTTTGGTTTAAATGAGCAAATCATGCTCAAAATGAGATTCTTGCCTGGAAAGCAATATAAAAGATTGACATAAAGATTATTTACATATTTAGCAAATTTGTAATTGTACACAGTTTGTCTACATTGACAGTAGATGAGTTTTTATCACTGGTAGAGTCAACAAGAGACTGGATAAAGTTGTTTTCTACTTTATCAAAGTGAACAAAGAATCACAGAGAGCCAGATGACTTATTGTAATTAGACAAGTGGCAAATAGCCAGTTGTATACCCAAGTCTGTGTATACTGAATTAAGGCAAGTGACAAAAACATAACTGTATATATATTGAATACCTTGCACAATCGACAAGTGTCCATTGTATTTGTATATTTTGCATTCATTATCATCCCTGCAAGACTTGGGGAAAACGAAGCATGATTCCAAGGAGATCATTCGAGTCTAGCACTACAATAAGCAAGAGTATTTTGCCAGATTTTTGAAATTCTAAGGCAACTTAATTTGCTTCGTCTATAAGTTAATTTCGTTTTATACTTCTATGGACCCTTTACAGTGTTGTATTATACTCAGGTGACCGTTAAGGCCCTTGGGCCTCTTCTTTTAAATTTCTGATATGAAAAAATCATATACATGTTTCAGTAAATTGAATTTGTGATCCTTCAACTGGCGTCGGAATTTCATAAATATTATGGATTCTGTAGAGGATTATGCCAGGAGATGGGCCAGAAATGAAAAAGAAGACCTTGACACTTTGTCAGAATGGATCAAATGTTTCAGATGTACGTTAAAATCGCGCATTAAAAGATTAAGGGGCAATATGAGAACCATTTATCCTTCTGTATTCAATAATCCAGAAGTGAAAAAAGAATTAGATATATTACATGATCAGTACGTACTGGTCCCTGCTGACAAAGCAGGTAACAACTTTGTCTTTGTTTGTAAGGCTCATTATATTAAATATATTTTAGAGGAACTTGGATTTAATTCTACAAGTGGTAATCCAACTTATACTCATAGTTCCCTTTCTAAGGAAGAAATTCTTCAAAATCATATGTCAGTTTTGAATATTTTTAATATTCCAAACAACCAAAATGAATTTGAATTACCATATATATATATTGGATTCCGAAAATTCATAAAAATCCTTACAAACAAAGATACATAGCGGGTTCCAGTAAATGTTCAACCAAGCCTCTTTCTTTACTCCTCACTAAGATATTAACAGTAGTGAAGGGGAAACTTCAAGAGTACTGTGCAACAATATATTCGAGAAGTGGTGTAAATCAGATGTGGATACTTAAAAATTCCAAGGAACTTTTGGAAAATTTGAAATCACGGGATTTTACAAAAATCAACAGCTTAAAAACTTACCACTTTTCAACTTTATACACAACTATTCCCTACGATAAATTAAAGTCCAGGCCTTTTGATATCATTGACACCTGCTTTTTCAATAAAAATGGAACTCGTAAATTGACTTACCTTGTCATTGGACATTTGCAAAATTATTTTGTTAAAAAACATTCTGATTGTACACAAAAGTACTCTGAAGTTGACATTAAAAAAGATGCTTGAGTTTCTGATTGACAATATCTATGTGGTTTTTGGAGACCAGGTCTTCCAACAATCTATTGGAATTCCCATGGGTACCAATTGCGCCCCGTTATTAGCAGACCTTTTTTGTATTCATATGAAGCAGAATTTGTCCAAAATCTTATACGTGAAAAGAAGAAAACACTTGCTGTGGTCTTCAACTCGACATTTAGATATATTAACGACGTATTGTCAATTTACAATGGTTATTTCCATTCTTATGTCGATACGATATATCCTGGTGAGCTTGAGATAAAAGATACCACAGAGTCTGACACATCTGTTTCATATTTGGATATTTTACTTGAAAAGAACGTTAATGGTAATCTAACAACCAAGCTTTATGATAAACGTGATGACTTTAAGTTTTCAATCGTCAACTTCCCTTACTTATATGCATCAATATACCTTCATCACCTGCATACGGGGTTTATATCTCTCAGTTGATTCGATACGCAAGAGTATGCTCTACGAATGTACAATTTCTAAAACGAGGTAAATTATTGACAAACAAGTTGATGAAACAAGAATATCAGCAGTTTCGTTTAAAGTCATCATTTCGTAAGTTCTATGGTCGATACAATGACCTTGTCAGCAAATACAATTTATCATTCAGTCAAATGCTGACTGACGTTTTTCATGCTAATTGTTAGACCATTATTTACACATTGGATTGTCGACGGATTTTTCCGTTATTTCCCGATCATGACAAGGAGCACACGGCGGGTGTGACCGGTCGGCAGGGGAAGCTCACTCCTCCATGGCACCTGATCCCACCTCTGATGTTTTGGAGGTCCGTGTTTGCTCTGCTCCTATTTTGTATTGTTTAATGGACTTTTGAGCTTGAATACTGTTCGTTATCTCCATATATTTCATTTGATATCACGAATTCGAATTTTTGATATCAGAAAATGACTTTCTTTTTTTGATATCAAAGAATTCGATTTTATATATCAAAAGTAATGTTTTTGATATCAGAAAATCCTAATGATTTTTTTTTATATCAGAAAGTGATTTTTCGATATCAAAGATTCGAATTTTTGATATCAGAAAATGATTTATAGCAAAATTCAAATTTTTTATATCAAAATATAACTAATCGTTTTTGATATCAAGAATTTGAATTTCTGATATCAGAAAAATTTTTCTGATATCAGATAATGGATTTTTTGATATTAGAAAATGATTTTGTGATATCAAAAAATTACTAAGAATTATTAAAACGGCGTTTCATAACAAAACAGTTTAAGTCGTAGAAAAGAAGTTTCATTGAAAACTGCATGTCATTATCTCTTATTCACGATTCCAGAATTAAAACAGCTTAGCATTTGACATCATACCACATTAAGTCTATGTGTGTGCATAAAACTCTTAAATGGTATCATAATTTTTTTCTAACGATTCACCTTTTATGTTAGATACATTAAAGTTACAGCCGTAGATTTGACCTGAGTATCAATGAACCTAACCCTCTGAAAAGTAACAAAAAGACTTCCAAATGCAATAAAACAGTCTTCATATCGAAATAAAGAGGCGAAAAGTCATGCATTTAATTAAAAATCAGACTGATGTTTTGGATGCTATACTTTGTACTTCAATATTTTGCATTCAATTTTGATTGTATGACGTATTTTCACATTGTATGCATTTAAAGTCCCCCTTCCAATGATAATTATTTGGACATCAGTCCAATAACTGAAATTTTAAACTTTGCTATTTGAAGTCATATTGTGATATGTTTATGTTTACATGCTACAACAAACGAGATGGTTATTTGGGACTAGATATAAGATACAGTTCTTTTTTTCTTGCTCTATATATTGCCAATCATAGTATATTGTGTTATAGCTAGGTTCAATTTCATAGTTGTATAGTCCCCCCCCCCCCCCCGGTTCCTACGGCCATGGTTTAACATCAATTTATAATGCAGTGTATTTCACTTTATTTCTCTTCAGTCTCGTGCATTGTGTACTTTTCCTACTCCATGTAATTCGGAGTTATTATTGTACTATGGGTGAAAAAATTTATTACCGAAACAAGTACCTGTGTCTTCAACATAAGCATTGACTCCTATTGAGTCGTTTCGTTCTTTGGCATAACAGAAATGATTTGTTTTTACTGAAAAGTACAAACTTTGTATTGGATGCACGGAATGAATCTAATAAGTCACTTATTTGACCATAGTTCGAAATAATATTATTTAGTTTGTATTAAATATCCAATGCAATGTATAATTAGTGTTGAAGTGAATTGTCATCATCAATCAATCTAAACATTGAAAGCATTTTTTTAACAGCATAATTTACATAGTTGCTCCAAAACAGGACCCTGGGGTATACCTGCAAATATATCTAATTTTGATAATAACAGATCCTTTTAAATTTCGTTTTTCTCCATATTAAATATCACTAAAATGAATACTTGTGTCAGAGTTTAGAGAAAATTATAAATATAATGGTCAACCAAGATTGCCAATTCATTTTTGCCAATTCATACGGAAATGAAGTAACTTTCGGCGTATGAAGTATTTTTAATGCGTTGCTATTCACATTGGGATCTTTATTTTTATTTTTATTTTTTTTTTTTAATTATTATTCTACTTTATTTTAATACAATGTCTAATTTTCTTGTTAGATTATGTCCCCTTTTCACTTTTATCCAAAAATATCGTATAAAACTTTCTTTTAAATTGGCCCCAGTCTTCTCAAGTACTTCAATAGTAATCAAAAGCATGCATATAAGTTGATTGGTCCATGAATAATCAATTAGCACAATTTCCCATTCAAAAAATCCCGTACGGTCATGAGTGTAATATTGAGTGGCGATTCGTCGTCAGTAGAGTACAATCATGCAACAAAAAATACATGTATATCAAATTCTGGTTGGTCAGGAGCATAGACACAATGAAAATATCTATAGAAACACAAAAACATACACACCCTTTCTCTCACAAACTTGTACACACTGAAACCCAGTTATTCCCCTTGAAGTTCATGTATTTAGTGTAATTAAACTACAGTAAATGAAGTCAAATTTTCTTCCTAATAATGATAAGAAAAAGCCCAAAGACTTCATTTTTAAGACTAAAAATGAATATTCTAAGAGGAATTTTAAAATCTTATTTACATTGTAAAGCGGGCATAAATATACTAGTACGTATCAGATGAAGTTGAGATCGAGGGAAAATACGCCGGGTTCTTGGCGTAAACGTTGCATATACATTGGGTGTTTGTATGACTTATTTCGCTAATAAATAATTATAAAGATAAATTTTTGGCAAAATAAATATTCAAGAATGTTCTTAATAATTATGGAAATCATTAGATTTGATTTTGATGGATATTTTTTCAACCGTTATTGTAAATTGTGGCGATAATATTTCTTCACGGGTATAAAACACTACTACTTATTAAAAATATTTCCAATATAGGTTTTTTTGGATAATAAAATAAAAAAGCAGCAAAAAATAATAAGTCCCAAGCCTCCCCCCATCCCCGTGAGAGAGAGAGAAGAGACAATGCGTGTGACAGACAAGAGAGAGAGAGAGAGAGAAAGTAGGGAGATAGTAGATAAAGAATGAGCGAGAGAGTGTGGGGAGGGAGAGAGAGAGTGATTTGTGAGAGAGAGAGAGTGATTTGTGAGAGAGAGGGAAGAAAGTTTGGAAAGTGAAAGTGAGAGAGCGTGAAAGTGGGGAGGGAGGGAGAGAGCTAGGGAAGAGTGGAGTGAGAAAAGGGGATAGAGAGAAAGAGGGAGAAAGTAAGTGAGAGAGGAAGGATAGCGAGAGAGAGTGAGGGAAGAGTGAAATAACAAAAGGAGAATGAGAAAGAGAGAGGAAGGGGAGTAGGAATAAGAATGAGTGTTACAGGGATGAGAAAGAGATAAATGAACTAAACATAACGAAATTAAGGCAATTATTATTATCAACAAATGATATTTACCTAGAAACGATTATGTAAAATAATTTTGGTATAAAATGATTACATGATATATGCATATCTTTGCATAAGTTGTAAAACATTTTATATAGCTGTATAGGTTTATGACCAAATGATGATACTTTTCTATTCCTATACTCTCATATGACCACCACTGGACAGGTCCGGTAGGTATACGTTTTGTACAGACCTCAGATGTGCTTCTTCTCCTCTACTTGACCATTCTGCTAACGTCAATATCCGCTGGACATGAGCAATATATGGACAAGTACCGGTCGTTACACAGATTAACCGGATCACCGACCGCACGGCCGTTAGTATAATGTTCGATAATCGTTTTCTCAGCTTCTCTTGAGTTGCACATCGTTTTACACGGTACTCATTCGTTGCTGAAACATTCTGTAAGTTGACCGTTGCTTGTACGATACATGCCTGTTAATTGTACAGTTTTTATCCGTTTTGTATGCTTCATGTACTGACTGCAAAAATCTCGAGAAGCGTTTGTCATTCGTTAGCCTATCCTGTAAGATGTGAAAGAGTCCTTAGGAATATGTTCTGATTACATGTATCTACTTCAAACACTGTATCAAAATGCTCAGTCAACAGACATTCCAAATTCAGACTTCAGACCATAGTGACTTGTTCAGTTTGTTCTTCATCCGCGTACAGTGAGAAAGAAGGACCACAGCAATATTTTTGTCTTGGGCCAGACAATTTTTTTTTAATCTCCATAAAAGTAGATTTTTTAGGATCTGTCATTTCATGAAACCGTATAATTTGCATGGGCCATGCAAAGATCTATTTTTGTAATTTTTTTTTTCATTTTTGCTGTGTCTCTTGAAGTAGGTGACGTCTCTACATGAGTAAAAATTCTCAACTGGGACGTTAAGCAACATACAATCAATCAATCGGTCAAAAAATCAATATATATATTTTAATTTTTCAAATCATTACCATATTAAGAATGCAGTAGCCTTTACATTGCAGAAACAGGTTGTTTATTGTATATGATTGTAATGCTGATTAAACTGCTGTTGAAATTTCCAAAAGTATTTGAATATTTCGCATGTTTTGTTTATACTTAGTATGATATTTTAATTATTCATTTTACATATTTTTAATTTATTTTAACAAATCTAGTATCTATCTGAATCCATGTTAGCAGAATCATGAACTTTGTGAATGAAAAAAGTTTTGTCACTGAAGAGTTGCTTGGGCTACTTAGAGTGTACTAATGTCACTTGTTTGGAGCTTTATTTGAAAATGATGACCTACTTTATGATTGACACATTCCGAAGACCTAAAATGCATCAACTGACCAAATTTGATGGTTCTAAGTCAATTATTATCCAAAATATTTAAATAATGTCATAAAATTCCAAAAGTAGGTCACTATGAACTGCTTTTCAGTTCAAATACCTTGAGGGCTTAGGATGCGTCAACTGACAAAGTTTGATGCTTATAGGTTTCAAAGTGTCCAAAATATGCCTCTAAAACAATATGAAAATGAATACCTGCAAACCCCCAAAAGTAGGTCAATGTGATCTACGTTTTGATAAATATGTTTCAAGGTCCCCAGATGCATCAACTTACGAGGTTTGATGGGTCCAAACCTCTCAGTTTCCGAAATAATTACCTCAAGTGTTCTAGAAATGAATTGCCATAAAATTCAGAAAATAGGTTGCAGTGACCTACTTTATGGTTGACTCACTTCAAGGTCCCATGATGCAATAACTGACAAGTTTTGATGACCATAGGCTTCAAAGTGTCCAAGATATGCATCAAAATCAAATTGGAAAATGAATACCTGTAAAATTAAAAAAGTATGTCACCGTGACCTGCTTTTGAGTGAGCATGATATGAGGTCCTAATTTTAAGATGCATTAACTGACAAGATTTGATGATCCTAGTCTCAAAGTGGGAAAAATATTAAAGTTTTAACAAAACTTAATTTGTGGTCAACTTTGAAGTGACCTTGAGACCACGCCCTTTGCCCCAGGGTAATTCCTTGAACAATTCTTAATCTACAACATATCTTCATCCTTGTATGTGAGTTTGGTGATACTCTGCCCAGTGGTTCTTGAGAAGATTTTTTAGCAACTATTGCTTTTGTTTTTATTTCCCTAATTATCCCCCCCCCCCTTGTTTACTGGTCACATCCATAGTTTTAGTATAAATAAGAGCCTTTGGGCTAAGGATACCCTGTAACAAATTTGACAACAATTAGCCCAGGAGTTCTTGAGATATGGCCAATGTTCCAAAATGTTGACGCACACCGCACATCGGATAAATGGCCATAGCATAAGCTCTTTGAGCCTCTGGCTCAGAAGAGCTAATAAACACAAGATAAGCCCGTAGCAAAGTTAATCAAAGCGAATTTTAAGGGCAGGGTGGAGATGTGCTGGGGTTTGTGGCAACCACAAAAAAAATGACAAAGAAAAAACATACAGTCCAAGGACCTTACGGTCATCACCTGAGCATAATACAACACTGCAAAGGATTAAAATTAAGTGATAGATGGAACCCAAAAGCAAGCAAGAGATAAAGATCATCAGAAAAAAGCAAAATAAGTAGTACTCACTATTCATAATTTTGAAAATCGAATAAATGTACCTAGGAGCAGAAAAATTTTTCAAAGAATAAGTGCATTTTCACAATATAATCAATAGAGTCACGCCCTAACACCAGATCTTCTGACTCAGGGGCCATCAAACTCAATAAAGATAATAAAACCCCTTGCTCACTATAAATGTCCAGGAGTAGAGAAGATTTTCAAAGCATTAATGCATATTCATTATGTATAAATCAATAGACCTATACCCCACACAATGAATCCCTGACCACGGGGCTACATATTTCACGAGTTTGGAGGAGACACAGTTTATCTGCTAAATACCCAGGACCACAAGAGATATTCAGAGAATTAATGCATTTTCACTTTACACGAATAATCAATAGAACCCCACCCTAACAACAAAACTCCTTAGCAAGGGACCAAGAAAATAATTATTTTGGCAGAGGCGCTCTTGTTTATCATAACTATACACTTAGTTTTACTTAACCCGCCCTTGCACCGGAACCTCCTATCCTGGGGTCATGAAATTCATATGTATATATGTTAATGCACAACAACGGACGAAAGGTCACCTTAATAACTCAGGTGACCTGAAAATAAAACTTACATAACTTTGGAGAGAGTAGAATTTTTGATTTTCTTTTCAATATAAGAACCAATCTAACTAAAATTAGATGTTCCGAATCCGCTACCGCTTCTCAAACATCTAACAACATCCCATTCGGGGTCATGTCAGAGCGACATTTCAATGTTTGAGAAGCGGATTCAGATCATCTAATTTTAGTTTGATTGTATAAGAACATGATTTATTTATTGCAATAAAAAATGTTTGTGTGTTTAAAGGGGCATGGACTACGTTAGAATGATAAAGATTCTGCAGCAAAAGACGGTTGGAACCCCCTCCCTCTGACCCCCATATGGATTGCAAAATCGACGTAAAAGTCATCACTCTCTACCATCGGCTCATACATTCACCTCTGTCGTTGGCTCGCGTATATCACAGTGTTAAGCACAAGAAATAGTGCGATTGTTTTAATTCATTATAATTAAATTCCTGCACTAATGTTTGTCTTGTAAGGCAGATATCTACTAAGTAGATCTGGAACTATTAGTTTAATTTGAAATAATCCTTGATATATCATGGTGTTTACCTTATGTCAAAAATCTTGACGCGAGCCCATTGCAGAGGTGTCTGAGAGAGAAACGAACGACAACTCTGCATAGGAGATTGAAAAGTCATATGAAGATCAGTATCATTTTAAAACTTTAATCCGGATGTAAATATATGAGTTGGTCTCATAATTAAAGCCCAAAGGGCTATTATGAAAAATTTGATTACGTACCAATCCGATACCTTATTACTTATGTTTAACATTTCTGACTGTTTTATAACAAATATTTGCGTACTATACTTTGATGTCACTGTGAAATGTCGATTGTTTATGATTTTACAATGAATTTATGGTCAAATATACCAAGTATTGATGACCAATGTTGGCTTGCTTACTTGAATGGGAAAATAAAAATGTTCAGTTAATTTATTATGGTCTAATAAAACGTTTAGAAATTAAGGTTGAATTGATGGCAAAAAATAGTTATATTATTCTCAATCTAAGGGCAGATCACTCTTACATGTACTCTTTAGTGAGCAGAGGATGTTGGGGGCTTTAATGTAATTTTAAAAAAGTCTCAAAAACATCAAGTTCTGTCGATACTTTCCTTGAATATCTGTTTTTGCATTCTTTTGTACTCTAAAAATCCAAAAATCTTTTTAGTTATCATTATCTTTGGATTTCTAAACTACTTTCAAAATCTCTGGAAAATATATGAACCGAATATTGCTATATAAGCAGTTCTATAGGATTATATAGGAAACAAGAGATGTTTGTGAAACGCTTATGCCCCCCCCCCCCCATTGGATTTTTTTAAGTCCAAGGGGTATAACTCTGTCAAAAATTGCTCCATCGTACCCAGAGCAGACCTTCACCTAGATATTTTTATGATAAATTTGTATACCAAATTTCATTTTCAGTATGTGCAACGTCTGCGAAGAAAATGAACGGAAACTGCAAATAATTGGAATTTCTTTTAAGTCCAAGAAGCATAACTCTGTCAAAAATTGCTCGATCGTACCCAAAACAGAACTTGACCTAGATATTCTTATGATAAATCTGTATACTAAATTTCATTTTAGTATGTGCAACCTCTGCAAAGAAAATGAACGGAAACTGTTGGTGGACCGACAGACAGCAGTAAAGCAATATATGCCCTCCCTTCTTTGAAGGGAGGCATAAAAATTCCACCTCCCTAATTTTGCACAAATTATGCCTACAAATATGTAGTACTGTTCTCAATTTCTTTGTGAGGAAACTTCTTCAAGTAGCAATATTTCAATCACAAATTCTTGGGAAAAGTTCTATATTTTTTAGGACAATTTTGTCTGACCTTAATCAAGCAGAGTAAGTTTATTCTTACAAAAGGAAGAAAAAACACAAGATTTTTTTTGTATAAAAATATTTTATTCCTGAAACAAAACAATGTATAAAGTTGAAAACATTATGTAAAATAGAGACCAACAAATGAACATAAAAAGTTTCCAAGACTGCTTTAATGCCATTTGTAATGGAATGCTGTAAAGCTTCACTCCAATATATTGCTGAAATGTGCAAGTACATTCAAAAAGATTTATTTGTTCAGATAAATTATATGCTCTTGAAGGCATGTACTTGTTGAGAATTTCAATTTTGTTTCAAATCACTGACAAAGACCAGTATTTCCTTTAACCTAATTGTAATATTAGGACAGAAATGGCACTTTTAACGAGTTGTATATTTTTCTTCCAGCTGAGGAAAACATATTATGCAATAACAGAAAAGACACGCTGCCCTGCTTGTGTGTGGTTTTCATAGTCAGACACATTCCTTCTGAAAGACAAAATGGGGATTCTGAAAGACAAATGGGGGATAAAGAGTGAAATAATGTCCACATCTATTTCTGGATAATCCACTGCTGATATGGCTGTTCTGCAATAGAGTCACAATCAAACATGGTCTTTCACCGTTAAAATAAACTGAAATTATGAAACAATTAACTGAATTACTAAGTCAGCTTTGATAAGTTGCCTTTAACAATTTCTTTGATTCTGAAAAAAGAAAGCTATAAAATTTGATACTGTGGAATCATTAGATTTCATGTTGGCTCAATTTTCGAGGAATTCGTGGGTACCTCTCATCCATGCAGTAACATCGTCCACAAATTAACAAATTAGGTTATAAAGTCATACTTCTTTTTGTAAGTATAAGAGATTACACAAAATTATGTCCCCCACGAACCTGTGAAATTTAAGCAGTCCACGAAAATTGGCCCTCACAAATTCTAATGATTCACAATACGCTACAAGGCTAAATACAGTGCAAAGATAAATGCTACATTATATGTTTGGTTTCAAACATCCAGAGGATATCTAAATATAAACTGCTAATGTATGACAAGGAACAGATGATTTAATCTTTTGCTGTATACATATTTATGCAAAACAATACAAGAAATGATAAATTTTTCCAATAATTTTGTTGCAAACTGTTAAACATAAGCATATTTTTTTAAAATCTAAACTACATGTTTGTTAAACAATAAATAATCTAATAGGCAAGAGGACTTAAGTATTTTGCACTGCCATATTATATTTGAGGAGGTATAACACAATTATAAGTGAAAGATAATGTAAATAATACATTTTGATGAAAGAAATATTGAAATCTACATATAGCAGAAATAGCACTTTTCACAAAAAATAACTGAAAATTTGAGATCCCTGCTTGGACTGAAACTCTTAAAGAACAGTCAGGCAGACTGGCACTGAGTTAGACAACAAATTTAGACATGAAAAACAATAAAGACACTTAAATTTGTATCTAGGAAGTACTCCTTTTCAAAAACTTACTAGCTTAGACTTCTTTAAACTTGGTGTGCATGATTGAAAAATTTAAATCCCTGCAAATCATTTCCTTTACATTAATCTATTAACAAAAATGTAAATCATCATTTAAATAAATAGTTCTCATACGATTTCTAGCACTTTTAGCAACCATTTTTTTGAACTAGAAACAATGAAATATGTTAGTAGCAATATATTTTGGTCGATACACATTTTTTTGTAAAATTTTGAGAAAAGAAGACACAACTTATGTCAAAGATGACTGTATCATCATTCATTTTTTAACAAAGCATGAAATAAAATTACTATGGTGCAGGAATTTTTACTTCATATATGGGCGGAATATGATATCTTCTTTTAAAAAATCTTTGTACATATATTCAGTCTTGTTTAAATTGATATTAATATATGAGAATACACTAGAGATAAACATTATTTGGATAATGAACATGATGAAATAAACCTCAAAACTGAAATACTATAGAAATAATGTGCGAGAAATATGTCCTTAAAAAAATTTCCACATATTTCACATGCTGCCCCATTAAAAAAAAATTTGGCACCTTACATTTTAGTATGAACGTCTTTCATACATACACAATTAAGTAATATTGAGAAATGTACACCACGATGATTATAACATGATGACTATTGTCTTTAATTACTGTACTTGATTGATTTTTATCTAACGTTAAAACTTATTCATAACCAAACCCTAAACAATAACATCAAAGCTGGCTTGAAACAGTTGAAACACTCTTTTTTCTGAAAGAAAGAAAGAAAAAAATCCAAAAAAAAAACAGCATCATTTATAATAAACCTGCAAACCAAAATTTGGAATCAGAAAAAATGTCTTTTATCATAAAATTTTTTTTGGTTACTTAAAAACATATTGAAGCCATTAAAATGACTTGCTACTGTGTGTCAAGCCAGCCAGAAAACCATACAAATTACAAACAAATATACAGATAACATACAGAAACATTTATAATGTGTTTAACTAGTTTCTATAAATGCACCTTTCATATTAAACATTTTCCTATTCATGCTGCTCAACGTACAAGGTGAGTTAGTTATCAACACATTTAAGTCAACATAAACATTAACAACCAACTTCAAGACCACTGTTACATTTATTTACTCTTTTAGAACAGGAATTTTAAAAGAGACAATCTTTAACATGTTTAAATATCATTATTCATATACACGTACAATACAAAAATCTTTTGCATTATCGCAGTTACTCACTTAACATAATCAAGCTCCAATCACTCATTCTCTACAAATTCATTTTATATACACTTAGTGTATTAAATGTCAACACCATGTTCTTTTACAATGTCTTTTCCAAAATTCTAATTTACATTGTCAAACAATAGCTATTAAACTTCAATACCAAGGTATGTTAACCATAAATCTCTTTGTCCTTTTTTATTTCTCTCTCTCTTCTCTCAATCTCTGCATTCCTCCTTTTGATGAGTTTGATTCTAGCATCCAAGTCACCACTTCCAGCTGAAAAGATGAAAAGAACCTATTACTCCTACAAAAATTTACTGCCTATACTGACCAATTGATTTAAGGTTGTTAAATTTGACCAAATATTTGCAAACACACTGGTCCTGCATTGACAATGAATTTTAAGAGGGCTGGGTGGTTGTGGCCATTTTCAGACTATACTGATCTCCTTTAGAAGAGCTCCATATAAGGATATACAAAAATGATCAAATTTTAAAACTAAAATGTATGAAATTTTTGTTTGCCAAATGATAGTTGACAGCTTAAGATATCATATCTAAAAAATTAAGTTATATCTGATGGTTAATTTGTTGACCCCCCAGCCTCCTTAATGACCAAACTGACCAGTGAAATTGAAAATTTTCTGCCTTTATTATATTATTTTTAGTCAGTTGTATGTTATGAGCAGGATGTGTTTATAACAATACATGTCTATCAGTGGTGGCAAAATTCACATGGTAGTGGACACATTTGATCTCTAATCTCTTAGTGTGATTTTGCATCTTTATGAAACTTTGATCTCTGCTAGAATTGAGATGTTTTGATCTTCCATCATGTAATTCCAATTTACAACCAAAAGAAATGAATAGTGAAGACAATAGACAGATAGATAACAAAAAAAAATTATTGGAAAATGGATATCCCATAACTTTATTTTGGACAGCCTGGAAATTTACCTGAAGCATCCTCTTTGGTACTTATAAAGGCTGCTCTTTTGTGTGTAGATGTCTTTCTCTGCAGTTCAGGAGATACCTCCCGAACTGCTCTCTTGTGTGTAGATGTCTTCCTCTGTAGTTCAGGAGACACCTCCCGCACTGTTCTTTTGCTCTTTTTGACTTTTTTAATGTCAACTGGAAGACCAAGCCGAGCATGAACTGACCGCCTTGAAGAACCTTCTTCAGAGAGACTAGCTTTGTCTTTGACTGCAAGATTGAAAAACATCAAAAACATTTTAACATAGGGTATACAATTTGTCAGCACATCCAAAAATAAAAAATCAATGCTTAAAAAATCTGAATTTTGTCACAATCTTGGTCTTATGATGATTTATCAAGTAAATTTTTTTTTGGTCAATGAATGGTTAAATTGGGCAATAACTGACTAATCAAAAACTCATTAACATTCCAATATAAAGTGCCTTTTAAGACAAAAGAAAAATTTATGTAAATAATGCTTATCATGTTTACCTGTGTCGTACTGGAATATCACTACTGGACTTGCTTTGCCTTCAGTCCTGGATGATGATTTCATGCCTTCCTCATTTTCATCTTCTTCCATGTTGTTGTCATCCTCTTTATTTCCTCTGTTGACAGATCGAATTAAATGCCTAGCATCAGTCTTCGACAGACTGATTTTTGTGACATCAACTGTTTCCTCATCGTCTCGTGTTACAATTGTTCTTGAAGACATTTGGCCTTTAGAAACATCAGCTTTTCTGCTGGGTAAAACAACACTTGTTTTTAGTCTCGATTTATACACAACATCATCTCCCTCATCATCACTACCTTTTAATTCTGTAAATTTTTTTTGCCTATGCTCCTTCACTTTAGAATCTGTTTTCACCATTGCACTTTCTTGTGGTCTTTCCCTTCTCCGTATTTTTTCCTCCTCTTCTCTTTCTTCTCCTGTCTTTTTCCACTTCATTTTTTCCTTTTTTCTCTCTTCCTCTTTTTTCCTCCTCTCCTCTTCCTCTTTTTTCCTTCTTTCCTCTTCCTCTTTTTTCCTTCTTTCCTCTCTCTGTGCCCTGTATTCTTCCCTCTCTTTCTCTCGAGCTGCCAATAGTCTTTTCCGCCGCTCACGGTCTATATCATCTTGATTTCTCTCAGAATTAGCTGACTTTTTGCTCCTCCATATTTCCTCATCTGATTCACTTTCAGAGTCATCTATCATTGCATGTCTTCTTATGCTTTCATCTGAATCCTCATCATCACTTGTCTTGATAGACTTCATAGATTCTCTACTTTTCCGTTTATCAACTGTAATTTTTGCACTTCTACTAGGCTCACTTCCCATCTTCTTTGCACTTCTCTCATTATTATGATCCTTGGAGCTTTTTTCCTCCTTTGAATCAGATGATTTAGTCCTTTTAGATCCATTTTCTTCCCCTTTTCCTCTCTTGTTTTTGTCTTTTTTCTTTGGCAAAATACCTTTTAAAGATATTGTTTTCTTTGCAACACTAACCTCTGATGATGTTTCAAATTTTCTTTTCCTGGCCTCAAACAACTCCATGTCCTTTGGGTCTGAAATTTTTGTAGCAGTTTTACTAACATATGCTCCTTCACTTATGCTCTTCCCAACAACTTCCCTGTCATTAATACTTCTTTCACTGACACTTTTACTAACACTTACTCTTTCACTAACTTGCTTGCTCTGATCATTAATACTCCTATCACTAATACTTTTAGTAACACTGATTCTTTCATGAACTGGCTTCCTCTGGTCTTTTTCTTTTACATACTTCTTATCTTCTCCTCTTCTATCATCTCTTTTTGAATCTTTATACAAATCTTTCATGTCAATTTTTCCTCTTTGAGGCTGTCCAGCTATCTCTAGCATTTTATCAACGATGCTTGACTTTGATTTTTCATTCTGACCAGATTCTTTCCACCTAGGCTCCTTTTTCCATGGAGATGAAGAATAACTGGCAGGAGAATGACGCATCTCCTTTTTGGGAGTTAAAGACCTATTCCTGCTAGAACGTGGAGACCAGTTGTTTCTCCTTGCAGGTGATAGTGACCTGTCTCTTTTTCTATGGGGTGACACAGATCGTCTGTAGTAAGGAGAAGGAGATCTGCGATAAAAATTTCTCTCAGTCATTGGTAATGGTGATCTTGACCTTCTCCTAGGAGATGGGAGCCTTCTTAGTGGTGATCTTGACTTAAAAGGTGAATACTGAGATCGTCTTGGTGAAAATGACCTACTTCTAGACCTTCTAAAAGGTTTTCCTCGTCTACTAGGTGAAAATGACCTTGATCGACTTCTGGTCCTTTTTAATGGTCGTCTTTCTCTTCTTGCAGGAGACAAAGATGAACTTCTTGTTCTACTTCTAGATCTTCCTCTCTTTCGCACCAAAGGAGATCTATTCCTTTGTCTAGACAGAGATGGAGACCTACTTCCTCGCCCAGGTGAGAGAGATCTGTTCTGCCTACGAAGTCTTGGAGAGTAACTTCTAGGAGAAAAGGATCTGTCCCTGCTTCTCCTTGGTGACGGACTTCTACTTCGTCTGTAAGCACCCTTTGGTGTCCTTGACCTTGATCTACTTAAATATCTTTGAAATGGAGATAATGGTCTTTTGTAGGGGGAACGTGATCGACTTCTTGAAAATGACTTTCGTCTCTTAACATATGGAGAGGGTGACCTATCACTTGTTCTTCTTCTGGGAGAGTATGACCTACTTCTGCTTCTAGGTAGTTTTCTTGGGGAATGTCCTCTGGAGTGACTTCTTGACTTTGATCTTGATCTTGCTGTGTATAGTTTTGGTGACCATGATCTCTTTCTTGATGGAGAATAAGATGGAGAAGTAGATTTGTGAGATAAAGTTCTCGAGTCTCCCTGTCTTTCTAAGCTTCTATCTGCACTTTTGAAATCTCCTGACACTTGTGATGATGAGGTCACATTCTTTTGTCTTTGAAATGGTGATAAAGAGGCACTTTTACGAGATCCTCTCGAGCTAGTATGAGATCTTATCTGGGCAGATCTTGATACTGAACCTGAATGTGAACTGTCTCTAGAATGTCTTCTAACTGGCGAACTTGGTCTTGAAGCAGACTGTGAACTACTTTTGGAACACCTACTAGCACGAGAACTTGGTCTTGATTCTGAAGGAGAACTTTCTCGTGAATGTCTACTGGCCTGTGAGTTTGATCTTGAAGAAGTGCTGCTGGTAGATCTCTCAGGTGAACTCACGGAACTTTCCTCTGTTTGATTCTTAGTTGTTTTAGGTGACTCTGAATGCCTTCTCCCTGAAGAGTCAGATTCACGTCGTCTTCTTGTATTGTCTGGAGAAGATGACCTCGAATCATTATGTCCGTTTTCAGGGCTATTTTCTGTCTCCTCCACATTTGAGAGACTTTTCTGATTTTCTTTGTCACTGTGATTGTCTTTTTCTTCCTCGTCAGTTGAATCCTGGGCCTCAGATCCTTCATCTGAGTCTGTGTCTGTGTCATCATATCTTGAAAACTTATCTATATAATGGAAAAAATATTGCATTTAACTTATTCAAACCAGTACAAAGTCAAATACAGTCAAACCTGTTATCTCGGGTTCAATGGGACCAAGAAAAAACTTTGAGACATCAGAGGTTTTGAGATAATGAGGGTAAATTACTTAAAGAATAAGCAGTTGCAACTTCCAAATCACTTCAACATATCAACAGTATTCGAGATATCAGTGTTCAAGATACCATAGTTCAACTGTACTTCACTAGAGTTTTCCTAACATGACCCATACATCCACATGGGCACAATCAAATCAATTATCTCCTTACGTATCCACAGATGCAGCACATCTGCAAGTCTGATTGGAAACCCCTAGAGATAAGCCAGAAGGTGATCTAAACTCTGGGCTTAATCTTTTGTTTACACTTTACAGACATAAAAAGAAATGAACAGACCACAGGCCCTTAGATCGCTTTAAAAAATTAGATGTTAAAAAAAATAAAGGTATGGAACTCCTTACATAGGGTACCCACATTTGCCAATAAAATACTTTTATATCAAATGATCTAAAACTTTATTTTCTATTAATAACTATTCACATATAAACAATCTACGTTACTACCAAAGTTCCTTCCGAAATTCCGTATACTTCCAGAGATATGCTGAAATCATATTCCAAAACTGACCTTATTTTTTTTACTCAAAATTAGCTTGGGCCTCTGAATAGTTACACTAATTGTAAAGCGGGAATGACGAGCCGAATTCTTCCCGGAATTTATTCTATACTCTGAATATTTGTTTATTAGCACTCAATCTCTACAAAATTTTATTTGATTTGATCATATGGTCTTACTTAGTTACCACCAACATTTTAGCAGTATAATTTTGAAAAAATCAAAAGGTATACTATACATTCCAGGAAAATTTCATTCAATCATACAGGTAACTCTCGAAACCTCGAAGTCCGCGGGACCGAGGAAAAACTTCGAGAGATCAAGAGTTCGAGTTTTCAAGAGTCCGGAATTTTCTGGGTTTGTTGACAGGTTTTAAAATTAGTCTTATCGGATGTAATAATTTTCATGCAGTGCTAACCTTTTACACGTGGTTTTTATAAAACAACGATATTTTTTCGTAATTCAGATGAATATTTCATTAAACTGAGTAAAGCAAAAAATGTATATCGTCATATCATGTATATTTATTTATTCTTTGTAATACGGACATCATACTACGCATTCGTTACATGAAAACGACATTTTACAGCGTCGTATAGAGTTTTTTCTATTCCAAACATGATCATTGAACACAGTTCTGTAAGTATTTGTCCGCAATAAAAGTCGTCATATTGACATTGAGGCTGTTTCTGCTTTTTTCATATTTCGTTTAACTTTGACACTGACTCGAAATAAAAATTAAATTAGTGTTTTGTCTGTTAATAAATTACTACTTTTCAATGACACTGCGTCTCTAAATTATCTTAAAACAGTCGATGATAATTATTTTAATAGCATATAGGCAAAATATGATTCATTATAAATCAATTATCACCTTGCAGCATAAGTGTCACCTGTATGAGGCGCCATTTCTATATTTTTGAGGTATTTTTTGATATCAAAAAAAGAATTCTTGATATCAATAATTCGAATTCTTGATATCAAAAAATAATTCTTGATATCAAAAAATAATTCTTGATATCAAGAATTTGAATTTTTGATATCAGAAAATGATTTTCTGACATCAAAAACTCGATTTTTTGATATCAAAAAATGATTTTCTGATATCAGGAAATCAAATTTTTGATATCAGAAATTAATGTAGATTTTCTGATATCAGAAAATCGAATTCTTGATATCAAAAAATCATTTTCTGATATCAGAAAATCGATTTTTTGATATCAGAAAATAAATTTCTGATATCTAAAAATAAATTTCTGATATCAAAAAATGCTTTCGAATTTTTGATATCAAAAAATCGATTTTTTGATATCAGAAAATATGAGTGAAATAAATAGAACTTACATTAATGAATGCTCCCTTATTCCGTATCAATGGTTAGTTTACTCGTATTAGTGTCATCCTGAACACCGATCCCGCTGCAACATTGTTTGTTGTTTTACTGTGATTAGTGTTATCACTTCATAGTTTATTGTCTAGCCTAAAGCGTTGTGTTTTCTTAATAAACTTTTTGTATAGATTAATGCAGGGAAATAAATGAATATACGTAAATTGATACATGCATTTACAATGCTGATAAGTTCGAAATGTCCGAATTCCAAATAAGTCTTGAAGCCCCCTTGAGTTGTAAAGACAAGAGATTCGTAGGAAATGACAGTAGAAATGAATAGAGTAATTAACACTTTATGCATTCAGTAAGTTCTCTTTACATCATAAACACCGAAACTTGTAACCCTCATTTTGTAACATATACAAGTTCGCCTTTCCACTAATTCTATAGAAAATACTACAAAACCCAAACACAGGGGAACCCTACTTCTGTGAAATCAATCTTGGGGAGAATAGATTATCTGTATGAGCCTAAACACTTATATTTGTTGAATTTCTGATATCAAAAAATTGATTTTGTGATATCAAAAAATCCAGTTGAATTTCTGATATCACAAAATGATTTTTTGATATCAGAAATTCGAATTTTTGATATCAAAAAATGATTTTCTGATATCAGAAATTCGAATTTTTGATATCAAAAAATCTCGCTTATTTTTTGATATCAAAAAATAAATTTTCTGATATCAGAAAATGATTTTTTGATATCAAAAATTCGAATTTCTGATATCAAAAAATCATTTTTTGATATCAGAAAATACCTTAAAAATATTAAAACGGCGCCTCATACACCTGAATAAACATTCTGTCCCTCGAGACCCGCGTCTTCTGCCTGGGGCCATTTAAATGTCCAGGTAAAGGTGCTAATTATATAATCTTGTCTACACATAGCCACTTCGAGGTATCGAGGGTAAATTCTAATAGAATATGCATAGCGGGACTGCATTTTGACTTCGAGGGATCAAGGGTTTCGAGAGATCAAGAGTTCGAGAAATCAAGAGAAAATTTGCTTAGTTATATAGTGGAAAAATTTGGGACCGGAGACTCACTTCGAGCGATCAAGAACTTCGAGAGATCGAAGTTCAAGCCATCAAGAGTTACCTGTAGTTCTTTTTACATTAATAAACAACATGGCTGTGAAGTTGTTGAAGCAAACGTTTTCTAATTTTTTTTGGTGAAAGGAATTATTATTGACTTAACCTTACGCTGGAGTAAAAAAATCAACTTTAAAATGTTGAAAGATTGTGCAAATACTATGCAACTATTTGCTGCAGTTCCAACACTGTCTGTATACATGTGAATAACAAGGGCCCAAGCTAATGTCGAGTAAATAAAAGTAGGTCAATTTTGGAATTGATTTCACCATATCTCGGGAAGTACATGGAATTTCGGAAATAAACTTTGATAGTAATGTAGATTGATTATATATGAATAGATATGAACAGAAAGTAAAACTTTAGAGCATTCAATTTAAAAGTATTTTATTAGCGTAAGTGGGTACCCTATGTAAGGAGTTCCATACCTTTATCTTTTTTATACACCCCAATTTTTTAAAGTCAGATTTAAGCGATCCAAAGGCCTGTGGAACAGACATACAGATTCAAGAATACCTCCTCTACAACTTTGTTGCCAGGGGTATATTACCATATATAAAGAGAGTAAATGAAGATTAAATTGAGACTTTAGATTAACAAAACTGTTTAATAGGCCTTCAATCACTGGGTTCATTGACCCTCTATAACTTCAGTTAACAGTTAGAGGGCAGTATAGAAAGAACAGCCTTAGCAAAAAGCAAGATTTTGCTTTTCTTTTGATAGCTGGTACGGTTTTTTAGCATTTGACACTACAATGTCATTATTTTGATTTCCCGGTAACCATTAATCATAATGTTTTAGAAATTTACTTGGTAGCACTATTCTACTAATCAAAAAGATTTTCGACTTACATAATCATACTTTAATCTCTCAATATTTTTTTTCTACTAAACCTTTGTCAATTTTAAATTAAAAGTTTATGGTCTCTTTCATATGTATATATCTGAATCCATTGTCTTTTCTAATACCAAGGACAGCTTGTTGCAAAATTATGTGAAGTTGAATTTACATATTCCATTTTTGTTACCTTTTGGCCGGCTTGAAATAGAGGATTGACTATTTTCATCAGAAAGTCCTAAGGATGCCCATTTATCTTGTGGCAGCAACAGCTTAGGCTTGGTTGGCTGACTTGAATCAAGAGACCCTGTATTTTCAGGTAACCCTGCCCTAATCTCCTCCTTTTTTGGTTCTTCCTGAGTCAAGACTATCAAACAAGATCTTGATCCAGACTGTGCATTGTTCCAACTACCTCCTCTACCTTTTCCTCCCCTAAATGGACGTCTATTGCTTCCCCTCCCTCTCACTGTACCCTGGTAGAACTGGTTAGGCTGGGGTTGGGCTGGCAAAGGTTGATTAAGGTGCTGGTATGCTGAGTAACTTGTACTTTGTGAGGTTACCTGAAACATTTAAACAAAAGTTTGTCTATATCCATTTGGCAACTTGTACAATATCATTGATACTTTTGTGAAATGTTTAAACTATAATTTTATACTTAATGTCCTGATTCCTACATACTTGACTAGATGGTGGTAGTGACTGAGACTCCTGCTTTGTTTGGCTGTCTGTGGAAACATCCTTCTTCCTTTTCAAAGAAGCTAATGCTGCAAGTCTCAAAGCTTCCAAATCATCCTAAAAGAAAATGTACACAATCAGCATACTATAAATCAAAAGCATCAAAATATTTCTGTCTTTCTGCTGTAGTTAGTTAATTTGAACCAGAAGTCTCTGTTGAGACTGTAGCTCTATTGGTTTGTACTTACAATAAGAAAGAGAAAAGAAGAACCTGAACTTAATTTAGACCAAATATATAAGAGGAATTCTGAGTAGCGTTTTGAAAGAATTTCAACATTATTCCTATTTTTTGTAAACACTGCAACACTCTTCATCTAAATCAAAACCCAATACACTGAACTGGGAATCTTTGTGTATCTACTTATGTACCAAGTCTTATAGAAATCGGATCAAAACAGTAGGAGAATGAGCATTTTGAAAGAAGGTAGAATTAATTAATTAACAATGAAAACTGTGCTTATCCTGAGACATTTCTCCTGTAATCTTTCACAGATTGGGACCAATCTCCCACCAAACAGAATATGATATCCCAAACGGGTATTATGACCCAAATGGGCTATAAGTAAATATTCCGAATTGACAATATAAATTTTAGTTTTATGTTCTGTATGAGAAATTTGAAAATACATTTCTTTTTCTGAGGGATCAGGATTTACCTAGGGACCCAAATATATAAAAATATATAAAAGGCAACTGAAATGTACGCTGCAACACCCCAATACATTGTAGAAGTGGGTGTACAGCAGGTGGACAATAAGTCTCTTGTTTATATACAATAGGAATTTCCATTTAAATGCTTTCAAAGTTAAGAAACATCTTTAGTGTTCTCACTCGTCGAGAAACTTAGCTTTGCTCCAGCATTTTGAACCACTTGCATGATCATGTGTTCAAATACTATCCAACATGGTATTGTTTCATAAATATTGGTCAGATTTCCATCCAGACTGTAATATGTAGATAGAACGTTCTATTGTTAAAATGATATTGTCCTACAGACCCGGTTTAACGATAGAAATTGTTCCGTGTATTGGCAATGTAGCAAAATAAACACAGGCGATAACTCGAACTCAATGTATTTACTATGATCAATCCAGAGAGTTCCGAATGTCAACATGGCGTGTAAATTTGAAGCAAAAAAAAACTTTCAGAAAATTTATATGGATTATTTTTTAGGTTAAAAGGCATATGCAATCTCAAAAAGGATTGTTATGATTAATTTGGTAGTTATTTTCATTGCAACTCCTTTTGTATACTTAAAAATCATTTCGGATCTGCTTCGATTTTCTACATTGCAAATATATGGGACGTATTCTAACTGTGGTGACAGCTTGTCCCAAAACACAGATTTTTCTGACTAGACTGTATGGTGCTCAAATATATGCATAAAAACATTATACAGTTGTTGACTGGGGTAGAGGGAAACAGTCAATCCGTTGGACCGGAGTGCAAGCTGTTGCCCAAGGCCGTAGGCCGTGGGCAACAGAATGCACTCCGGTCCAACAGATCGACTGTTTCCCGATACTCCTGTCAACAACTGTTTTGTTATACTCCTATTAAATCAAATTTATAAATTTAAAAGAAAATAAAAACAGAGTCAACAGATATTCGAGAATATTTTCAGCCGTTTTCACAACATTTTTTGTATTTTTACTGTCCCTACTTTCAAGTATCACCTGGATTTCATCCTCATTTGCCGCAGCAAAACTTCTGTTTATCTTAACGACAGGTTTAAATTACTCGGCACTCCTCAGCTGATTACATTTACCTCATGGTTACCCGAATCAGCCGAGGTTTGCTGAATGAGGAAAAGATAACACAATTTAGCGCCATTTGACGTTAGCGGGCAACATTCTTTTTCAACAGTCTATTTTCATAGTTCCTGGACCGACAGTCGGGGAAAACAGTTGAACTGTTGGACTTTTTAAAGTAAGAAATTATACAAGAGGCCCATGGGCCACATCGCTCACCTGAGCACATTGGCTAGGAAAAAAAGCAAAAATCAGTACAGTATTGAAAAGTTTACAGGGAGGGGGGTGTTGAATTTTAAAGTACCTGATGATGCTTTCATATCAATATAACAAATGGCTTTGTTGTTCTTGAGCAGCAGATTTTTTTCCCATACATTCATTTGTAAAAATTTGATCCCCCATTGTGGCCCCACCCTACCCCCGGGGGCCCTCATTTGAACAAATTTCATTCTACACTACCCAAAGATGTCTCCATATCAATTTGACTAATCATGGCTTTTCTGTTCTTGAGAAAAAGACTTTCCTATATACTCCTCTGTAAACTTTGATCACCCATTGTGGCCCCAACCTATCCCCAGGGTAATGATTTGAACAAACTTGAATCTTCACTATCTGAGGATGCTTCCATATAAATATGACCAATCATGGCTTTACTGTTCTTAAGAAGAAGATTTTTAACGATATTTTCCTATATATTTCTATGTAAAACTTGGATCCTTCATTGTGGCCCCACCCTACCCCCGGGGGTTATGATTTGAGCAAATTTGAATCTTCACTACCTGAGGATGCTTCCATATAAATATGACCAATCATGGCTTTACTGTTTTTAAGAAGAAGATTTTTAGAGATATTTTCCTATATATTTCTATGTAAAACTTGGATCCTTCATTGTGGCCCCACCCTACCCCCGGGGGTTATGATTTGAGCAAATTTGAATCTTCACTACCTGAGGATGCTTCCATATAAATATGACCAATCATGGCTTTACTGTTTTTAAGAAGAAGATTTTTAGAGATATTTTCCTATATATATCTATGTAAAACTTGGATCCCCCATTGTGGCCCCACCCTACCCCCGGGGGTCATGATTTGAACAAACTTGAATCTACACTACCTGAGGATGCTTCCATAAAAATATGACCAATCATGGCTTTGCTGTTCTTAAGAAGAAGATTTTTAAAGATATTTTCCTATATATTTCAATGTAAAACTTGGATCCCCCATTGTGGCCCCACCCTATCCCCGGGGTACATGATTTGAACAAACTTGAATCTACACTACCTGAGGATGCTTCCATATAAATATGACCAATCATGGCTTTGCTGTTCTTAAGAAGAAGATTTTTAAAGATATTTTCCTATATATTTCTATGTAAAACTTGGATCCCCCATTGTGGCCCCACCCTACCCCCGGGGGTCATGATTTGAACAAACTTGAATCTACACTACCTGAGGATGCTTCCACATAAGTTTCATCTTTCCTGGCCCAGTGGTTCTTGAGAAGAAGATTTTTAAATGATGCCATTATTTTTTCACTAATTCCTAATTATCTCCCCTTGAAAGAGGGCGTGGCCCTTCATTTGAACAAACTTGAATCCCCTTTACCCAAGGATGCTTTGTGGCAAGTTTGGTTGAATTTGGCCCAGTGGTTCTTGAGAAGAAGTTGAAAATGTGAAAAGTTTTACAGACAGACAGACGGACAGACAGACGGACAGACGGACGCCGGACAAAATGTGATCAGAAAAGCTCACTTGAGCTTTCAGCTCAGGTGAGCTAATAAGGACTGTTTAGCAGGGGTATAACAAACAGTGCTCTTTTATTTGAAAATAAAGTCTATAGCACTCTCTTAGACTAAACTTTGTGTCAGACTTCATCTTTTAGAAAATTACCTATTTTGATAAATAGGAATGAAAACCATGCAAATTTTCTTTTGGAGTACAGTTTAGGTAGTGTTGTCACGATGATCGATTTATAATCGATAATTGATCGGAAAGGCTGTCGATTTTAGACAATCGATTTGATATTTAACAATCGATTATAATCGGTATATTACAGCACTTATCTTTTTATTGTTTTCTCACTTTTATTTCAAGAAAAAGATCTTGTTATCAATATATATCTTCCATATATATCCTCCAAGTGTTGTCATTTACCATTTTAACATACTTGAAATCTGGTTTAAAATGAAAAGTTGGTTTCCTTACAAATAAATACAACTATGCTTGAATTTATAAAAATAGATTATAAGATAATAATGATATTTGTATTTCTAAACTGAAGAAACTAAACTGCTTGTATAAATAAAACATATTGGTTATCAGTATTTGGGGGAAATTCACCTTTCATTTCATACGGAATTACATGTATTTGCTATATCAACTGTCTAATAACAGTTAAAAAATTTAATTCCATATTCTAGATGATCATGTTAATTAAAACTCTGTCAAGGTTTTTTTTCCCAGGTCAAGTAAATCCTAATGATGCAAAAATCTGTATTACTGAAATTGTTAATCAAACTGCATACTGTATTCAGAGTTTTAATCTGTATAATACACCTTTACTTACATTATTATAAAATTAAACTTCTACATTTTATATAGAATTTAGTGCATATTTAATAAAAATGGTTACCGATTCGATTATTGGCCGATGATCAGTTGGTTAGAGTCAACCGATGCTGCCGATTAATCGATTCTGATTTTCAACCGATTTGACAACACTAAGTTTAGGTATATTGTTCTTTACCACTGCACTGTACATCATGTGGAAACAAGTATCTCTACCATCAGATAAAAAATACCACAGACTATAGCAGGTATGGGATATTTACTTATAGCCCGTTTGGGTCATAATAATCCATTTGGGATATTCTATCCTAATTCCTATTTGGGAGATAGGTCCCAGCCTGTTTAACAGGTCGGGCACAATCTCTTGAAAAAGCTATATAGCTTGATTTAGCTATATAGCTTTATTAAGCTATTCAGAATAGCTTGATTAAGCTATTTTATCATACTTTTTTCTTAAATGTGTTATTTTCTCAGCATGCACAAAAAGTCGCACTCTGGTACAGTGATAATATTTAACCTTGAACTCTTCTGAAAATAATGCATTTAAAAATCACTCATCAAATTGCGTCTCCTTAAGAGACTTTGTACTCAAAGTTCTAAAAGTTTTGGGGCTATATAAAGCAATTGATACAGTTACTTCTTCATTGAAATTATAAAAGAGGCCAATTATGGTCAACAAGATAATTGATTGGTAATAATTCAGTACAATGAGAAGCAATCATATTTATCCATGCCTCAACGCACACAAGGTAGTGTACAGTTACTCAAACAATGGAAATTCATTTTTTGCTTAAAAGTATTCAAATGTTGCAGTGTTAGAACTATCTTTGATTTCTGTTGTTGTTTTGATAGCCCATAGTACATATATGAATAGTCAAATACTTGCGACTTTTTGTCTATTTCTTACAAAAAACATTTTTCTGAAAAACTGCACAGAAATAGCTTTATCAAGCTATTTTAAATAGCTTAATAAAGCTATATAGCTTTTTCAAGCTATATAGCTAAATCAAGAGATTGTGCTGGACCTGTTTAAAATGCCTGATATAAAGTTCCTCCTTTCAGTTTTTGCTTTCTTTATATATAAAACCTTTTTTGATTTTTGCTTGATTTATTATTATATATAAAACCTTGCAAAAATCATGTGTGCATATTGCATAAAGATTCTTAAATGAAGTCTACGGATTTGATTTCAGATATGAGAATTTTGCACAATATTCATTATCAAAATGGAACATTTGTTAAATTATCTCAGTTCGTTACTTTACATAGATCTATATTAATCATGTTTTTGATTAATGTTAATGAAAACATACTATTCTAAATAGATTAATAAAGCTTTATAGCTAATTCAAGCTATAGCTAACAACTGGCTAAGACATTGTGCTGGACCTGATTAAAACAATAACATGGATAAGCAGTCCACATCTTTGTAAACTTGATTTTCTCCGTATGTGAAAAATAACGTATACTTCAATTATCATTCAAATTGATATAACAAGGACAAAAGCTTCACACATGCTTATCGCACTACATAATGCCTAAATAAACAATTCAAATATTGTTTCACCTCTTCGTCGGACGCCATCTTGGATAAAAATGTAGTCTCGCCTGCACGAGACAAATTCACTAAATTTTTAGAGTAAGTCTATATTTTTTTATTGTTGTGTTTTCTTTCCTATGAGTAAAATAGAAAGATGGGATATTTCATAATTTGCTTTTTCCATCATAATTTTTTTTCTCGTACTCTTACAAGTAATTTCATTGGCTAGCAGAAAGAGGAGCCATTTTCAAACTTCGCAGGTGCCCCAAGGAAAACAAGACCTGTTAACAGTTAATGTTATCCTTAGGTAGCGTTGCAAATTGTGGTATAGGAGTAAGGTGTGTCGTAATGCCACCCGTTAAGTTAAGAGGAAACTATTTGTTTCATCAGTAATGATCGGTTTTAAAATTTTTATCACTGCCAGTGCTGGATGTTCATAATCGAAGTGATAGATTTACTGTAAATTTTGCATGGTTTTTGTATTACATATATACTATTTGCATAGTGTAGTGACTATAGAAAAGGGAACATTGAATTGATTTGTTTGTCTTATTGTCATATCCCCACACAAGTTAATCTCAGCGAGATCCGTAGAGACTAAAAATTTTGGTCTGGTATCTCTACGGATCTCAGACCAGTATCACATAATCTCATTCGGGGTTTCGTGCCCGGACTTCGACCGCTTGTTTCGATTAATATGGGCTGAAATGAATTGGCTGTCCGCTTCAACTTTTTCGTACTATGGTTCATTTCTATAGGAAAAATTAGTAGAATGAAGTATTAGAAGCAGACTTAATTGCTGGAACTCTTCAGCATCGGAGGTTTAAACGAATAGCTTATTGCTATGAAAAATCAACAACCCTTATATTTTGATGGATTTAAACCTTTCAGAGGTAAGAAACGAAAGTTTTATGGTGATAGGGAATTAAAAGGATGTCCAAAGCAAAAAGTTAAAGCGGACAGCCAATTCATTTCAGCCCGTATTAATCGAAACAAGCGGTCGAAGTCCGGGCACAAAACCCCGAATGAGATTATGTGATACTGGTCTGAGATCTGTAGAGATACCAGACCAAAATTTTTAGTCTCTACGGATCTCGCTGAGATTACACACAAGTAGGGTTCCTAACTTAAGTCAGGTTGGGACGAATTGCCCAGATGGGAGCCCGTTTGGTATTTAAACTTATTGTGCAAAACAATATTTTGGGCTATAAATATATTGATAATCAGCAGGAGTGTGTACGTTTAATGCTACAACTCCTGCCTTGGAGGATGAAGTTGAAATGAAATAATGTGACTTAATGTCAGAGTTTATTGTCGACACTTTCCTTCTGCTCATACATGATACATTTCTTTTTCCAGGTCACATATAACTATCTGACTATTTTACATGTCATTTTGGTGCCATGAGTCAGTTCACTGAGCTACGTGGTTTGTACCACCTGAGAGAAACTATTGGATCAGGTATATGCACCTGATAAAAACATATAGCAAACTTTTGATACAGAGTTTTTCAATGTCAATTAGAATCTTAAGATAATTTTTTTTTTTTTAACACCATGGTTGAATATCTTATGTTAAAATATTTGAAATATTTAGAAATGCTTAAATAATATATATATATTTAAAAAGAAATTAACAAACTAAATGATGAGTTAAGTTACTTCAGTGAACTTAATATAAACATTTTACAATGTGCTGGTAAATAATGGACATGATCGCAAGTTCTGATGTAAAATGTTCACAGTACAATGATGTCAAGATTGATTTTTCAGGTGGATTTGCAAAGGTGAAGTTAGCATACCATGCACTTACTGGAGAAAAAGTAGCCATCAAGATCATGGACAAACGCTCTCTTGGAGTAAGTGTCTTCCTCAACCTGGTGTTCAGTATTACAAAAGTACATTGTGCATGTACCTGTTCAAGTCTGTAAGTGGATTGTAACTGAATGTGTGAAAGGGATAACCACTTACATATAGATTAAGTATTTTTGTGAATATACAATGATTCAGTTGGAAATAGCTTTACCTTATCCACAAGCGATCCTTAATTTAGAATGGAACTGTTAACTTTCTTTGTCAGACTGTCTGTGGTACTTTTTCTGCAGGTCTTTTTTTAATATTGTATTTTATACATGTTAATTGTTTTTGTATTCATAGGAAGATTTACCAAGAGTGAAAACTGAAATTGAAGCTATGAAGGACCTGTGTCATCAACACATCTGTAAACTTTACCAAGTAATTGAAACAGAGACCAAGTTTTTCATGATTTTAGAGGTAATGTCCAAAAATCAAATTGTTGCCTTGATTAGGAAATTACATTCTTAAATGATTAGATTTCTTTGACTTATAAGCAAAATACAAAATTAAGAAAAAATTTTGCACTGTCACTTGATAAACCATAAACCTAAAATATTTGTGAAAATAAAAACTGATTTCTTACCAAACAAATATTTGTCACCCAGACCCTGACTGTAAAATCAAGACAATGAAGACACTTAATCTTTCGTATATTTAGTATATTTACTTATTATTATAGATGTACATTCAATGTTGTATACATTTTGGACTTTGATATTTTATGTTGGAGCATATATTTATATCTTTAAAAAAAAAAGCAATCAAATTTAAGCACCCTTAAAAGCATCATTACAAAGTAAAGAAAGAAAAGTACTGTATTTTAAAAAGATATATAATGAAGTACGGAGAAAGTTTGATATGCAGTTATCAGCTAATTATGAAAATAGGAGTGTATATGCAGGGCTTTCAACAAGGGACAGAAGGAGGTGATTTATCCTTGTTTCACTGATATTTGGAATTCACTGCTTCAAATTTCATAATTGGCAAAATAACTACTGGAAATAACTCAAAAACAGGATCTTCAGATGGGTAAATTCACCTTTTCACTCCAAAAATATTGAAAGCCCTGATATGCACATTTTTATTTTATGCTTTATCAGACTGTTCTATTTTTGCAGTATTGTCCTGAGGGAGAACTATTTGATTACATTGTATCCAAGGATAAGCTGTCAGAGGATGAGGCTAGGATATTCTTTAGACAGATTGTTTCTGCTGTAGCATACATACACAGTCAAGGATATGCCCACCGTGACCTCAAACCAGTAAGTCTGTTGACAAAAGAGTCAGAATTTAAGTTTTGTGTAACCTGCAGCAATTTTTGATTGTCCAGGTGAAATCATACTTGTTCTGTATTTCAAAATCATAATATAACTTCACAGATCAAGGACCCCCCCCCCCCCCCCCACCTTCTAATACAAAAAATATCTTTGTTGCATACTAATCCAGTGTTTACCAAAGTTTACAAAACTGATCACTCAATCTGGAACCCTTAAAATCCCTCTATGCCTTGAAGGAAAATGTAGAATAGAAATAACATGTATTGAAGCTGGTAACTTAACAGTACAAAAGATGTACAATATTATGTGAAAGTATTTAAAAATAAAGAACAGGGTTTGTACAGACCATAAAAAGTGCTTTAATATTGACCCACTCAGACCCAGTCCTTGGAAAGTGCTTGAAACTGCCTTAACAGTAAAAAGTCATGGAAAAGTTCATAAATTCACATTTTTCATGCCAATATGGATAGATTTAAGTTTTTTATTCTTTGAAATGCCTGCAGAAGATACTTCTTCCTGAAATATTTACAGTGTTAATGATTTTACAAGTACACATATACGGCATATACACAACTGCTGCTATGAAATGGTGCTTAGATCCCAATAAAATGCACATACTGTTGCTGGATGTGGTAGTAACCACTTCTCATTGACTTTCCTCCAAATACCTTTTAGTTTGACCAACAACTTCTTTTGTTTTGTCTCTGAAATATCACAGAATTCCACTGTTCTTATACATGTAACATCCAATTTTTCATTTTTGTCAAAATTTTGCAAAACAGGGTGTCTAAAATATTCTTTAGAATAGTCTATGCTGAACAGTTCTAAAATTTACCATTTCCTTAGCACTGTTATCCTCTAAAGTCTACCAAAGTTCTTGTTTTGATACGAAATAACAGAACTCCCAATCACTTCAAGATGTTATTTTCTTCGTCTGTTTTGATATACATGTACATTTACTTTGTTCAAATCTGTGTAAAACTTGCTGATGGTATCTAGATGTATTAAAATTTAAGATAAATAATTTTTGCTTTTTCTGCCTTCTCTTTACTGGCATATTATCTTTTTCCTACATATAAACTTTTTTTCCTGGATTTTTCTCCCTTCTTGGCTTCTCCACATGTTGTGTTACAAATAGCTCCAGCCAATGTAACTTTTACTACAAAAGGGAGGTAACTCTTAAACTTTAACAGTGATCCATGCCAACTGTTTTCATTGAGTAGGCCCTAAAAGATAATAAATTTACCCCAACCCCCCAACCCCCCAAAAAACAAGGGGTGGGGCACTGTTAGAGGAAGGGGCGGGGCATTTGAGAGGGAGGGGCGGGGATGTGAATCTAAAATTTAATTCAATCTGATCTAAAGGCATGCAATTTATGCTTTTATCTAATCTAAAATGTAATTAAATACATGTAAAATGATTTCCCATTTAAAAAAATAATCCCTTTGGCAAAATACATGTATATAAGATCATGCATTTTCTTCAGTCAAGCATATACATGTAATTTCTATATAAATTTTTTTGTAGGAAAACTTGTTACTAGATGAGGATCAGAATTTAAAACTTATTGACTTCGGTTTATGTGCAAAACCTAAGGTAGGTTAATGATGCCATTGCTTGTTTAGAATTGAAGTTCATATCACAATTTTATTGTATATATTACTTTGGAAAATAATAAATAATATACTTTCGAAATTATATTGTTCTAGAATTTACTCAGAAATCAAAGATCAGAAACAAGAATAAAAGAATTTTAACTAGATGAGATCAAATAAACAAAAAAAAAAAAAGAGTACATACATGTAAATGTATGTACATGTAATTAAATACATGTACATAAAAATGTAAGATGTACATGGTTTACAGGGAGGTATGGACAGTCAGCTGTTTACCTGTTGTGGAAGTCCAGCTTATGCTGCCCCAGAGCTTGTGTCAGGGAGGGAATATCTGGGATCAGAGGTAAGACAGTAGTAAGATTTACCGTGATGAGAATTTCCTTTACCAAAGATGCAGTTTTGTTTATCTATATGTGCTAGATGATGATTGATCAATGCTTTATTGCTGTAGAATACTGTAGTTTTGGTTTTTGTTTTAGGCTGATCTGTGTAGTATGGGAATTTTAACTGCATGCCTTACTGGAGTTTTGGTTTTGTTTTTCAGGCTGATCTGTGGAGTATGGGAATTTTACTGTATGCCTTACTCTGTGGCTATCTTCCATTTGATGATGATAAAATCCCATCCCTGTATAAAAAAATTCAGGTAATGTGAAAGGAAGACTGGTATTGGTTTAGGTTCACATAAGTTCACATAACACATCTTATAGATTTTAGTAATACTCCACTCCCTCCCTCATCAGCATTGTTGGTGGGGTATATTCTATTATTTCATCAGTTTGACTGTAGATGCAAGGTTAAGGATAATATTTTATTCCCAAGTGCTAAGCTTTCTTCCAATGCTGCATCTGACCACACACCTTGTGTATCTATGGATTTCTTATGTAATACTAAATTTGTATGCTGCATATATGTGTACATGCATGTACAGTGAAACTTGTTGTGTATTCCAAAATCTTGCTTAATACAATGTTAACTTTAAGTCCCGTTCAGTAAATTCAATTTCATAAAATGTTGTCTAAAAAGGAATATGGTCTAATCCAGCCAATTTCTTTGGAACCATTGGTGTTCGGATTACACAAGTTTTACTGTATATTTTATCCTTCAGTAATTCTGATGAAGGGCAGATTTTGTCATCCCTAGTGTATCACACATAGAAAACAAAATAAATCAAACTTCTTCATTTGTGGTGCATATGTTGATCTTTGTTCAAAGTAATACAAGTATAACTTATTTTTCAATTCCTGTACGTTGTTATTTGAAATGAGATTTGATCTACTATTAAGTATAAATTAAAGTGTTTGTTTCTGCATGTTAAGAATATGTACTGTACATGTACATTGTAATTACAATGGAAAAAGACAAATTCTGACATATTCTACACACTCTTTATTTCAGAGTGGCAAATATGAGACACCTTCCTGGTTATCTGAGGAAAGTAAATCACTTATAACCTCAATGTTACAAGTCGACCCTAAGAAACGTGTCACGATACGGAACCTTCTCAACCACTCCTGGCTAATGAGTGAAGTCCAGTGCCCTGTGGAATGGCAAAGTAAATATAAGGTATAATAAGATGAAATGCTTTTGGAATTAGTAATTTGGTGATGGCAGGATTGATTCATTACAAAAGTCTTAATTACTTATCTGCTGTCTCAGTGCAGTACTTTGTCTTTATCGTTTAATAATGGTATTTTATATGTTAAACAGAGATGCCTTGATGAAGACTGCATTACAGAGTTGGCAGTGCATTATGGAAAGACGAAGAAAGAAATGGAAGCATCTGTTTCTGAGGTTTAGTAATGTGTATTAAAATAAAGACTGTCTTTAAGAATAGATGTGAAATTACTGACATGTGCATAGATCTACACATATTTTGGGGGAAAAATCATTCTGTTGGAAAACCAAACTCTTTGTTTTGAAGTCCTAATTTGTTTTGCTTTGTTTTGCAGTTTAAGTTTGATTACCTAACAGCCACCTACTTCCTCCTTCTGGAAAAGAAAATGAAAGGGCGTCCTGTTAGACTTCTTAATAAAATCAGGAGCCATGATGGAACAAGTCGGGTAACACCCATTTTACTTCTGACCACCAAACGTTCATTATTCTGAGGTATGGTTCAAATGGTACATGAACTTTCTAGTAAATTTCTTTAATTTATGATTTAGGACAAGAGAAGTCACAGTGCAGATGATGCAGCTTGTTATGAACTTGTGTATTCACCAAGACTAGCAGCATCAGAGAGAATAGAATCTCCTGTGAACCATAGCAACAAAAAAGACCTAGGCCCCCGCCCCACTACCTATGGGGGCTGTGAGGACAGAGGAAGAAATAGAGCAAGAGAGAGACTTCCATTCTCATCAAAGGAGGAGCAGGAAAATGAGAAAAATTCTGCTATTTCTAGACGAGAGAGATCTTCTAAGAGTAAAGATGACAAAGAAAACTTTGCTGTTCCTCTTACCCCAGGTATAAAGACCCCAAAACCAAAAACTGCAAAGACACCTTATCAACAGCTGCTGATACCACCTTCCAAACCTAGGTCACCACTAATGGCCAAACAGTTAATACCTACATCACTGGATGATACATGTAAGTCCAAGCAACTTAAACTTAGTAACTGAGAATAATGGTGAAAATCATAATATTAATAGCTTGGAACAACTGCATAAAATATCTTTTTGTAAAAAACAGTTAAAAAACTCACTTAGATTGACTGATTTTATTTGGATGATATAGAATGTTAGATATTGCACAACTTCATTAAGGTTATTCCTAAGGGGAATTCCAGTTAAAGCCTCTTTCATGGAAGGAGGCAGTGGTGGAGGTGGAATGGCAGTAAATTTTAGCCAGTCAAGAATTTCTCCAGGATTCAGACTTTTATTTGAAGAAACTTCAAGAAATCCAATGCAGTGTTTGTTTCTATAACTGATTCTAGATAATTTAAACTTAAATTATCAATACAGAATGTACATGCATTAATTAAGGATATTGGTCTTTTAAATTTTCCATTGCCATTGTTCACAAGAAAGCTGTGTAGAAGAAACTGTATTTCCTGAAAGATAATTTTTGCATGTTGGTCAAAAGGAAATGAAACATCAAAAAAAAAAAAAAAAAATCTTGATTAATTTCAAGTATTAAGTTTTAGTTTAGCACTTGCATTGAAATTAAATGATTCAGCTACCCCCATCTGTGCAGCCTCTTACTAGTCCAATATTAAAAAATGAACAGGTGTTCCACCCACCTCAAATAATTTTTACAGTCATTCATTCTGTGAATCAAAACATCATGTTCCCTATAAAAGAATTTGAACAACCCAAAACAAATCATTTAGTACCATAAGAATAAAAAGAGACACCTTTTCAACAAAAATGTGAATCTCTTCTCTAAGTTGAAGTACTTGTCATTAATTTTACAGTATCCCCAGGTAAATCAGACAATTCAGTGATGAACACAACTCTTTCCCCATCTCGATCTTATGATTCTCAGCTCAACAGACTACCAGAACAGCTAACACCACTTAGTGCAAATAAGAGGTATGTTTATGATAGCATGTGTGGCAGACTATCACAGGTGTCTAACCAAAGACACATTTAATTGAAACTATGCATTACACACAAATTACAGTTACATTTGCATGTTGCTATACACTTTATAAGGTAAGAATGCTGAGGTTTCCATTTTCATTATCATTGACATAGATAATTGATTTTTTTCTGCTTTTTTTGCTGCTATGCAAGCTTTTATTATTTCACTAGAAGGGCTAGTTTATTTGAAGTCAAAAGAATATTGTTCACTAGAATAATGAATAATGGATGGAAAATAAAGAATACATTTTACATAAGTATGGTTAATAAATAAAAATTTTATGATTCAGAATCAGAATTCATTTCAAGTATTTCTGATATACAGTTAAACAATTTGACTGATGTCTTGAAAACACCAAATTTCAACTTGCTAAAAGTAAAATGTAACTAGATCTGAAAATGTTGGTTACTGAGGTTGAGTAAATTTAAAGAAACCATATCATGAGCTTCAGTAGCTTGGCTTGGCAATTACAGGGCCACCAAGGTCAAAGGTCATGAAGGTTTACACATCCATAAATTGTGAAATTTTAGAAAACGTGTGATAAACTCTAACAGGGCTGCCTCCGCGGATGGACTAGAAGGTGACTTTACCCCCAAATCCAGGAAAGCCTCAGTGTTTGGAAGTCTGGAGAGAATGTTTAATATGCTGACACCCAAAAAACAGAACAAGTCAACATCTGACGGCCCTAGGAAAGTTAAGGTTTGTTATCTTCACATACAGCTAGAGATATATACATGTACATCTGAATGTCCTAGGAAAGTCAAAGTCAATCTCATTAGCTTGCTTTCCTCATAGTCACAACAGTGATATGTACATTTTTTTTTAATGAAAAAGAAGTCTTGAATTGTTTTCTGAGCTTTGCAGGCAGCAATGGCAATGAAAATGCATGTAATCTGCTGCTCACAATTTAAAAAAAAAAATGACTGTTTGCAGTGTTTTATTTCATTCTTTGTGAAATATTTATCTTCAATTTTTTCCCCTCTAGATGATTAATTTTTTATGTATTTCAGGCTTTACACAATATATTCCGAACAAATGAAACTAATTCAGAGTTTGTGTTAGGAAGACTAAAAGAGGTGGTAGAGGAGAAGTGTATACCCTACAAACAGAGCGAGTAAGTTATAAACAAGTTATATATAAATTCATTTCAAAATTTGCTTGAACAGTAAAACTTGCTGATAAGAAACTCTGTAAAGAAGAAGTCTTGCATTTAGGAAGAGTAACATTTAATACCCCAGCTCTCTATCTCTGTAATCTAGAATCAGGTTTTAAGGAATTCTTAATACAGTGGAATACAGCTAAAACACTTATAATGAAGTTGCACTTACAGAGAAGTGATTTTCATTCATTGTACAGTCTTAGACTACACCTTATGTGATCATTCAAGGGACTTGCTTGAAAAAGTCACTTCAGACACAGAGTCAGTTGGCATAGTCCAAGACTTGTCTCCAGACCATGATTCTTCCTTTGGCTATAAGGTCACATATATATTAATGTAAATTAAAACACAAACACATGTATTATTTTTCAAATAACTTTATTTAATCAATTATCACCTGTGCATTAAAACATACATGTACATGGATGCTTAATTTATTTGTAAAAAAAAAAAAATAAATAGAAATCATATGTGTACATGCATACAAAACAAATATACAGTTCATGCACTTGTTCTTGTACTCTAATTCTCATAATCTTTTTTTTTTAGTAAACTGGATAATTAAAACACACAGTTCCTTTTTTTCACAATAAATGAATTAATATTTCAGAGAAATTTTTGATGAAAACATTTTGGTGACTACATTTTTATAAATAATGTGTTAATATCTAGGTTGCCTATGAAATCTCTTTGGTGCTTGGACATCCTGGGCACGTCAGGGTTCTTAAAATCATTTGTAGTTCTTGCTTTCTGTTTTAAAGATTTGTACTTTGTTGTTTTCCTATAGTTTCTGTATTTTTGAACAAAAAAGGACAGTGCTGCATTTTTTAGTCAGCTTAGGACACCGTTCTTCTCAATTATTGACATTCCGTGTCTCATGAGAGTAAACATATTTAAAAAATACCACATGTAGGCTGTCACAGACATCATTGAAAATGATTATGTAATGACTAAATATAGGTGTCATCAGGAATTCCTTATTAGCAAGTTTTTATGTCCCTGTAATTGGAACAGGGGCATATAGATTTTGGCCTGTCCATCAGTTTGTCCTCAAAAACATTAACCTTGGCCCTAACATTTGAACGCTTGGTGCTAGAGCTTTTATATTTCACATGTATTTTTTGTGTCAAGACACCAATATTTTTTTACCTCATGACCTTGGAGTTTTACCTACTTTTGAAAAAAAAATTAACCTTGGCAGTAACTTCTGAACAGGTGGCAACACAGCTTTCATATTTCACCTGTGCATTTCTTGTGACAAGACTTTTCTTTGGGTACCACCATTGTTGACCTCATGACATTGACCTTGGAGTTTGGTCTACTTTTGAAATACCTTCTAAATGGTTGATTCTAGGGCTTCCGTATTTCACAAGGGATTCTTAGCGACAACACCTTTCATTGGGTACCACAATTTTTTTAACCCATGACCTTGCAGTTTGACCTTCTTTTGACAAACTTTAAGCTGCATATGGGGGCATCAGTGTTTACAAACGTCTTTTTATTCAAATTTTACTGATATTATACTAAATTCTGTGATATTGCTCATATAAGCGGAAAAATTTAATGTATGTGGAATGACCATTTTGTTTCAGTTACACACTTAGATGCACGGTGATGAGTGACTGGTCACGCGTACAACTAGCCTTTGACCTTGAGATCTGTACTTTACCGAAAGTTCCTTACATAGGAATCTGTAGAAAGAGAGTGAAAGGAGACACCTGGCATTATAAGAAGCTCTGTGAAGACATATTAGCCTCCTGTAAACTGTAAGTCTTGTTGTGGTAAGTTCCTGCAAGGTGGGCAGAATTTTATTCTTTAGCATGGGTGGTAGGTAACTGCTACTTAACAAACCTAACAAACTTGATGGGGAAGAGGGGGGATTTCACTTGCATATAAATAACAGTTTTTTTCTTTTTTTTTTAAATGTTTAACGGTTGTTTAATCTCAGAAAAATTACTTCCTCTGATCTGCTCATGTAGATTGCTACTACTCAAGAGTGCAGCTACATTTGTATTTTTCTGTTTTTTTCCCCTTATTTCTCTTTTCTATGCCCCTTTTTCACGGACATTTCTAAAATGTTGTTTTCTAATTTGTGAGAAAATATTCATTTGTGTACAAGTGCATTTACATGTTTCTTGATTTATTTATACATAATTACATATGAAATCACCCAAACTTGTTTTAACTTAACAGAATCACTGTTCTCTTTATTTTAATTTATTTAATTACCAATACTTTGTTTTATTATTTTGATTACATTCACTACAGATAAAATTGAAGCTGTATACAATATTCTCAGGATATTAAACTATCTATCAAGATGCATGTAACTGTTGTTATCTATAGATGCTGATCATTCATTATGTTCATACTTTATATGAAATCTTTATTTTTGAAATATACTGGTGCTTGTATTTTTCAGGAAATAAACTTTGGTTGTGATTAATCTCAGCTCTCTGCAAACGGGAAACACAGGACCCTCAGGGAAGGGACAGTGTGAGAAAATAAAGAGATGTCATAACTCTGTGATTTTATCCTGTGAATGCTTTCTGTAAGACGGTGCTTTAGTGAATATTTTATTAAATTTGATCCAAATTGTAATTTGACGATCACATTTAAAACTGTTGTAAAACAAAGATATTTAAGGTTTTATTATGTTTATGCATCAATGATTATGGGTATTGTGAATGATATTTACCTTGTTTTACTTCAAATAATTTTTAGTTCACCTGAGCTGTGAGTTCAAGTGACCTTTTCTGATCACCCTTTGTCCATCTGTCTGTCTATCCATCCACATGTCTGTGAACTTTTCACATTTTCAACTTCACAAGAATATCTGTGCCAATTTCAACCAAACCAGGCACAAAGCATCCTTTGGTAGAGGGAATTAAAATCAGTCAGATGAAGGGCTTATACTCCTTCCAAGGGGGGAGATAACAAAGAAAAGGCAAAAATAGGGTAGGGTCTTAGAAGAAATGCAAGTTTCCTGACAGTGTAGATTTAAATTCTTCAAATCATGGTCTACATGGATAGAGTTTAGGCTAAATTTTTAAAATGAGGATACATATGAACCACACTGGGCCAGAAATAATGAAACTTGTACTTAAGCTACCTGAAATAGTGTATATTCTAAACTGTTCAAATCATGGCCCCCATGATTAAAGTTTTACATACGAATATATAGGGAAAAAATTTGCTTCTCAAGAACAACAACCCTGACCTTTCCTATGACCTTTACCTTACTATTTTATTTTACATTTAGCTCAATTTCAAAGAAACTATTCAATATATTTTATCTTAACAAATACATCTTAGTGAGAATTATTCAACTGTGTCGTACAAATATCGTACACATTAAATATATTTACAGTATCAGCTGGGTCCTTTTTTTTTTTTTAGCTTATCCTTCCCTTTGACCTTTGACTTTTCCTATTCATTGTGTTTAAATCTCAGTTTTAAAGAAACTTTTCAAGGTATTTTCATCAAACTTCATACACTAATACAAACTGGTGAGAGCTAGTCAATTGTGTCATAATTTTCTGACCTTAACCTTCCCTGTGTCCTTGACCTCAGTTTTCTTCATTTACCCTAATCTTAAACAAAGACGAAAGACAATTTTCTTTTAATAAACCGTGGGTGTTGGCATTCATGTTCTATAGGCTAGTTCTAGTTTTTTCTTTCAAATGGACCCTGGTTTAGCATGGGGCTAAAATCATGGATCAAATTTTACATAATGTATGTATACAGAAAAAAAATTCTCATCCATAACAGCAGGAAATATGTCATATTGATAATGAAACATCTCCATGTTGTGTGAATTCAGAGACCCCTTAGAGTTTGGGTGGGGCCACAATATGGGGTCACAACTTTTTATTGGAATAAGAGAGGTTACTTAGGGGAGCAGTGTGGCACATTGGTCTATCTACACTGTCAATCAATACAGACTGTATCACTTATCTAATACACCTCTCCAATATTCTATATATGCAACACATCACCTTTTTTTTAAACATGTATTTATCAAGTGCTATTTATTATAGGAGGGAAAGTTGTTGATTAGTTTGTTTCAGTCATTACCAGTACAGGAAATTGAGAAATTTGTAGAAAGAAATTGTGTATTTCCTCAAATACTTTCTTGCAAAAATTTTGGAACTGTTATGTGTGATTTTTCTTTAAAGAAATATTCAGTGGCATGATGGCATCACTACTAGTGCAGCACCTACAACTGTTCTAAGTCTTTCTAGTTTCCATTAAACATTAAAAAAAGTAGTTTGAAATATAATTTTATTTATGGTTTTTTTAAGTAGAATTATGACACAATATTTTTACAGTTAGTCTAATTTTTATTAAAATTTAATTTTTAATGTTCTATGTAAATACATAGTACAGTGTATATTGTAAATAAACATGTTCTCTTACTCCCTTCCTCTTTTTCCTTCTTTGTATATATTATTTCATTATCTTATACATTTTCTTCTGTGCTGTACACACACACATACACACACCTAGCAATATTTCATTCTATGTATCACTATACTGTCAGATCTGTATTTATATCTTACACAGTGTATGCAGTCATGTTACAGATATTGATTTATTGTGTAAGGAAGGAGTACTTTATTCTTAAAATTTTATGAAGAATCATGAATAAAAACAGTAAGCTGATAAATTGTTCATGTTCTTGTTTTGAACATACTGAAATAATCATGCAATAGGATCGGGAACAAGTTCTGATAACTTGCGAGTTCCTCTCCTTACATATACTGTAACGCATAGTTGTCTTGCAGAATATTTCGGAAACAATTATACAAATAAACTTATTGTTATTATTCAGTTATTTGAACGTACAGAATTCAATATCTGTTAACGGCGGCAAAAATGCCTTTGTTCAGCTCTGGTGCCTGTTTTACAAAAGAACTTACGACGAAGACCCTAAACTTTAGCTCATTGTAAAATTTTGCAAAATTAATGATTCTGTTTAAAATTGCTAGCGTAGAAATATCTTTCTACATTCCTTTTGAAGAGATTAAAACCATTTTCAATTTAGTGTAAATTAGAAAGTTATGACTAGAATTAAATTTTGGTCTTAGTCGTTAGTTCTTTTGTAAAACGGGCTACTGATGATGATCTTTCCCCTTTGGTTACTTTACAGGTACGTGATACTGAAAAGAAACAAATATATATGTATGGAACTGAAGGCCTCGTAAAAACAACTATTTGAGCCAATTGTAGAAAATTTATATTTTTTGCCTTTAAAATACTGCCAAATAGAAATAAAAAAGTTATATTTGAATGACTGGTTGAGAAAAACATGTGTGAACAAAACAAACTTGTCATGATCAGGCAAAGTAACAATAAAATATATTGTGGACTTTGTCTATAGATCAGAGAACTTTAACCGCAGTATTCATTTCTCCAACCATGTCATCTTTTTCTCTAAAGTAAAAAGGAAATATATCTATTTTAATGATAAAAAACGAATTATAAATCATAAATGTTACTCTGTTATGTAAATAAGAATTAACTAGCCAAAATCTTTTAGAGTTTGATAATTTAGCCAATGATTTCCAAGATATTGATTCAAGACATTTGATTTCACTATAACCCCCCCCCCCCCCCCCCGGAAAAAAGATTGCCATTTCACCTAAAAATCGGTAGTCCTCTTAAGCGAATCAAGACCAACTTCGTGTATAATGCTTGATAACCATGTAAAAGAGTAAAGTCAAGTTTTGTTTGAACTATTTGATGTGAAACCAGGTGGCTTTTGACCTGAAATTTACTGTGTCATCTGTATACCATGGCTAACACGTATGCAAAGTTTATCATTTTTCAGAATATCAAAGTAATTTGGGTTTTAGTGGGAAAAACCAGGGAAAAGACCTGACAATCAGTAGCTGTCACTGTCTTATCATGATGACCAAACAGTGTACGATGTTTAATGACAATCAAAAGTATAGTGATGTTAATCAAATAATGGGTTTCAAGACATTAGTCCGTAATCATTTGGATAGAAAAACCTGGTTGCTCATTATTGTCGCTCAACTTGCAATTTTAAGAGTTTATCAAATACACTGTACACTGCTATGGACACCATATACTGTATATAATGATGCTTTGTTGAAGCTTAGTATTTTTTCAATCTCCACTTTCCTAAAAAAAAAAAATTAAAAATTTGGAATATATTAATTCTTCATTCTAATAAAATATAAAACACCATTTATTATAGTTAACAAAACTAATACGTCGAGCTGATTTATTGTTTATGAGTAATTTGAATGTGTCAAACGTGCTGCACTGAACTTTGAGACAGATGCTAACGTTTTTGTGCTGTTATATGTGTGTGTATGTTTTAAGGAAAATGCTCTATAATTGATTTATATTACATGTAAGGACTGCATATATGAATTTGAATTATATAATATTCTTGTAATCATTGACAAAAACGTAGCAGATTTTTCTGCATCAAACATTCTAGAATGTGGTCCTCAATATTCTGGTTCTGAGTAAACCTATTTATTTAGAATCCACTGCGCCTTGGATTTACGTTCTACAAGATGTTTTACACAAGTGATTTTATAACACATACACTGCATTAATATCATAAACAACAACTGACTGTGCTCCATTGTAAAGCGTTTCCATTAAACAAGCCTGCCTGCGTTTACTTTTACTTCGAGAAGTCATATCCAAGTAAAATACTGCAGCTGGACTTCTTTGGAAAATAATAGAACTCTATGTAAATGATAAGTTCAGAATACTTGAGCTTTGGTGTTAAACTATATAACTCATAGTACTCTAGCTAAAATGTTTATATTAATTAAGTAAAAATACTCAAGCTAGAATGTTTATTACATCTATTAAAAATACTCAAGCTAGAATATTTATTACATCTATTACAAAATACTCAAGCTAGAATATTTATTACATCTATTCAAATACTCTAACCGTCACGGTAGTTCAGTCGGTAGAGCACTCGCTCCGTGATCGGAAGGTTGTGTGTTCGAATCAAGGCCGCGACTGACCTAAGTCGATAAAAAAAGGTAGCAACTGTTCCTTCGCCAAGCGCTCGACACTTTGAAGTGAAAGTTGTGGGTCTTTCGGATGAGACCTTTTAAAGCGAGGTCAGTGTCACGGTTGGCGTTGGCACGATAAAGATCCCTCACTGCTCAATGGCCCTCAGTGCCGAGTAAAGGCCTTTTTGAATTTGAAGCCCTTTACCGGTATATGGTGACGTCTCTATATGAGTGAAAATTCTCGAGCGGGACGTTAAACAACATACAATCAATCAAATACTCTAACTAGAATATACGTTTGTCAAATATCTCAGTTTTCTCTAACTAGAATGTTAACTCGAATTACTCTCTGTTAAATACCTTACTCAATATAATCTACTTTGAATTTTTAAAACCTAACTAAAATTACTCTAGCAAGAATATTTATTACCTTGCTCAAAATACTCTAGCTAGAATATTTAATATCTATCTCAAATTACTCTTTTTTCGTTTACATGTACCTTTAACTCAACTTATTTTAGCTAGAATGTTTATAACTTAGCTGAAAATAGTCGATATTGAATGTTTATTGCCTCAAAATACTCTCGCTAGAATATAATCCGTACTCAAAATTCTCTTGTTAGAATCTTAAACTAACTTTAACTAGTATGTATATCTAGGGAGACGGCGTAACTTGTGACTTATCCCATTAATTACATGTATACAAATAAAATATATGTTCAATCTTGAGTACCACAGAATGCTCTAGCTAAAAAGTATAGACTTGTCAAAGAATAGTGTAGGTATACCCTATCTGGAATGTATATACCTATCACAACACTCTAGCTAGAATTAAACAAGCATTCTGAGAGTATTGCATTAGCAATACTAGTCCTCTACCGGCAAGTGTAATCTGGTTCCCGTTAAAAATGCTGTAATTCCGTCAAAAAATCATTGAAGCGGAACATAATGCAAACTTGATCTGTAACTCATCAAGATACACCCACATACCAAAAATCAGCTCAATATCTGCAAGCCTTTAGGAAAAAAAGTGCGGAAAACTCATAAAAATTAAAAAGGCCGTAATTCCCTCAAAAATCAATGATGCGGAACGAAATTCAAACTTGATCTGTAGCTCATTAATATACGCTTACATACCAAAAATCAGCTCAATATCTGCAAGAATTTAGAAAAAAAAGTGCGGATAACCAAGTGGGACAGACAGACGGACAGACTCCGAGGAAACCTATAGTCCCCTCCGGTTTCACCGGTAGGGGACTAATAACACAGAAGCGCTAGCTAGAATTTAAACTACTCATGATACTATGGCTTGAATGCTTTGGATATTAAGCTATTTTCCATATAACTATACCGAAAAATTAATTACATGTACATTTTTATTTGCCGAGAATACCCGTCATTTCAATGACAGAGAAAAAAAAAACCCACTTTGCTCTGAAGTCTTAGAATTGCAAGATTTTTGCCTATAAGTACTGGGAAAGAAATTCTTTCTACTGGGAGGATAATCCCCTAACAAAGTGAGGATTGAATTAAAAAGGCTATGTGAAGAGAACGCGAGGCAGGAAACTGTCAAGGATTGCGAAGCAGTGCTTTGGCTGTCTGAATTTTTAAGTAGTACTGTTGTTGCAATGACGTAAATTGCATCGTTGTTCCTGATGCATTGGTGAATTGTGACCACTTCTGTGCATCTAATTTTGAAGTTTTACGTCAGGAAAAAAGGTTCAACACTAAATAATGACCGTATTCTAATTACCTAGTATCGCCATTGTAAATTATGCGGACTTCACAATCTTAATGAAATCAATGGTTTGAAAGACGCAAAAATGAATTATTTATAGCGTATATATGATAACTGAATTTGACATTGATTTGGTAACAGAATGAAATAGATGGATTCCACTGTACACATTCACAGTTTATTATGCGACTCTGTTGATTGATTTTCATCGTATTGATCTTCGCATACTTCTACCTCATTTCACCTTTGGATTCAAGGGCGCCTTTGCTTTTTGTCAAAAAATGTAACGAAGTACATTAATGAAACCACAAAAAGTGTTGTCTACAGTTTTTGTGTGTATATTCATAGTTTGAGACGATTAGTTATGAAGTGCCTCTTTCTTAAGCGATCGCTCAGCCGTGAATTGTCGACCCAACTTACGCCTGTTTAAAAAGCAAATATTGTAAAGTTCAGAACCTAGGAGTGTGGAAGAGGCCGGTTTTATTCTTAAAGCAGAAATGTAACTTCCTAGTCTGTTGGTCTGTGTCCCTCGGTCACAAAATTTCGGATTTCTCAAGGATCAGACGCAAAAAATGGATTCTCCTTCTGTTTCTGCTACAGTTGTGTGTCTTCTGATGTCTTTGCCAGGTAAGTTTCTTTTTGCCTCCTTTCCGTGTGTAGTCGTGTCATTACCTATGCTGTAACTTTTTGACCCTCATAAGTATTTTCAAATTAAAATTCAGTCTTTTATTGTACACATACAATTTTGATAATCAGTTTACTAGTTCTTTTATCAAGTCTCTTTCGTTTAATAGTTGATATGAAATAGGGTGGGGCCAGGGACCTCTAATTTTTGTCTATTTATAACATATGATTAAAGCACCCTTAGTGGTTTCCTCTTTTCTTCTAAGAGTATTATTTATAGAACATTTCTGCACATTGTCTGGATTCCCAATTACGACAAAACGTGGTGTAAGATGATCCAATAAATGCTCCACTTGTCGTCAAAAGAAAGGAACATTGTGGTATTCAGAAAGGGTACACATATTGCAATTGCTGTTTATTTTGGAGGCGTTAACAGTATCGGCGAAAATATTTGATATGTAAATGAACGGTTCCATGCATGATTGCAAGACTGATCAAAAAGAGATGTGGACTTTTAAAAAGACTAACAGACCAAAAGGTCAAAACACTGAGAAAAAGTATATCGTGAACCGACCAAGGTGCAAAAAATTAAAAGCTGAGGGCGGATTTAGGATCTTTAAAGATTAACTAGTACTGCATTGAATTTCTGTCTGTGTGTGGTGTAACACGTATTTATCCACCCCTATTTGACTAATCAACACAAAGGATCAAAATGTGGTCTACTGAGCCGTGTTATATAATGTTGGTTTAGGTTCTGTTGACAGGTTGACTCAAACCGGAGTTATAAGTCCTAACAATCAATGATACATTGGTCAGTATTTGATTTGCATACATTTATTTTTAAAAGTTATATATATAGGGCTTTTTGATTTACTTCTCTTCAATGGTATCCGCCAGACTGGCGGGGACCTGAGGGCACGGACAGTGTGTAAAAGGGAATTTTACGACATCATTCGGACAATGGCAAGTGCAAGTGTCATTTGCCCTGCAAATAACCGCTTTCTGAACTTTAAAAACAGGGAACACAAAATTATGGCTGTGTACCACATATTGCAAAGTATTAATTGTGGTTCTTTTTTCTGTAGAAACGCGTTAATTGCTTTCGCATTATGGCACAGCTAGGTGTTAAACCACCTTAATAAACACGAATTAATGACCGGAAAATCATTTCTTTATCCGGACACCTTAAGCATTCATTATCCGGAAAGAAACACAAATGTATTGTAAAAAAAGGGATTGAATGAACACGTACTGAATATCGCCTTTGGGAGCCTACCATCAATAATTTCAACAAAGTCCAGGAAGTTTTAACTGACCATGCATATTTTCAATGTTTTATGTTTTCAAATTATGCATTGCAGTTTACCCTCCTAAGCTAATTCCTAAAAATCGAAACTTTGCAATCAAAGTTGCACTTTTTTTAATTGCATTCCCTAGGCAAATTGTGCAGTGCAGTTTACTTTTTTTTCAATTATATATGCAGGTCAATTTGCAATTGCATATTCGTATTCAGAAATGCACCATTTGGCCCAGAAGTGCAAACCACTTCCTTATCGATTTAAATCACATTTCCAATAGTTCTGTAAGGAGAATTTAAAAATGTGGGTTAGAAGTAATGTATATAATTTAGCTGTTATGCATGACTCGATTCATTATGTGCGTACAAAAACGTGAATTATGCATCTTCTTAGCCACGTTTAACGAAAGTTAAGTTACGTCTCCTTAATACTTTTGACAAAAGTTAAGCTTTGTAAAAATCAACAGGTATATGATATTACCTAATTACCGACCTGGATTTAGTTGAACAACCGCAGAAATAATGATCTGGATCAATATGTAATGGTCATCTCAGAGATTCTAATTATAGAGATAAGATAACGAAAAGAAGGGAACCGGTTTTAAATTTACATGTGTATGTTTACTTATGAATAATTCCTTAATGGCGTTGCGTTGATATTTTGATTTATTCATAAGAGCTAAGGTGGATGACACCAAACGGAGGAAAATTCCACTATTCTCCTGTAAAAATAGATTAGAGGAACTAGGAAGAAATAAATTAATTTGTTACAAAAAACTTCGTAACACACCCTTTGTATATAACATATATTATTCAATATTAATTTGTACATCAGATTACATGTGACACGGAACTCCAGACACATTTGTTTATTTCATATTGTACGTAGATTACTTGTACGTTTTAATTAGATTAACATTCAATTTACAATTAAATAAACTGAATACTTTGCGTTTCGGTTAAATTGCATATCGTTATGTTAATATTTCTAACCGCAATTTGCATATAGGGTCGTGGCATACACGTGCTAATTTCGTACTTATAATGTCCATAATATGATATCATTTAGGGATACATAATTGTATCGAAATATAAATAAGCATACTGAGTATCGTGAATGGTAAAATAGTGATCGATAAACGAAACATTTTTAAAATTTACTATACTCGTACAGTAATGTACTAGTATTTAATGCAAATAAGGTGAAAATCCATTAGAAGTGTCGATCACGATTTCAAGTTTATCTGATGAGGGATCAAAGATGTACACTTTATGCCTCACAATTCGATGAAACTCAAAGAATGCAATGACATTATCAGTCTATACATACCAGGGACCTAACCAAACATATGAAAATAGTATAATTTGCAAATACATGTATGATAAGTTAGCAAAATATTTAATAGATTTGATGAAAACTTCTGAGAGGTCGTATATCGTACAGAATAAAAATTTGATTTCTCTGTCTTCCAGTTTGATTCAATTCAAATGAACAAACCCCATGATATCCCCAGAGAGAACCAGTTTCAAGGCAAAGAATAAAATCTTATCAAAACGTCGCTCTATTCCAAACGTAGTACTCGTACTTGCGTAATCTATATGTTTTGATTGGTTTCTTGTCGACCGGTATGTAGGCGTGCAGACCAATGAAAAAGATAATAGAACAGACTCTGGTATTTTTATGAGGAAGCCTCAACCTTTTACTTTTGGTAATTTTTTTGTTATGGCTATATATTTCAGTCTGATAATGCATCACACCTATTTTATAAAATATTCATAAAAATTGATGACTGGTTGTTCAAATGTTTCAATTTTGACTAATTGTTGCAATAAAATTTGTTTGGCCCATACAATTCCGATTTGTCATGAACTTTGCTTTCTGTAGAATAGATATGTATGTTTTATTTGCTTTACTTGTAATTTACAGACCTCTAAAGAGGGAAAACATTTTTTTGGGGGGTGGGGGGTATGGGTTCGTAAATAGTTTCATTCTCAGGTGAATATTCTTACTATGTTAAACAATCCATACAATGAGTTCTCTCAGAATGTTAAAGAGGAAATATTCATCACGGTTTGTTGCGTGGTTCAAATTGTCTGTTCAGTTGTTTTGTTAAATTGTTGTTTTTCATATATACTTACAATCTCGGAAACTTTTGTTTATGTGTGTTTATTGATTCCCGTGCCCCCTCCCCCTGATCTAGGACGTTTAATAGAAATGACACTGATATTAGAATTCTTCCTTTAATATATTATACGAAAACTTGGTATGAATGGATTGTTAAGCAATGGACAATAACACTTGTTTTTTTTTTTTTTTTTTAATATATAAATGCTAGAATAAAGCATTTTATAATCGCGCTTCAAATATTTCACATAAACTTAGTAATTATATAAATACATATATATAGTGCCCTCTGAACGATCGATAAAGACACTTCCCATAGAATATATTAAAATCCATATTACTGAAACATGCCAATTTTCCATTGACAGGTGTGATTTACTGCTAAGATACGTACACAAGTTAAATGTAGACCTTTCTAAAACCATCATCACACCCAAGGCAACGGCTTTGGTGTCTGCAGCCATCACTACCCTCCTTTAACGTCTGTTTTCTAATTGACAGGTGCCTCCGCTCTGGATGTCGGGATAGATGGTATCATAGGATCAACCATAGCAGCAGGCCTCATGTTGATGGCCATAGTTATCGTGTCCGCCATTCTTTGTTACCGGTGGGTAGAGTTTTGTCGTCAGCTGGGTCAAGATTTACATGTAAATGATCAGTATATCAATAAGATCTGAAGGTTTATTTTCCTTAACTAGCAAAAAATGATATTGATTCTGGTTTTATTATTTTGTTTTAGCTCACCCGAATAAGGAAGTTTTCCTGATCATTTACTGTGTAATTAATTTTTTATCTTTTCACCCATTACCTGGAATTTCTTGATCAAATTTAACCAAATTGAAAAAAAGGTATTATACAAGAAATTATTTGTGCTATACTGCTACGATAAATGCACGCAACCTTACAGTACACAATGAAATTTGCTTGTGTTTTATCATAGTATATACTTTTAAGGTTGAATGCATTGCAACAAAGATATAACTAGGAAGTGTCGATCCTATTCTATTGATTTTACATGACATTTAAAAGTCTTGCCTGAATAGATACAGTGTAATACGGTCAATGCAGATACATTTTTTCTTTGTGAAAGACAAATGGAAAAGAGCAAAGCTTTAATAGGAAAATAATAATGAATAATAATAAATAAAAATACATCCGTCAATTTGTCATGTGAAACTATGTAAGGAAAAAAAACCCCTAATTAATTACATTTTTTATAGTTATTTATATAATGGTGCAATATCTGTGATGATTTTTAACCAGTAAAATACTTCCTTATGTTGGTCGTCACAAAAGATTGATTTCCAACAAATCCCATATCAGAAAACGTCCTGTATGCGTCAGTGTGTGTAACAGATTTGGCCCCCTGTTATCTCTCTCATAATATTGACAAAAAACAAAACTCCATAATTGACGGAAAGCAAAAATTGGCATAGAAAATCTCATGTCTGCTTGTACATCATATCGAAGTATGTCATTTGTTGTGATAAAAGTAAAACACTACTGCGTAAATTTGTTTTGTCCGCATTTCACAGTCTTTCAGAATGTATGACCAGTCTTAATAAATATTTCTTATTATTATCCGCATGACTTGTTCAAAGTATCTTTTCATTACAAAGGTTGTCACCTCCAAGTGGACCTGCAAAGCCACGGCACCGAAAACCGCCACCAAAACCAAAATATGACATGAACGGAAACGCGCCAAATGGTATTCCACTGCAAACACGAGTGCCAAATGGAGTCATGAGGTCTCCACATGGAACACAGAGAAGCCACCTCAGTAGGCAGATGGGTAGTCATAGAGGACCTCCGATGGGTAGTCAAAGAGGACCTCCAGGTCCCTTAAGGTTTGCCGCTGCTCCACCAGGTCTATACAGGTCAATGATGCCGCCATATTTCATGCACCCTCCATATCAGCAGATCATCTACATTGACGAATCAGATGATGATGATGAACGTTCAGTGCGATCCACAATGCGAGAACACAAAAAGAGATACAGAAGATCCTACTTTTCAGCTAGTAAAGATGCATCTTCCAAAGTAGAGATTAAGTACGTATAAATCTTCATTCACCAGTTTAATGCTCAACTATTTTTTTTCTATTTACTTTTTAGGGTGAAAATGGGTTTAACAAAGTGGTGGCTGCTGTATTTTTATATCCATGCTAAATTCGATTATCTCTGATCTTTGTACACTATTGAATGTTTTGGCTGAGATAAAATAGTCACGAAGAGCTTTAAGTTCTCAGCACTTGACTGAGTTCGATATATCATTTGCAGAAAAAGGTCTAGAAGACCACATCCAAAACTTCGCGATTTTCTTCACTCAAACCCTCCAGGGTAAGATTTTGTAGAGCTTTACACAAAGCTACGCTACAAAGATCCGTGTGTTGCATGATAGTGCTGCTGTTTTTGTTGAATCTCACTTCCTTCTAGGTTGAGTTTATCCTTGTAATTAAATGTTTTCTTGGTAATATAACATTGAAGACGTAGCTCAAACGTTTAAAGCAGTAGAATATTTTTACAGAGAGAATATGGAGAAGGCCAGTGGTGATACTAAATCCAATTCTTCAAGCTCTCTTTCAAAAGCAAGCGATTCTCTGGCCCGGTATGGTTAATCTCTTGCACAGAATATCAATATTTAGCCATTGATGACCGTGATGCATTAGTCCACATAGTTTTAGAATATATAGAATTAATAATATCTTTTCATTATAGGCGCATGCGTGAAGCAAGAAGCATGATACCTCGCACACATTGTTTGCAAAAAATGTATATCATCACAATGTCACTTTTTCAGAGAAAGAACAAAACAAAAATACACTAGTCATAAAACTAGAACGCCCAGGTCTAGCAGCACCAGCTCAGTAGCTTGGTCAGATCGGTAAGCGAGGGGTTCTCGTGAAGTGGGTGTGAACAATGCATGATGATTGGTTGACCTGCATGCTAATAATTAACAAAGTTAGATGACTTTAATGAAAGAAGTCTATGTTTCTCTGCACAAAGTTTCGTTTTTTTTCTGGACTGGTTTGTCGTAGGCTGTGTTCACTGCATGGTAGTTCACTAAATATGATGAGGATTGTTTTGTTTTGTTCATCAGATATGTTCAACTTAGTAATGTTGTCTTCAAGAGTTTTATAGTATTTTATCAAGTTACATGTACTTGGTTATGTCTAAATTCAGATAATATTTTTCAACATAATTCAGCTGAGTTAATGAGATATATTTTTGTTCAACGGTTGATTCCGAACAAACTATGAAAAATTAATGCTATCTCACAGAGACCAGAATAAACCAGCCGATACAATAACCAAGGATTCTGAAGAAGAAACGAAGAATGAGCAAAGGCGGGATTCAGATTCAAGTGGGTCGAGTCGTTTTGCTAGTTCGACAAGTTCTACTAGTTCAAGTACTAGTTCTACCGCTAGTTACACAAATAAGAAAGGGTAAGATTGGTGGTCGTATGGTCTTTGGTTGTGGTACATGTTGCATGTGCCTGCATGATTTCTTCAGTAACTGTTGTTGAGTTCCGAGGAATACAGGAATAGATGAATGTATGTCTGAAGAAGAGTTTCTGCACGTGCAAAGCAAGTCGGGAGAAATAATGCAATAAAAAGTCGGTATGTTGGAAATTCATTCAAAGTCCAGCTCCCTGATAACAAAATATCAGCTTTCGCTATTTTTGCAGAAAACGTAAGATTCCTAGACAGTTGTGTAATGTTTGTCCTCAGTTCATTGCAGGGATATGTGGTGTTGCATGTTTATGTTTCAAGCTTTAGCTTAAATTATCGCAAACAGTTTTGGGAGAGGCGCGTACTGAATGTGGTTATTAGGAAACATAATCACACGTGATTCTCTGTGTATGAGAGATAAACTAATTTAAAAAAAAATTATACGATTGTGTACTCGTGTTTTGTCTGTTTGGTGTGGGTTTTGAAAAGATTTTGTTGTTTTATTTTATAGAATGTGTTATGTAGACACTTAAATGATGCTTCATCTTAAAAAAAATTTTTTGCAGATCATTCTTTGTTCTAATCAACTCCACACTAATGTTTTTTGGCCTGGATCATATTTTTTAAATTCAAGATCAATGCTATGGGTGATATGAAAAGAAATCTTGGCTTCTACCATCAAAGTGAATGAAAGTTGACAAAAGACAGTTTTTTATGATAAAAAAGTAGACTTATACAAATATTATTCTCAAAATTACTTATTTCCAATATTGCAAAGTCTTTACTGAAAGTTTCCATTATATTCCATGCAGTTTATGTTTTTATTTTGATGTTTTTATCTGATCACATAATTATGCAGTTGAAATCTGTGTAAATGTAATGATTAATTTTGGCGATAAAGGAATACAGAATGTAGTTGTACAATAGGAAAATGAATAAACTTGCAATGCTTTAACGACTATTTCAAAAATAAAAATTATTTGGGAAATGCGCTGAGAATCAACAATGTCTAAAAATGTTTAAAAACCTTTCAATAGTAAAGCCGATGTAAGAATTTTATGACTATCTGTTGAGGTAACTTGTGAATTGTTGGCTAATGCAGACATAGGCTGACACTCTTGAGGGCCAATGCAGACTTTGAATGACTCAAAATTCAATGCAGGCATTGTCCGACTACCCCAGGAGCCAATGCAGGCATTGCCTGACTCTCTCAAGAGCCAATGCAGGCTTTTCCTGACGCTTTCTAGAGCCAATACCTGCATTGAGAGACCATGAAGTTAGGTAATGTATGCATTGATACGTCATGGAGTCGACAATGCCTGCATGGAGAGACACCATTATTCACCAAAGTTTGCATTCATACCTCGTAGTCATGATATCCCTGCATAATACTCTTGAGAAATTGTAGATAAATAAAATGTTAATCTCCTGCATCCGCATACAGTTGTGTATTATATTATATAGCACTGAAAAAATGCAGATTAAAAGATTGAAAATGGAAAATTATTTTCAGAAAGAACCCCCCAATCTGGAATTTTAGTATTATCCTTTTCCCAATTTATCTTAAATCTGTTCTTATCTGACTTGTGGAATTATATTATTTCAGTTTTGCATTTCTTGACAGTTTTTTTTTTAAAGTTAAAAATAAGTCATCAGTAGTCCGACTCTGAAAAGACGATATTTGAACAAAATGAAATATGGAGATAACGAACAGTAATTAAGCTCAAAAGTCCATCGAAACAATACAATTCGGGAGCAGAGCAAATTTCATTTCATTTCATTTCATTTCATTTTATTCACTCACACCAACATCAGTGGTACATGAGGTACAATAAATTAGTCGTCATAATTGTGACAAAAATAATAAATATAATTATGATACAATAGCATAAATGAGGGGCATATACATATGTACATAGTATAGCAATAAACATACAATGAAAGAAGAAAAGAAGAAAAAAAAATGGTATGATAACATTTAAATTATGGAGGACAGACGGTGTCGTTTATTTTAGATATAAATATACAAAGGTTTTTTAAAGTTTTTAAGTTTGTCGTTGACATAATTTCAGAAAACTTAAGTGTATTCGGCGTTTTACAAAATCTGGGATGTAAAAGATTCTTTCTGATGCTGTTCAATGTTTTACATTCTAGGATGAAATGATATTCGTCTGCTATTTGCCCTGTATTACACAATTTACAAACTCTTTCATCCAGTGGAATATTTAACCATCTACCAGTTTCAATTGGGAGGTGGTGGTTTGAAGTTCTAAATTTTATTAGTATTTTTTGGAGTTTACTAGGTAAAATACTTAGATATTTTTCAAATCCAAAATCACTCTTAAAAATTTTGTAAATTTGACCTTTTGATGAATTATTTATATCACTATGCCATTTTTGAATAAATTGGTCGCTTAATCTTTGCTTCACTGCTGCAAGTACCCAATTCCTGTCAATGGGACTTTGTTCATACCAAATGTTGGAGAACCCACAAGAGGTTAAAATTTTATAAATGAAATCTACCCATAGGTTTTTTGGACCTCCTTGAAAATATTGAGAACATAGATATTTATACAAAACACAAACTATTTTGTTTTCTAAAGAATTCGGGGTAAGTAATTTTAACCAGTAGGAGATCATTCTTGTATAAATATTAATATACAATGGGAATCGCCCAGTCTCCCCATACACCATATACGAGGGCGTACTACTCTTTAAATGGAAAATATGTTTTAAAAATTTTAAATGTACACGTTCAATGATGTCGAGATTTTCATAACCCCAAATTTCACAGCCATAAGTCAAAATTGGAACAACAACTTTATCAAAAAGATCTAACTGACATTCAATTGGTAAGTTAAATTGTCTTATCTTCCTTATAACACCATACATTGCTTTCTGTGCTTGTTCACATAAATGTTTTTTGGCCTTACAAAATGAACCTGAGCGTGAATATATTATCCCAAGATACTTGAATTCTTTTACATTTTCAATTGCATTATTATTATAATAAAATACCTTTTTTGACATTGGTCCTTTAGAAAACACTAGAATTTCTGTCTTACTAACATTAACATTAAGTTTCCATTGTGAACAATACAAATAAAAATCATCCAAAGCCTTTTGCAGATCTACGTCTGTTTCAGCCAAGATAACAGTATCGTCTGCATATAACAAAATGAAAAGCTTAAGATACACATATAATTCTTCTTCAATAGCGTCAGTTATGCTTTGTAAACCAATAATATTTCTGTCCGAGAGAAACTCTTCCAGGTCATTAATATATAAGGAAAATAAAAAAGGCGATAGATTTTCACCTTGGCGAACACCAACATTACAGTTAAAATAATCTGTGATTGTGCCATTCAGATTTATCATAGATTTAATTCCTATATACATATTTTTGATGTAGTTAAAACATTTTCCACTAACCCCACTCTTAAATAGCTTATGCCACAATCCAGATCTCCAAACCGTATCAAAGGCTTGTTTAAAGTCAATGAAAGCGCAGAAAAGTTTTTTCTTTCTTTGAAAAAAAATCTGACATAAAAACTGTAAGGTAACTATATGATCTAAAGTTGAGTACCCTTTTCTAAACCCTGTTTGACTCTCATTAATTAAATTTACTTCTTCAGCAAATGTTTCCAAACGTGTGCATAAAATACTTGTAAATAATTTTCCTAAGCAGCTCAATAATGTTATGGGTCGATAATTTTCTGGTTGTGTTGGATCACCTTTATTTTTATAAATAGGTTTAACAATGCCAATTAACCATTCATCCGGGACGGTACCTGAATCAAATATTAAATTGAACAGTTTTCTATATACGGGTAAAAATACAGTAATTGTTGAAGTAATATGTTCATTAAACACTTTGTCAAAACCACATGCTTTGTTATTTTTAAGCTTTTTGACACTGTTCAGTATTTCTTCATCACTGATAGCACAGTTTAGGATATCAACTGAAAAATCATTTGAAAAATTCGCTACATCTTCCTGTTCATCTAAGTTATCAGGAACAACATTACAATTTTTATCTTCATTCATATCTTTCAAAAAATTATACATGTCATTTATATCAACAGCACATTTCTTATTTTTATCGGATGCATTCAAAATTTTCCAATAATCTTTGGGATTTGTAGAATGCAAATCTTTGAGTTTTTTGGCAATATTCTTTCTATTATTTTTTATGCTCTCATCCATTGTTTTCTTATATATTTTACTCATAGCATTCAAATTACGCTTGTTTTCGGTCGATTTATTTCGATTATACATACGTTTAGCGAGATGAAACTTTTTTCTAGCGTTTCTACAGTCCCGATTAAACCATTGCTTATTACAACTAGTAGACTAATTGTTCTCGAACAATTAGAGGTCTTTCCACCTTCTTTAAATTTCATATATTTTTCATATTTAACTCTCTATTGTTTATTTTTATACAAAAGAAACAAGAAATGGCTTGAGAGATGGAAAAAATGAAATTTAAAAAAAATTTTTAATGACCTTGACCTTTGATCTTGAACAATTATTTAAGTTCATAAGTCAAGGGTCACATTGCACTTGACCCCATGCTTCTACGACTTTTAGTTTCAAAGTCATAAGGTTGAATAGTAAGAGCAAAGATGTTAAAGGGCAATAACTCATATAAGGGGTCATCGGATCCTTTCGCACTGAATAGATTGAAGTTGTGTTTAAAGGCCCTGAAGACATTAGTGAAGGTTTCGTGTCTCTGCGGTTTACGGTTTCGGAGTAGTAGCGATAACAAGGTTTTCAATGAAAGGGGCAATAACTTTTAAAAGGGTAAATCTTATGGGACAAGTATGAAATCTTTGAAATAGTTTGAAGAGTACATATTAAAGATGCAAAGAGATTTAGTATATAATGAAAGACAAAAGAGATATAAAAAGAGCTTAATTTCTCAAATTTTGAATGACCTTGACCTTTGACCTTTACAAAAATTTCAAGGTCTGAGGTCAAAGAATCTAATGCAGTTGGTTCCATGTCTCTACGACTTATCGTTTTGAAAAATTTTCATTATTTGTAAACTTCAAAAACTTTCAGGGGCAATAACTCATTGAAGGGGTCGACAAATCATTTCGCAATGAATAGATTGAAAAGTCCTCTCAAGTAGTCAAAGACATTGGTGAAGGTTCTGTATCTCTACGATTTACGGTTTCGAAGGAGTAGCGATAACAAGCTATTCTTGCAAAAGGGGCAATAACTTTGTAAGAGGTAATAGGTCAAACACGTTGGGTCGTTTTTCGGAATAACTTTTAATATCCAGTATCATGAACAATAAAGTTTTTCGATAAGTCTTGTGGTTTCAAAAGTCCGGGAAGAAAAAGAATAATAATAATAACTAGGAGACTAATTGTTCTCGAACAATTAGAGGTCTTTCCACCTTCTTTAAATTTCTTTAATTTTTATATTTTACTCTCTAAAGTAAATTTTTATACAAAAAGAATCCATAAATGGCTTGAAAGATAGAAAAAATGAAAAAATTTAAAAATTTGAAATGACCTTGACCTTTGACCTTAAAAAATATTCAAGGTCAAAGGTCAAGGGTCACATTGCACTTGACCCCATACTTCTACGACTTTTAGTTTCAAAGATTTAATAGTAAGTGCAAAGACGTTAAAGGGCAATAACTCATATAAGGGGTCATCGGATACTTTCGCACTAAATAGATTGAAGTTGTGTCTAAAGACCCTGAAGACATTAGTGAAGGTTTTGTGTCTCTACAGTTTACGGTTTCGGAGGAGTAGCGATAACAAGTTTTTCAGTAAAAGGGGCAATAACTTTTAAAGGGGTAAATTTCCGGGGACTAGTATGAAATCTTTGAAATAGTTTTAAGAGGACATATTAATGATGCAAAGATATTTAATATATATTGAAAGACAAAAGAGATATAAAAAGAGCCTAATTTCTCATATTTTCAATGACCTTGACCTTTGACCTTTGCATATATTTTAAGGTCAAAGGTCAATGAATCTTATGCAGTTGGTCCCATGTCTCTACGACTTATCGTTTTGAAAATTTTTAATTATTCGTAAACATCAAAAACTTTCAGGGGCAATAACTCATAAAAGGGGTGGACGAATACTTTCGCAATGAAAGGATTGAAGAGTCCCCTCAATAAGTCGAAGACATTGATGAAGGTTTCGTACCTCTACGGTTTACGGTTTCGAAGGAGTAGCGATAACAAGGTTTTTCGTACAAGGGGCAAGAACTCTGAAAGGGGTCATAGGTCATACTCGTTGGGTAGTTTTTCGAAATAACTTTTGATGTCGAGTATCATGAACTATAAAACTTTTTGATAAGTCTTTCGGTTCAAAAGGCGGTAGCGGAAAAATAATAATAATAATAATAACTAGAAGACTAATTGTTCAAAGAACAATTAGAGGCCTTTCCACCTTTTTAAGTGTTTCCGTGTCACTTGGGTTGAGAAAAAGTAGAAAAATGCCCAAAATTAAAAAAAAAAAAAAAAAAAAAAAAAAATTGCTCCTCCAGCAGGGATCGAACCCAAAACCCTTGGATTGAAAGGCAGGTGCGCTAACCATTAGGCCACGCACTCCGATAACAATAGTATGTTAAAATGTTTAGGACTATAGAATAATTGCAAGCGTATTTTTAGAATCGGTAGGGGAAGAAAGAAGTTCCGTAAAAGGAAATAGTTCCTGAATTTGCAAGCAGTATACAAAATAATAAGGGACGGGCTGCGTGAGAAAACGTTAACACTGTTCCCTAATGAAAATGTATTCATGGACTGTAGCCTGATTCATCGATATTGTGAGCATGCTGATTTTTTTGTGAATAGCTTCCTTGTAAGCTTAAAAGATCGGGTTCGGATTTGAACATTTCTGACTGAATATCCTGAAATAAATATGAAACATTTAAATAAGCATTTCTTTGGGTTAAATTAAATATGTGTAGCCCAAATTAAATTCCCAACATGCATTTTTAGAAGGGAAAGACGACAATGAAAGCGAGAATTGTTTTTAATATACCGAAAATCGCTAATTCTGGAAACTGATTAATTCTAAATAAAAATCAAATAAATTCCAAATGTAAAAGAAAGAGAGAATGCTGGGTATTAAAATGTTGTATCATATCAGGAGAATTAAATGCTACTAACGACATCTGAAGAAATAGCCGATAAAAGGTTTAGATCATTTCTTCGTTCACCTGCACTTAAATTTCAAACACAACAGAACTTGTAGTTTTTGCCGTGAAACTTCAAGACTTTTATAAAATTATAGGACTCACCGTAAAACTCTCCAGAAAGTTTTTCTGAGGTCTATACTACATTTGTACCAAATCTGGTGTCGATCCGAGGTCTGGTTTGGATTCTAGAGTAATATTCTACGTTGTTGTTGATGTGATTTTTTTTTTTTTTTTTAAGAGGGGGGGGGGGATGAATTATTTATTTTATGCCTCTTTTAAACTAAGAATTGTAACTACTTCCATATCCTTAAGCCTGATTGTGACCTTTGGGTCAAGGTCAAAGGTCAAGGTCAAAGGTCAAGGTCATTTAAAAAAAAAAAAAAAAAAAACACACAAACAAACCCAGAAATCTTTACTTTCTATGTTTTTACCTGATACTGGAGCTGAATGCATGTCCTTACTTTTCCATTTGACCCAAGGTCAAAGGTCAAGGTCAAAGTTCAAGGTCACTTGGTTTATTGCTATATTGTACACATATATAAGGAATTTCTTATGTTTTTAAATGACCTTGACCTTTGACCTTGACCTATATTTCAAGGTCAAAGGTCAAATATGCCGATGTAGTTGGTCCCATGTCTCTAGAATACACCGTTTTAAAAAAAAAGTTCATTAAATGTAAGCAGCAAAAACTTTCAGGGACAGTAACTCATGAAAGGGGCCGAAGAACCCTTTCGCACTGTATAGATTGAAGAGAGTACTAAATGAGTCGAAGACACTGATGAAGGTTTGGAATGTCTACGGTTTACGGTTTCGGAGGAGTAGCGATAACAAGGTTTTATTGCGAAAGGGATGACAACTTTTGAATGGGTCAAGCTTGGGGGACAAGAATGAAATTTTTATAATACTTTTAGAAGGACATATTAAATATGCAAAGATATGTAGTATATGTTGAAAGACAAAAGAGCTATAAAAAGAGCTTATTTTCTTATATTTTGAATGACCTTGACCTTTGACCTTGACCTTAAGTTCAAGGTCTAAGGTCAAAGAATCTTATGCAGTTGGTCCCATGTCTTTACGACTTGTCGTTTAGAAAAGTTTTTCATTATTCGTAAACATGAGAAACGTCCAGGGGCAATAACTCATAAAAGGGGTCGACGAATTCTTTCGCAGTGAAACCTTGAAGCGAGTACTCAGTTAGTCGAAGACATTGGTTAAGGTTTCGTACCTCTGCGGTTTATGATTTCGAAGGAGTAGCGATAACAAGGTTTTTCGTTTAAAGGGCAAGAACTCCGAAAGGGGTCATAGGTCATACTCGTTGGGTAGTTTTTCGAAATAACTTTTGATGTCGAGTATCATGAACTATAAAGTTCTTCAAAAAGTCTTTCGGTTCAAAAGGCGGTAACGGAAAAATAATAATAATAATAATAAACATAAGCATTTCAATAGGTCTTTCCACAGAAAGGTGGAAAGACCTAATAAAACACTAGGAGACTAATTGTTCAAAGAACAATTAGAGGCCTTTCCACCTTTTTAAGTGTTTCCGTGTCACTTGGGTTGAGAAAAAGTAGAAAAATGCCCAAAATTAAAAAAAAAAAAAAAAAAAAAAAAAAAATTGCTCCTCCAGCAGGGATCGAACCCAAAACCCTTGGATTGAAAGGCAGGTGCGCTAACCATTAGGCCACGCACTCCGATAACAATAGTATGTTAAAATGTTTAGGACTATAGAATAATTGCAAGCGTATTTTTAGAATCGGTAGGGGAAGAAAGAAGTTCCGTAAAAGGAAATAGTTCCTGAATTTGCAAGCAGTATACAAAATAATAAGGGACGGGCTGCGTGAGAAAACGTTAACACTGTTCCCTAATGAAAATGTATTCATGGACTGTAGCCTGATTCATCGATATTGTGAGCATGCTGATTTTTTTGTGAATAGCTTCCTTGTAAGCTTAAAAGATCGGGTTCGGATTTGAACATTTCTGACTGAATATCCTGAAATAAATATGAAACATTTAAATAAGCATTTCTTTGGGTTAAATTAAATATGTGTAGCCCAAATTAAATTCCCAACATGCATTTTTAGAAGGGAAAGACGACAATGAAAGCGAGAATTGTTTTTAATATACCGAAAATCGCTAATTCTGGAAACTGATTAATTCTAAATAAAAATCAAATAAATTCCAAATGTAAAAGAAAGAGAGAATGCTGGGTATTAAAATGTTGTATCATATCAGGAGAATTAAATGCTACTAACGACATCTGAAGAAATAGCCGATAAAAGGTTTAGATCATTTCTTCGTTCACCTGCACTTAAATTTCAAACACAACAGAACTTGTAGTTTTTGCCGTGAAACTTCAAGACTTTTATAAAATTATAGGACTCACCGTAAAACTCTCCAGAAAGTTTTTCTGAGGTCTATACTACATTTGTACCAAATCTGGTGTCGATCCGAGGTCTGGTTTGGATTCTAGAGTAATATTCTACGTTGTTGTTGATGTGATTTTTTTTTTTTTTTTTAAGAGGGGGGGGGGGATGAATTATTTATTTTATGCCTCTTTTAAACTAAGAATTGTAACTACTTCCATATCCTTAAGCCTGATTGTGACCTTTGGGTCAAGGTCAAAGGTCAAGGTCAAAGGTCAAGGTCATTTAAAAAAAAAAAAAAAAAAAAACACACAAACAAACCCAGAAATCTTTACTTTCTATGTTTTTACCTGATACTGGAGCTGAATGCATGTCCTTACTTTTCCATTTGACCCAAGGTCAAAGGTCAAGGTCAAAGTTCAAGGTCACTTGGTTTATTGCTATATTGTACACATATATAAGGAATTTCTTATGTTTTTAAATGACCTTGACCTTTGACCTTGACCTATATTTCAAGGTCAAAGGTCAAATATGCCGATGTAGTTGGTCCCATGTCTCTAGAATACACCGTTTTAAAAAAAAAGTTCATTAAATGTAAGCAGCAAAAACTTTCAGGGACAGTAACTCATGAAAGGGGCCGAAGAACCCTTTCGCACTGTATAGATTGAAGAGAGTACTAAATGAGTCGAAGACACTGATGAAGGTTTGGAATGTCTACGGTTTACGGTTTCGGAGGAGTAGCGATAACAAGGTTTTATTGCGAAAGGGATGACAACTTTTGAATGGGTCAAGCTTGGGGGACAAGAATGAAATTTTTATAATACTTTTAGAAGGACATATTAAATATGCAAAGATATGTAGTATATGTTGAAAGACAAAAGAGCTATAAAAAGAGCTTATTTTCTTATATTTTGAATGACCTTGACCTTTGACCTTGACCTTAAGTTCAAGGTCTAAGGTCAAAGAATCTTATGCAGTTGGTCCCATGTCTTTACGACTTGTCGTTTAGAAAAGTTTTTCATTATTCGTAAACATGAGAAACGTCCAGGGGCAATAACTCATAAAAGGGGTCGACGAATTCTTTCGCAGTGAAACCTTGAAGCGAGTACTCAGTTAGTCGAAGACATTGGTTAAGGTTTCGTACCTCTGCGGTTTATGATTTCGAAGGAGTAGCGATAACAAGGTTTTTCGTTTAAAGGGCAAGAACTCCGAAAGGGGTCATAGGTCATACTCGTTGGGTAGTTTTTCGAAATAACTTTTGATGTCGAGTATCATGAACTATAAAGTTCTTCAAAAAGTCTTTCGGTTCAAAAGGCGGTAACGGAAAAATAATAATAATAATAATAAACATAAGCATTTCAATAGGTCTTTCCACAGAAAGGTGGAAAGACCTAATAAAACACTAGGAGACTAATTGTTCAAAGAACAATTAGAGGCCTTTCCACCTTTTTAAGTGTTTCCGTGTCACTTGGGTTGAGAAAAAGTAGAAAAATGCCCAAAATTAAAAAAAAAAAAAAAAAAAAAAAAAAAATTGCTCCTCCAGCAGGGATCGAACCCAAAACCCTTGGATTGAAAGGCAGGTGCGCTAACCATTAGGCCACGCACTCCGATAACAATAGTATGTTAAAATGTTTAGGACTATAGAATAATTGCAAGCGTATTTTTAGAATCGGTAGGGGAAGAAAGAAGTTCCGTAAAAGGAAATAGTTCCTGAATTTGCAAGCAGTATACAAAATAATAAGGGACGGGCTGCGTGAGAAAACGTTAACACTGTTCCCTAATGAAAATGTATTCATGGACTGTAGCCTGATTCATCGATATTGTGAGCATGCTGATTTTTTTGTGAATAGCTTCCTTGTAAGCTTAAAAGATCGGGTTCGGATTTGAACATTTCTGACTGAATATCCTGAAATAAATATGAAACATTTAAATAAGCATTTCTTTGGGTTAAATTAAATATGTGTAGCCCAAATTAAATTCCCAACATGCATTTTTAGAAGGGAAAGACGACAATGAAAGCGAGAATTGTTTTTAATATACCGAAAATCGCTAATTCTGGAAACTGATTAATTCTAAATAAAAATCAAATAAATTCCAAATGTAAAAGAAAGAGAGAATGCTGGGTATTAAAATGTTGTATCATATCAGGAGAATTAAATGCTACTAACGACATCTGAAGAAATAGCCGATAAAAGGTTTAGATCATTTCTTCGTTCACCTGCACTTAAATTTCAAACACAACAGAACTTGTAGTTTTTGCCGTGAAACTTCAAGACTTTTATAAAATTATAGGACTCACCGTAAAACTCTCCAGAAAGTTTTTCTGAGGTCTATACTACATTTGTACCAAATCTGGTGTCGATCCGAGGTCTGGTTTGGATTCTAGAGTAATATTCTACGTTGTTGTTGATGTGATTTTTTTTTTTTTTTTTAAGAGGGGGGGGGGGATGAATTATTTATTTTATGCCTCTTTTAAACTAAGAATTGTAACTACTTCCATATCCTTAAGCCTGATTGTGACCTTTGGGTCAAGGTCAAAGGTCAAGGTCAAAGGTCAAGGTCATTTAAAAAAAAAAAAAAAAAAAAACACACAAACAAACCCAGAAATCTTTACTTTCTATGTTTTTACCTGATACTGGAGCTGAATGCATGTCCTTACTTTTCCATTTGACCCAAGGTCAAAGGTCAAGGTCAAAGTTCAAGGTCACTTGGTTTATTGCTATATTGTACACATATATAAGGAATTTCTTATGTTTTTAAATGACCTTGACCTTTGACCTTGACCTATATTTCAAGGTCAAAGGTCAAATATGCCGATGTAGTTGGTCCCATGTCTCTAGAATACACCGTTTTAAAAAAAAAGTTCATTAAATGTAAGCAGCAAAAACTTTCAGGGACAGTAACTCATGAAAGGGGCCGAAGAACCCTTTCGCACTGTATAGATTGAAGAGAGTACTAAATGAGTCGAAGACACTGATGAAGGTTTGGAATGTCTACGGTTTACGGTTTCGGAGGAGTAGCGATAACAAGGTTTTATTGCGAAAGGGATGACAACTTTTGAATGGGTCAAGCTTGGGGGACAAGAATGAAATTTTTATAATACTTTTAGAAGGACATATTAAATATGCAAAGATATGTAGTATATGTTGAAAGACAAAAGAGCTATAAAAAGAGCTTATTTTCTTATATTTTGAATGACCTTGACCTTTGACCTTGACCTTAAGTTCAAGGTCTAAGGTCAAAGAATCTTATGCAGTTGGTCCCATGTCTTTACGACTTGTCGTTTAGAAAAGTTTTTCATTATTCGTAAACATGAGAAACGTCCAGGGGCAATAACTCATAAAAGGGGTCGACGAATTCTTTCGCAGTGAAACCTTGAAGCGAGTACTCAGTTAGTCGAAGACATTGGTTAAGGTTTCGTACCTCTGCGGTTTATGATTTCGAAGGAGTAGCGATAACAAGGTTTTTCGTTTAAAGGGCAAGAACTCCGAAAGGGGTCATAGGTCATACTCGTTGGGTAGTTTTTCGAAATAACTTTTGATGTCGAGTATCATGAACTATAAAGTTCTTCAAAAAGTCTTTCGGTTCAAAAGGCGGTAACGGAAAAATAATAATAATAATAATAAACATAAGCATTTCAATAGGTCTTTCCACAGAAAGGTGGAAAGACCTAATAAAACACTAGGAGACTAATTGTTCAAAGAACAATTAGAGGCCTTTCCACCTTTTTAAGTGTTTCCGTGTCACTTGGGTTGAGAAAAAGTAGAAAAATGCCCAAAATTAAAAAAAAAAAAAAAAAAAAAAAAAAAATTGCTCCTCCAGCAGGGATCGAACCCAAAACCCTTGGATTGAAAGGCAGGTGCGCTAACCATTAGGCCACGCACTCCGATAACAATAGTATGTTAAAATGTTTAGGACTATAGAATAATTGCAAGCGTATTTTTAGAATCGGTAGGGGAAGAAAGAAGTTCCGTAAAAGGAAATAGTTCCTGAATTTGCAAGCAGTATACAAAATAATAAGGGACGGGCTGCGTGAGAAAACGTTAACACTGTTCCCTAATGAAAATGTATTCATGGACTGTAGCCTGATTCATCGATATTGTGAGCATGCTGATTTTTTTGTGAATAGCTTCCTTGTAAGCTTAAAAGATCGGGTTCGGATTTGAACATTTCTGACTGAATATCCTGAAATAAATATGAAACATTTAAATAAGCATTTCTTTGGGTTAAATTAAATATGTGTAGCCCAAATTAAATTCCCAACATGCATTTTTAGAAGGGAAAGACGACAATGAAAGCGAGAATTGTTTTTAATATACCGAAAATCGCTAATTCTGGAAACTGATTAATTCTAAATAAAAATCAAATAAATTCCAAATGTAAAAGAAAGAGAGAATGCTGGGTATTAAAATGTTGTATCATATCAGGAGAATTAAATGCTACTAACGACATCTGAAGAAATAGCCGATAAAAGGTTTAGATCATTTCTTCGTTCACCTGCACTTAAATTTCAAACACAACAGAACTTGTAGTTTTTGCCGTGAAACTTCAAGACTTTTATAAAATTATAGGACTCACCGTAAAACTCTCCAGAAAGTTTTTCTGAGGTCTATACTACATTTGTACCAAATCTGGTGTCGATCCGAGGTCTGGTTTGGATTCTAGAGTAATATTCTACGTTGTTGTTGATGTGATTTTTTTTTTTTTTTTTAAGAGGGGGGGGGGGATGAATTATTTATTTTATGCCTCTTTTAAACTAAGAATTGTAACTACTTCCATATCCTTAAGCCTGATTGTGACCTTTGGGTCAAGGTCAAAGGTCAAGGTCAAAGGTCAAGGTCATTTAAAAAAAAAAAAAAAAAAAAACACACAAACAAACCCAGAAATCTTTACTTTCTATGTTTTTACCTGATACTGGAGCTGAATGCATGTCCTTACTTTTCCATTTGACCCAAGGTCAAAGGTCAAGGTCAAAGTTCAAGGTCACTTGGTTTATTGCTATATTGTACACATATATAAGGAATTTCTTATGTTTTTAAATGACCTTGACCTTTGACCTTGACCTATATTTCAAGGTCAAAGGTCAAATATGCCGATGTAGTTGGTCCCATGTCTCTAGAATACACCGTTTTAAAAAAAAAGTTCATTAAATGTAAGCAGCAAAAACTTTCAGGGACAGTAACTCATGAAAGGGGCCGAAGAACCCTTTCGCACTGTATAGATTGAAGAGAGTACTAAATGAGTCGAAGACACTGATGAAGGTTTGGAATGTCTACGGTTTACGGTTTCGGAGGAGTAGCGATAACAAGGTTTTATTGCGAAAGGGATGACAACTTTTGAATGGGTCAAGCTTGGGGGACAAGAATGAAATTTTTATAATACTTTTAGAAGGACATATTAAATATGCAAAGATATGTAGTATATGTTGAAAGACAAAAGAGCTATAAAAAGAGCTTATTTTCTTATATTTTGAATGACCTTGACCTTTGACCTTGACCTTAAGTTCAAGGTCTAAGGTCAAAGAATCTTATGCAGTTGGTCCCATGTCTTTACGACTTGTCGTTTAGAAAAGTTTTTCATTATTCGTAAACATGAGAAACGTCCAGGGGCAATAACTCATAAAAGGGGTCGACGAATTCTTTCGCAGTGAAACCTTGAAGCGAGTACTCAGTTAGTCGAAGACATTGGTTAAGGTTTCGTACCTCTGCGGTTTATGATTTCGAAGGAGTAGCGATAACAAGGTTTTTCGTTTAAAGGGCAAGAACTCCGAAAGGGGTCATAGGTCATACTCGTTGGGTAGTTTTTCGAAATAACTTTTGATGTCGAGTATCATGAACTATAAAGTTCTTCAAAAAGTCTTTCGGTTCAAAAGGCGGTAACGGAAAAATAATAATAATAATAATAAACATAAGCATTTCAATAGGTCTTTCCACAGAAAGGTGGAAAGACCTAATAAAACACTAGGAGACTAATTGTTCAAAGAACAATTAGAGGCCTTTCCACCTTTTTAAGTGTTTCCGTGTCACTTGGGTTGAGAAAAAGTAGAAAAATGCCCAAAATTAAAAAAAAAAAAAAAAAAAAAAAAAAAATTGCTCCTCCAGCAGGGATCGAACCCAAAACCCTTGGATTGAAAGGCAGGTGCGCTAACCATTAGGCCACGCACTCCGATAACAATAGTATGTTAAAATGTTTAGGACTATAGAATAATTGCAAGCGTATTTTTAGAATCGGTAGGGGAAGAAAGAAGTTCCGTAAAAGGAAATAGTTCCTGAATTTGCAAGCAGTATACAAAATAATAAGGGACGGGCTGCGTGAGAAAACGTTAACACTGTTCCCTAATGAAAATGTATTCATGGACTGTAGCCTGATTCATCGATATTGTGAGCATGCTGATTTTTTTGTGAATAGCTTCCTTGTAAGCTTAAAAGATCGGGTTCGGATTTGAACATTTCTGACTGAATATCCTGAAATAAATATGAAACATTTAAATAAGCATTTCTTTGGGTTAAATTAAATATGTGTAGCCCAAATTAAATTCCCAACATGCATTTTTAGAAGGGAAAGACGACAATGAAAGCGAGAATTGTTTTTAATATACCGAAAATCGCTAATTCTGGAAACTGATTAATTCTAAATAAAAATCAAATAAATTCCAAATGTAAAAGAAAGAGAGAATGCTGGGTATTAAAATGTTGTATCATATCAGGAGAATTAAATGCTACTAACGACATCTGAAGAAATAGCCGATAAAAGGTTTAGATCATTTCTTCGTTCACCTGCACTTAAATTTCAAACACAACAGAACTTGTAGTTTTTGCCGTGAAACTTCAAGACTTTTATAAAATTATAGGACTCACCGTAAAACTCTCCAGAAAGTTTTTCTGAGGTCTATACTACATTTGTACCAAATCTGGTGTCGATCCGAGGTCTGGTTTGGATTCTAGAGTAATATTCTACGTTGTTGTTGATGTGATTTTTTTTTTTTTTTTTAAGAGGGGGGGGGGGATGAATTATTTATTTTATGCCTCTTTTAAACTAAGAATTGTAACTACTTCCATATCCTTAAGCCTGATTGTGACCTTTGGGTCAAGGTCAAAGGTCAAGGTCAAAGGTCAAGGTCATTTAAAAAAAAAAAAAAAAAAAAACACACAAACAAACCCAGAAATCTTTACTTTCTATGTTTTTACCTGATACTGGAGCTGAATGCATGTCCTTACTTTTCCATTTGACCCAAGGTCAAAGGTCAAGGTCAAAGTTCAAGGTCACTTGGTTTATTGCTATATTGTACACATATATAAGGAATTTCTTATGTTTTTAAATGACCTTGACCTTTGACCTTGACCTATATTTCAAGGTCAAAGGTCAAATATGCCGATGTAGTTGGTCCCATGTCTCTAGAATACACCGTTTTAAAAAAAAAGTTCATTAAATGTAAGCAGCAAAAACTTTCAGGGACAGTAACTCATGAAAGGGGCCGAAGAACCCTTTCGCACTGTATAGATTGAAGAGAGTACTAAATGAGTCGAAGACACTGATGAAGGTTTGGAATGTCTACGGTTTACGGTTTCGGAGGAGTAGCGATAACAAGGTTTTATTGCGAAAGGGATGACAACTTTTGAATGGGTCAAGCTTGGGGGACAAGAATGAAATTTTTATAATACTTTTAGAAGGACATATTAAATATGCAAAGATATGTAGTATATGTTGAAAGACAAAAGAGCTATAAAAAGAGCTTATTTTCTTATATTTTGAATGACCTTGACCTTTGACCTTGACCTTAAGTTCAAGGTCTAAGGTCAAAGAATCTTATGCAGTTGGTCCCATGTCTTTACGACTTGTCGTTTAGAAAAGTTTTTCATTATTCGTAAACATGAGAAACGTCCAGGGGCAATAACTCATAAAAGGGGTCGACGAATTCTTTCGCAGTGAAACCTTGAAGCGAGTACTCAGTTAGTCGAAGACATTGGTTAAGGTTTCGTACCTCTGCGGTTTATGATTTCGAAGGAGTAGCGATAACAAGGTTTTTCGTTTAAAGGGCAAGAACTCCGAAAGGGGTCATAGGTCATACTCGTTGGGTAGTTTTTCGAAATAACTTTTGATGTCGAGTATCATGAACTATAAAGTTCTTCAAAAAGTCTTTCGGTTCAAAAGGCGGTAACGGAAAAATAATAATAATAATAATAAACATAAGCATTTCAATAGGTCTTTCCACAGAAAGGTGGAAAGACCTAATAAAACACTAGGAGACTAATTGTTCAAAGAACAATTAGAGGCCTTTCCACCTTTTTAAGTGTTTCCGTGTCACTTGGGTTGAGAAAAAGTAGAAAAATGCCCAAAATTAAAAAAAAAAAAAAAAAAAAAAAAAAAATTGCTCCTCCAGCAGGGATCGAACCCAAAACCCTTGGATTGAAAGGCAGGTGCGCTAACCATTAGGCCACGCACTCCGATAACAATAGTATGTTAAAATGTTTAGGACTATAGAATAATTGCAAGCGTATTTTTAGAATCGGTAGGGGAAGAAAGAAGTTCCGTAAAAGGAAATAGTTCCTGAATTTGCAAGCAGTATACAAAATAATAAGGGACGGGCTGCGTGAGAAAACGTTAACACTGTTCCCTAATGAAAATGTATTCATGGACTGTAGCCTGATTCATCGATATTGTGAGCATGCTGATTTTTTTGTGAATAGCTTCCTTGTAAGCTTAAAAGATCGGGTTCGGATTTGAACATTTCTGACTGAATATCCTGAAATAAATATGAAACATTTAAATAAGCATTTCTTTGGGTTAAATTAAATATGTGTAGCCCAAATTAAATTCCCAACATGCATTTTTAGAAGGGAAAGACGACAATGAAAGCGAGAATTGTTTTTAATATACCGAAAATCGCTAATTCTGGAAACTGATTAATTCTAAATAAAAATCAAATAAATTCCAAATGTAAAAGAAAGAGAGAATGCTGGGTATTAAAATGTTGTATCATATCAGGAGAATTAAATGCTACTAACGACATCTGAAGAAATAGCCGATAAAAGGTTTAGATCATTTCTTCGTTCACCTGCACTTAAATTTCAAACACAACAGAACTTGTAGTTTTTGCCGTGAAACTTCAAGACTTTTATAAAATTATAGGACTCACCGTAAAACTCTCCAGAAAGTTTTTCTGAGGTCTATACTACATTTGTACCAAATCTGGTGTCGATCCGAGGTCTGGTTTGGATTCTAGAGTAATATTCTACGTTGTTGTTGATGTGATTTTTTTTTTTTTTTTTAAGAGGGGGGGGGGGATGAATTATTTATTTTATGCCTCTTTTAAACTAAGAATTGTAACTACTTCCATATCCTTAAGCCTGATTGTGACCTTTGGGTCAAGGTCAAAGGTCAAGGTCAAAGGTCAAGGTCATTTAAAAAAAAAAAAAAAAAAAAACACACAAACAAACCCAGAAATCTTTACTTTCTATGTTTTTACCTGATACTGGAGCTGAATGCATGTCCTTACTTTTCCATTTGACCCAAGGTCAAAGGTCAAGGTCAAAGTTCAAGGTCACTTGGTTTATTGCTATATTGTACACATATATAAGGAATTTCTTATGTTTTTAAATGACCTTGACCTTTGACCTTGACCTATATTTCAAGGTCAAAGGTCAAATATGCCGATGTAGTTGGTCCCATGTCTCTAGAATACACCGTTTTAAAAAAAAAGTTCATTAAATGTAAGCAGCAAAAACTTTCAGGGACAGTAACTCATGAAAGGGGCCGAAGAACCCTTTCGCACTGTATAGATTGAAGAGAGTACTAAATGAGTCGAAGACACTGATGAAGGTTTGGAATGTCTACGGTTTACGGTTTCGGAGGAGTAGCGATAACAAGGTTTTATTGCGAAAGGGATGACAACTTTTGAATGGGTCAAGCTTGGGGGACAAGAATGAAATTTTTATAATACTTTTAGAAGGACATATTAAATATGCAAAGATATGTAGTATATGTTGAAAGACAAAAGAGCTATAAAAAGAGCTTATTTTCTTATATTTTGAATGACCTTGACCTTTGACCTTGACCTTAAGTTCAAGGTCTAAGGTCAAAGAATCTTATGCAGTTGGTCCCATGTCTTTACGACTTGTCGTTTAGAAAAGTTTTTCATTATTCGTAAACATGAGAAACGTCCAGGGGCAATAACTCATAAAAGGGGTCGACGAATTCTTTCGCAGTGAAACCTTGAAGCGAGTACTCAGTTAGTCGAAGACATTGGTTAAGGTTTCGTACCTCTGCGGTTTATGATTTCGAAGGAGTAGCGATAACAAGGTTTTTCGTTTAAAGGGCAAGAACTCCGAAAGGGGTCATAGGTCATACTCGTTGGGTAGTTTTTCGAAATAACTTTTGATGTCGAGTATCATGAACTATAAAGTTCTTCAAAAAGTCTTTCGGTTCAAAAGGCGGTAACGGAAAAATAATAATAATAACTAGGAGACTAATTGTTCAGAGAACAATTAGAGGCCTTTCCACCTTTTTAAGTGTTTCCGTGTCATTTGGGTTGAAAAAAAGAAGAAAAATGCAAAAAATGCAAAAAAAAAAAAAAAAAAAAAAAAAAAAAAAAAAAAAAAAAATTGCTCCTCCAGCAGGGATCGAACCCAAAACCCTTGGATTGAAAGGCAGGTGCGCTAACCATTAGGCCATGCATTCCGATGAAGATGGAGGTAGTAAATATATTGTTTAGGAATAAATAGGAATCTAAAAGCACGTGGCGATTTGTTTGTTATGGAATGTAGTAATCAGTATTAGATAGTTTTGAGAAACACGATTGGTGTATAATACGAATGCAGATTTTCGGTTTAAAAAAATTATTTGAGTTGGTGTATAATTTGAATCCATTGAGTTAATCATTTAGAGCCTATGATGCATTAGTACTGCAGTGCCGTGACTTTGTTTACAAATATATGAAAATATCGGATCGGGTTCGGATATGACTGAATATCCTGAAATACTAGGTAAGATTGAAATAAGCATCTCTGTGTGGACTGAATTAAATGTAAGTAGCATAAATTAAAATCTCAGATATGCATTTTAGATAGAAAAAGGTGTCAATGAGAGCGTGAAAATTTATTTGCTCTGAAAAATCGCTGTTTTCGACATTCATTCGATTAATATTAATTCTAAATAAAATTGAAATAAATTCCACATACTAAATAAATCAAGAATGCTTGGTATTAAAATATCATATCATATCAAGAGAATCGACTGCTATTCATAACAACTGAAGAAATAACCGATAAAAGCTTCAATTCATTTTTATGTTCATCGGCACCTAAATTTCAAATACGAGAAAAAATGTAGTGTTTGCCGTTAACATTCATAATTTCTATATACTTCAGAGATTCGGCGTAAAACTTTCAGGAAAGTTTCTTTCAGGTCTGTTCTGCAGTTCCCCCGAAATTTTATGTCGATCCAAGGTGTTGTACGAGTTTTTGAGAAATATTCTACGTTGCTATTGGTTTGATTTTTTTTTTTTTTTTTTTTTTTTTTTTTTTTTTTTTTTTTGAGAAGAGGAGTAATTTAATTACTGATTCTGACCTTTTGGTCAAAGGCCAAGGTCATCAAAGTTCAAGGTCAAAGGTCAAGGTCAAAGTTCAAGGTCAAGGTCATTTAGTTGATTGTTACATTTTTACATACATATAAGGAATTTCTTATGGTTTTAAATGACCTTGACCTTTGACCTTGACCTACATTTCAAGGTCAAAGGTCAAACATGCCCATGCAGTTGGTCCCATGTCTCTAGGATAGACCCTTTGAAAAAAAGCTCATTAAATGTAAACAGCGAAAACTTTCAGGGACATTAACTCATACAAGGGGCCGAAGTATCCTTTCGCACTACATAGATTGAAGAGTGTACTAAATGAGTCGAAGACACTGATGAAGGTTTGGAATCTCTACGGTTTACGGTTTCGGAGGAGTAGCGATAACAAGGTTTTATTGCGAAAGGGGTGACAACTTTTGAATGGGTCAAGCTTGGGGGACAAGAATGAAATCCTTAAAATAGTTTTAGAAGGACATATTATAGATGCAAAGGTATTCAGTATATGTCGAAAGACAAAAGAGATATTTAAAAAGCTAATTTTCTCATATTTTGAATGACCTTGACCTTTGACCTCTATATAAATTTCAAGGTCAAATGTCAAAGAATTTAATGCAGTTGGTCCCATGTCTTTACGACTTGTCGTTTTGAAAAATATTTCATTATTCGTAAACATCGAAAACTCTCAGGGGCGATAACTTAATAAAGGGCTCCACAAATCATTTCGCAATGAAAGATTGAAAAGTCCTCTCAAGTAGTCGAAAACATTGGTAACGGTTTCGTACCTCTGGGGTTTAAGGTTTCGAAGGAGTAGCGATAACAAGGTTTTTCGTTCAAAGGGCAAGAACTCCGAAAGGGGTCGTAGGTCATACTCGTTGGGTAGTTTTTCGAAATAACTTTTGATGTCGAGTATCATGAACTATAAAGTTCTTCGAAAAGTCTTTCGGTTCAAAAGGCGGTAACGGAAAAATAATAATAATAATAATAAACATAAGCATTTCAATAGGTCTTTCCACAGAAAGGTGGAAAGACCTAATAATAAACATAAGCATTTCAATAGGTCTTTCCACAGAAAGGTGGAAAGACCTAATAAAACACTAGGAGACTAATTGTTCAAAGAACAATTAGAGGCCTTTCCACCTTTTTAAGTGTTTCCGTGTCACTTGGGTTGAGAAAAAGTAGAAAAATGCCCAAAATTAAAAAAAAAAAAAAAAAAAAAAAAAAAATTGCTCCTCCAGCAGGGATCGAACCCAAAACCCTTGGATTGAAAGGCAGGTGCGCTAACCATTAGGCCACGCACTCCGATAACAATAGTATGTTAAAATGTTTAGGACTATAGAATAATTGCAAGCGTATTTTTAGAATCGGTAGGGGAAGAAAGAAGTTCCGTAAAAGGAAATAGTTCCTGAATTTGCAAGCAGTATACAAAATAATAAGGGACGGGCTGCGTGAGAAAACGTTAACACTGTTCCCTAATGAAAATGTATTCATGGACTGTAGCCTGATTCATCGATATTGTGAGCATGCTGATTTTTTTGTGAATAGCTTCCTTGTAAGCTTAAAAGATCGGGTTCGGATTTGAACATTTCTGACTGAATATCCTGAAATAAATATGAAACATTTAAATAAGCATTTCTTTGGGTTAAATTAAATATGTGTAGCCCAAATTAAATTCCCAACATGCATTTTTAGAAGGGAAAGACGACAATGAAAGCGAGAATTGTTTTTAATATACCGAAAATCGCTAATTCTGGAAACTGATTAATTCTAAATAAAAATCAAATAAATTCCAAATGTAAAAGAAAGAGAGAATGCTGGGTATTAAAATGTTGTATCATATCAGGAGAATTAAATGCTACTAACGACATCTGAAGAAATAGCCGATAAAAGGTTTAGATCATTTCTTCGTTCACCTGCACTTAAATTTCAAACACAACAGAACTTGTAGTTTTTGCCGTGAAACTTCAAGACTTTTATAAAATTATAGGACTCACCGTAAAACTCTCCAGAAAGTTTTTCTGAGGTCTATACTACATTTGTACCAAATCTGGTGTCGATCCGAGGTCTGGTTTGGATTCTAGAGTAATATTCTACGTTGTTGTTGATGTGATTTTTTTTTTTTTTTTTAAGAGGGGGGGGGGATGAATTATTTATTTTATGCCTCTTTTAAACTAAGAATTGTAACTACTTCCATATCCTTAAGCCTGATTGTGACCTTTGGGTCAAGGTCAAAGGTCAAGGTCAAAGGTCAAGGTCATTTAAAAAAAAAAAAAAAAAAAACACACAAACAAACCCAGAAATCTTTACTTTCTATGTTTTTACCTGATACTGGAGCTGAATGCATGTCCTTACTTTTCCATTTGACCCAAGGTCAAAGGTCAAGGTCAAAGTTCAAGGTCACTTGGTTTATTGCTATATTGTACACATATATAAGGAATTTCTTATGTTTTTAAATGACCTTGACCTTTGACCTTGACCTATATTTCAAGGTCAAAGGTCAAATATGCCGATGTAGTTGGTCCCATGTCTCTAGAATACACCGTTTTAAAAAAAAAGTTCATTAAATGTAAGCAGCAAAAACTTTCAGGGACAGTAACTCATGAAAGGGGCCGAAGAACCCTTTCGCACTGTATAGATTGAAGAGAGTACTAAATGAGTCGAAGACACTGATGAAGGTTTGGAATGTCTACGGTTTACGGTTTCGGAGGAGTAGCGATAACAAGGTTTTATTGCGAAAGGGATGACAACTTTTGAATGGGTCAAGCTTGGGGGACAAGAATGAAATTTTTATAATACTTTTAGAAGGACATATTAAATATGCAAAGATATGTAGTATATGTTGAAAGACAAAAGAGCTATAAAAAGAGCTTATTTTCTTATATTTTGAATGACCTTGACCTTTGACCTTGACCTTAAGTTCAAGGTCTAAGGTCAAAGAATCTTATGCAGTTGGTCCCATGTCTTTACGACTTGTCGTTTAGAAAAGTTTTTCATTATTCGTAAACATGAGAAACGTCCAGGGGCAATAACTCATAAAAGGGGTCGACGAATTCTTTCGCAGTGAAACCTTGAAGCGAGTACTCAGTTAGTCGAAGACATTGGTTAAGGTTTCGTACCTCTGCGGTTTATGATTTCGAAGGAGTAGCGATAACAAGGTTTTTCGTTTAAAGGGCAAGAACTCCGAAAGGGGTCATAGGTCATACTCGTTGGGTAGTTTTTCGAAATAACTTTTGATGTCGAGTATCATGAACTATAAAGTTCTTCAAAAAGTCTTTCGGTTCAAAAGGCGGTAACGGAAAAATAATAATAATAACTAGGAGACTAATTGTTCAGAGAACAATTAGAGGCCTTTCCACCTTTTTAAGTGTTTCCGTGTCATTTGGGTTGAAAAAAAGAAGAAAAATGCAAAAAATGCAAAAAAAAAAAAAAAAAAAAAAAAAAAAAAAAAAAAAAAAAATTGCTCCTCCAGCAGGGATCGAACCCAAAACCCTTGGATTGAAAGGCAGGTGCGCTAACCATTAGGCCATGCATTCCGATGAAGATGGAGGTAGTAAATATATTGTTTAGGAATAAATAGGAATCTAAAAGCACGTGGCGATTTGTTTGTTATGGAATGTAGTAATCAGTATTAGATAGTTTTGAGAAACACGATTGGTGTATAATACGAATGCAGATTTTCGGTTTAAAAAAATTATTTGAGTTGGTGTATAATTTGAATCCATTGAGTTAATCATTTAGAGCCTATGATGCATTAGTACTGCAGTGCCGTGACTTTGTTTACAAATATATGAAAATATCGGATCGGGTTCGGATATGACTGAATATCCTGAAATACTAGGTAAGATTGAAATAAGCATCTCTGTGTGGACTGAATTAAATGTAAGTAGCATAAATTAAAATCTCAGATATGCATTTTAGATAGAAAAAGGTGTCAATGAGAGCGTGAAAATTTATTTGCTCTGAAAAATCGCTGTTTTCGACATTCATTCGATTAATATTAATTCTAAATAAAATTGAAATAAATTCCACATACTAAATAAATCAAGAATGCTTGGTATTAAAATATCATATCATATCAAGAGAATCGACTGCTATTCATAACAACTGAAGAAATAACCGATAAAAGCTTCAATTCATTTTTATGTTCATCGGCACCTAAATTTCAAATACGAGAAAAAATGTAGTGTTTGCCGTTAACATTCATAATTTCTATATACTTCAGAGATTCGGCGTAAAACTTTCAGGAAAGTTTCTTTCAGGTCTGTTCTGCAGTTCCCCCGAAATTTTATGTCGATCCAAGGTGTTGTACGAGTTTTTGAGAAATATTCTACGTTGCTATTGGTTTGATTTTTTTTTTTTTTTTTTTTTTTTTTTTTTTTTTTTTTTTTGAGAAGAGGAGTAATTTAATTACTGATTCTGACCTTTTGGTCAAAGGCCAAGGTCATCAAAGTTCAAGGTCAAAGGTCAAGGTCAAAGTTCAAGGTCAAGGTCATTTAGTTGATTGTTACATTTTTACATACATATAAGGAATTTCTTATGGTTTTAAATGACCTTGACCTTTGACCTTGACCTACATTTCAAGGTCAAAGGTCAAACATGCCCATGCAGTTGGTCCCATGTCTCTAGGATAGACCCTTTGAAAAAAAGCTCATTAAATGTAAACAGCGAAAACTTTCAGGGACATTAACTCATACAAGGGGCCGAAGTATCCTTTCGCACTACATAGATTGAAGAGTGTACTAAATGAGTCGAAGACACTGATGAAGGTTTGGAATCTCTACGGTTTACGGTTTCGGAGGAGTAGCGATAACAAGGTTTTATTGCGAAAGGGGTGACAACTTTTGAATGGGTCAAGCTTGGGGGACAAGAATGAAATCCTTAAAATAGTTTTAGAAGGACATATTATAGATGCAAAGGTATTCAGTATATGTCGAAAGACAAAAGAGATATTTAAAAAGCTAATTTTCTCATATTTTGAATGACCTTGACCTTTGACCTCTATATAAATTTCAAGGTCAAATGTCAAAGAATTTAATGCAGTTGGTCCCATGTCTTTACGACTTGTCGTTTTGAAAAATATTTCATTATTCGTAAACATCGAAAACTCTCAGGGGCGATAACTTAATAAAGGGCTCCACAAATCATTTCGCAATGAAAGATTGAAAAGTCCTCTCAAGTAGTCGAAAACATTGGTAACGGTTTCGTACCTCTGGGGTTTAAGGTTTCGAAGGAGTAGCGATAACAAGGTTTTTCGTTCAAAGGGCAAGAACTCCGAAAGGGGTCGTAGGTCATACTCGTTGGGTAGTTTTTCGAAATAACTTTTGATGTCGAGTATCATGAACTATAAAGTTCTTCGAAAAGTCTTTCGGTTCAAAAGGCGGTAACGGAAAAATAATAATAATAATAATAAACATAAGCATTTCAATAGGTCTTTCCACAGAAAGGTGGAAAGACCTAATAATAAACATAAGCATTTCAATAGGTCTTTCCACAGAAAGGTGGAAAGACCTAATAAAACACTAGGAGACTAATTGTTCAAAGAACAATTAGAGGCCTTTCCACCTTTTTAAGTGTTTCCGTGTCACTTGGGTTGAGAAAAAGTAGAAAAATGCCCAAAATTAAAAAAAAAAAAAAAAAAAAAAAAAAAATTGCTCCTCCAGCAGGGATCGAACCCAAAACCCTTGGATTGAAAGGCAGGTGCGCTAACCATTAGGCCACGCACTCCGATAACAATAGTATGTTAAAATGTTTAGGACTATAGAATAATTGCAAGCGTATTTTTAGAATCGGTAGGGGAAGAAAGAAGTTCCGTAAAAGGAAATAGTTCCTGAATTTGCAAGCAGTATACAAAATAATAAGGGACGGGCTGCGTGAGAAAACGTTAACACTGTTCCCTAATGAAAATGTATTCATGGACTGTAGCCTGATTCATCGATATTGTGAGCATGCTGATTTTTTTGTGAATAGCTTCCTTGTAAGCTTAAAAGATCGGGTTCGGATTTGAACATTTCTGACTGAATATCCTGAAATAAATATGAAACATTTAAATAAGCATTTCTTTGGGTTAAATTAAATATGTGTAGCCCAAATTAAATTCCCAACATGCATTTTTAGAAGGGAAAGACGACAATGAAAGCGAGAATTGTTTTTAATATACCGAAAATCGCTAATTCTGGAAACTGATTAATTCTAAATAAAAATCAAATAAATTCCAAATGTAAAAGAAAGAGAGAATGCTGGGTATTAAAATGTTGTATCATATCAGGAGAATTAAATGCTACTAACGACATCTGAAGAAATAGCCGATAAAAGGTTTAGATCATTTCTTCGTTCACCTGCACTTAAATTTCAAACACAACAGAACTTGTAGTTTTTGCCGTGAAACTTCAAGACTTTTATAAAATTATAGGACTCACCGTAAAACTCTCCAGAAAGTTTTTCTGAGGTCTATACTACATTTGTACCAAATCTGGTGTCGATCCGAGGTCTGGTTTGGATTCTAGAGTAATATTCTACGTTGTTGTTGATGTGATTTTTTTTTTTTTTTTTAAGAGGGGGGGGGGATGAATTATTTATTTTATGCCTCTTTTAAACTAAGAATTGTAACTACTTCCATATCCTTAAGCCTGATTGTGACCTTTGGGTCAAGGTCAAAGGTCAAGGTCAAAGGTCAAGGTCATTTAAAAAAAAAAAAAAAAAAAACACACAAACAAACCCAGAAATCTTTACTTTCTATGTTTTTACCTGATACTGGAGCTGAATGCATGTCCTTACTTTTCCATTTGACCCAAGGTCAAAGGTCAAGGTCAAAGTTCAAGGTCACTTGGTTTATTGCTATATTGTACACATATATAAGGAATTTCTTATGTTTTTAAATGACCTTGACCTTTGACCTTGACCTATATTTCAAGGTCAAAGGTCAAATATGCCGATGTAGTTGGTCCCATGTCTCTAGAATACACCGTTTTAAAAAAAAAGTTCATTAAATGTAAGCAGCAAAAACTTTCAGGGACAGTAACTCATGAAAGGGGCCGAAGAACCCTTTCGCACTGTATAGATTGAAGAGAGTACTAAATGAGTCGAAGACACTGATGAAGGTTTGGAATGTCTACGGTTTACGGTTTCGGAGGAGTAGCGATAACAAGGTTTTATTGCGAAAGGGATGACAACTTTTGAATGGGTCAAGCTTGGGGGACAAGAATGAAATTTTTATAATACTTTTAGAAGGACATATTAAATATGCAAAGATATGTAGTATATGTTGAAAGACAAAAGAGCTATAAAAAGAGCTTATTTTCTTATATTTTGAATGACCTTGACCTTTGACCTTGACCTTAAGTTCAAGGTCTAAGGTCAAAGAATCTTATGCAGTTGGTCCCATGTCTTTACGACTTGTCGTTTAGAAAAGTTTTTCATTATTCGTAAACATGAGAAACGTCCAGGGGCAATAACTCATAAAAGGGGTCGACGAATTCTTTCGCAGTGAAACCTTGAAGCGAGTACTCAGTTAGTCGAAGACATTGGTTAAGGTTTCGTACCTCTGCGGTTTATGATTTCGAAGGAGTAGCGATAACAAGGTTTTTCGTTTAAAGGGCAAGAACTCCGAAAGGGGTCATAGGTCATACTCGTTGGGTAGTTTTTCGAAATAACTTTTGATGTCGAGTATCATGAACTATAAAGTTCTTCAAAAAGTCTTTCGGTTCAAAAGGCGGTAACGGAAAAATAATAATAATAACTAGGAGACTAATTGTTCAGAGAACAATTAGAGGCCTTTCCACCTTTTTAAGTGTTTCCGTGTCATTTGGGTTGAAAAAAAGAAGAAAAATGCAAAAAATGCAAAAAAAAAAAAAAAAAAAAAAAAAAAAAAAAAAAAAAAAAATTGCTCCTCCAGCAGGGATCGAACCCAAAACCCTTGGATTGAAAGGCAGGTGCGCTAACCATTAGGCCATGCATTCCGATGAAGATGGAGGTAGTAAATATATTGTTTAGGAATAAATAGGAATCTAAAAGCACGTGGCGATTTGTTTGTTATGGAATGTAGTAATCAGTATTAGATAGTTTTGAGAAACACGATTGGTGTATAATACGAATGCAGATTTTCGGTTTAAAAAAATTATTTGAGTTGGTGTATAATTTGAATCCATTGAGTTAATCATTTAGAGCCTATGATGCATTAGTACTGCAGTGCCGTGACTTTGTTTACAAATATATGAAAATATCGGATCGGGTTCGGATATGACTGAATATCCTGAAATACTAGGTAAGATTGAAATAAGCATCTCTGTGTGGACTGAATTAAATGTAAGTAGCATAAATTAAAATCTCAGATATGCATTTTAGATAGAAAAAGGTGTCAATGAGAGCGTGAAAATTTATTTGCTCTGAAAAATCGCTGTTTTCGACATTCATTCGATTAATATTAATTCTAAATAAAATTGAAATAAATTCCACATACTAAATAAATCAAGAATGCTTGGTATTAAAATATCATATCATATCAAGAGAATCGACTGCTATTCATAACAACTGAAGAAATAACCGATAAAAGCTTCAATTCATTTTTATGTTCATCGGCACCTAAATTTCAAATACGAGAAAAAATGTAGTGTTTGCCGTTAACATTCATAATTTCTATATACTTCAGAGATTCGGCGTAAAACTTTCAGGAAAGTTTCTTTCAGGTCTGTTCTGCAGTTCCCCCGAAATTTTATGTCGATCCAAGGTGTTGTACGAGTTTTTGAGAAATATTCTACGTTGCTATTGGTTTGATTTTTTTTTTTTTTTTTTTTTTTTTTTTTTTTTTTTTTTTTGAGAAGAGGAGTAATTTAATTACTGATTCTGACCTTTTGGTCAAAGGCCAAGGTCATCAAAGTTCAAGGTCAAAGGTCAAGGTCAAAGTTCAAGGTCAAGGTCATTTAGTTGATTGTTACATTTTTACATACATATAAGGAATTTCTTATGGTTTTAAATGACCTTGACCTTTGACCTTGACCTACATTTCAAGGTCAAAGGTCAAACATGCCCATGCAGTTGGTCCCATGTCTCTAGGATAGACCCTTTGAAAAAAAGCTCATTAAATGTAAACAGCGAAAACTTTCAGGGACATTAACTCATACAAGGGGCCGAAGTATCCTTTCGCACTACATAGATTGAAGAGTGTACTAAATGAGTCGAAGACACTGATGAAGGTTTGGAATCTCTACGGTTTACGGTTTCGGAGGAGTAGCGATAACAAGGTTTTATTGCGAAAGGGGTGACAACTTTTGAATGGGTCAAGCTTGGGGGACAAGAATGAAATCCTTAAAATAGTTTTAGAAGGACATATTATAGATGCAAAGGTATTCAGTATATGTCGAAAGACAAAAGAGATATTTAAAAAGCTAATTTTCTCATATTTTGAATGACCTTGACCTTTGACCTCTATATAAATTTCAAGGTCAAATGTCAAAGAATTTAATGCAGTTGGTCCCATGTCTTTACGACTTGTCGTTTTGAAAAATATTTCATTATTCGTAAACATCGAAAACTCTCAGGGGCGATAACTTAATAAAGGGCTCCACAAATCATTTCGCAATGAAAGATTGAAAAGTCCTCTCAAGTAGTCGAAAACATTGGTAACGGTTTCGTACCTCTGGGGTTTAAGGTTTCGAAGGAGTAGCGATAACAAGGTTTTTCGTTCAAAGGGCAAGAACTCCGAAAGGGGTCGTAGGTCATACTCGTTGGGTAGTTTTTCGAAATAACTTTTGATGTCGAGTATCATGAACTATAAAGTTCTTCGAAAAGTCTTTCGGTTCAAAAGGCGGTAACGGAAAAATAATAATAATAATAATAAACATAAGCATTTCAATAGGTCTTTCCACAGAAAGGTGGAAAGACCTAATAATAAACATAAGCATTTCAATAGGTCTTTCCACAGAAAGGTGGAAAGACCTAATAAAACACTAGGAGACTAATTGTTCAAAGAACAATTAGAGGCCTTTCCACCTTTTTAAGTGTTTCCGTGTCACTTGGGTTGAGAAAAAGTAGAAAAATGCCCAAAATTAAAAAAAAAAAAAAAAAAAAAAAAAAAATTGCTCCTCCAGCAGGGATCGAACCCAAAACCCTTGGATTGAAAGGCAGGTGCGCTAACCATTAGGCCACGCACTCCGATAACAATAGTATGTTAAAATGTTTAGGACTATAGAATAATTGCAAGCGTATTTTTAGAATCGGTAGGGGAAGAAAGAAGTTCCGTAAAAGGAAATAGTTCCTGAATTTGCAAGCAGTATACAAAATAATAAGGGACGGGCTGCGTGAGAAAACGTTAACACTGTTCCCTAATGAAAATGTATTCATGGACTGTAGCCTGATTCATCGATATTGTGAGCATGCTGATTTTTTTGTGAATAGCTTCCTTGTAAGCTTAAAAGATCGGGTTCGGATTTGAACATTTCTGACTGAATATCCTGAAATAAATATGAAACATTTAAATAAGCATTTCTTTGGGTTAAATTAAATATGTGTAGCCCAAATTAAATTCCCAACATGCATTTTTAGAAGGGAAAGACGACAATGAAAGCGAGAATTGTTTTTAATATACCGAAAATCGCTAATTCTGGAAACTGATTAATTCTAAATAAAAATCAAATAAATTCCAAATGTAAAAGAAAGAGAGAATGCTGGGTATTAAAATGTTGTATCATATCAGGAGAATTAAATGCTACTAACGACATCTGAAGAAATAGCCGATAAAAGGTTTAGATCATTTCTTCGTTCACCTGCACTTAAATTTCAAACACAACAGAACTTGTAGTTTTTGCCGTGAAACTTCAAGACTTTTATAAAATTATAGGACTCACCGTAAAACTCTCCAGAAAGTTTTTCTGAGGTCTATACTACATTTGTACCAAATCTGGTGTCGATCCGAGGTCTGGTTTGGATTCTAGAGTAATATTCTACGTTGTTGTTGATGTGATTTTTTTTTTTTTTTTTAAGAGGGGGGGGGATGAATTATTTATTTTATGCCTCTTTTAAACTAAGAATTGTAACTACTTCCATATCCTTAAGCCTGATTGTGACCTTTGGGTCAAGGTCAAAGGTCAAGGTCAAAGGTCAAGGTCATTTAAAAAAAAAAAAAAAAAAAAACACACAAACAAACCCAGAAATCTTTACTTTCTATGTTTTTACCTGATACTGGAGCTGAATGCATGTCCTTACTTTTCCATTTGACCCAAGGTCAAAGGTCAAGGTCAAAGTTCAAGGTCACTTGGTTTATTGCTATATTGTACACATATATAAGGAATTTCTTATGTTTTTAAATGACCTTGACCTTTGACCTTGACCTATATTTCAAGGTCAAAGGTCAAATATGCCGATGTAGTTGGTCCCATGTCTCTAGAATACACCGTTTTAAAAAAAAAGTTCATTAAATGTAAGCAGCAAAAACTTTCAGGGACAGTAACTCATGAAAGGGGCCGAAGAACCCTTTCGCACTGTATAGATTGAAGAGAGTACTAAATGAGTCGAAGACACTGATGAAGGTTTGGAATGTCTACGGTTTACGGTTTCGGAGGAGTAGCGATAACAAGGTTTTATTGCGAAAGGGATGACAACTTTTGAATGGGTCAAGCTTGGGGGACAAGAATGAAATTTTTATAATACTTTTAGAAGGACATATTAAATATGCAAAGATATGTAGTATATGTTGAAAGACAAAAGAGCTATAAAAAGAGCTTATTTTCTTATATTTTGAATGACCTTGACCTTTGACCTTGACCTTAAGTTCAAGGTCTAAGGTCAAAGAATCTTATGCAGTTGGTCCCATGTCTTTACGACTTGTCGTTTAGAAAAGTTTTTCATTATTCGTAAACATGAGAAACGTCCAGGGGCAATAACTCATAAAAGGGGTCGACGAATTCTTTCGCAGTGAAACCTTGAAGCGAGTACTCAGTTAGTCGAAGACATTGGTTAAGGTTTCGTACCTCTGCGGTTTATGATTTCGAAGGAGTAGCGATAACAAGGTTTTTCGTTTAAAGGGCAAGAACTCCGAAAGGGGTCATAGGTCATACTCGTTGGGTAGTTTTTCGAAATAACTTTTGATGTCGAGTATCATGAACTATAAAGTTCTTCAAAAAGTCTTTCGGTTCAAAAGGCGGTAACGGAAAAATAATAATAATAATAATAAACATAAGCATTTCAATAGGTCTTTCCACAGAAAGGTGGAAAGACCTAATAAACAGAAGCATTTCAAGAGGTCTCTCCACAGAAAGGTGGAAAGACCTAATAATAATAATAATAAACATAAGCATTTCAAGAGGTCTTTCCACAGAAAGGTGGAAAGACCTAATTATTTTCAACCCCAGCCCTTCTATCTTTATGGTACCCAAATGTTTCTTTTGCTGCACTAAAGAACACGTCACATATATCGCGTGTTACAAGATTGATATTTTCCTTTGTTACATGAGTATTATCACCGCCTAAATCATCAAGTTTACTTTCAATGTTATTTACAGTAAGTGTTTCAATATTACCACAGAACTCCACTGATTTGTTAGGACACCATAATTTTACACCTGAGTGATTTACACCTGTGTCGTTTGAAATAACAGTCTTACAACTAGATAAAGATACTGATAAGGCATTATGTACATCAGAATATAGGTTACAAAATTCGACAACATCAAAATCACTAAACAAATCAAAAATATGCACACTGGCTAAAACATAATCTACAGTGCTGCTATTTTTACAAGTTAAATCTCCCTTAAGTTTGTCGTTGCCTACACGACTATTTACAATATACATTTCATTATTCCTACAAAAATCAATCAATTTATGCCCATAGTTATTTACCGTGGTGTCTTTAACAGTTCTTTCTAATGGTATATTACATTTTTCAAATATCGTGGATCTTGTTAAAATATCAGTATACATGTTTTCATTACAATTGTTTTGGTTCAATATAAATTCATCAGCTGTGAAAAAATCATTCATATTGCCTACTCTGGCATTAAAGTCACCAAGCATACAAAAATAATTTGAATCTTTATTAAAGTTGAGGAACTCTTGTTCAATTTCTATGAAGCAAACACGGAACTCTAAAAGACATGAGAGGTGGGATCATGTGTCATGGATGAGTAAGCATCCCCTGTCGACCGGTCACACCAGTTGTGTGCTCATTGTCATGATCGGGCAAACGGAAAAATCAGTAGACAATTCAGTGTTTAAATAATGGCCTAATAATTAGTATGAAAAACGTCAGCAGCATCGACTTAATGATAGATTGTATTTGCTGACAATGTAATTGTATCGACCATAGAACTTGCGAAATGATGACTTTAAAGGAAACTGTTGATATCCTTGTTTCATCAACTTGTTTGTCTATAGATTGCCTCGTTTTAGAAATTATTCGAACGTGGAGCATGCTCTTGCGTATCGAATCAACTGGGAGATACAAACCACATATGCAGGTGATAAAGGTATAATGCTACGTAAGTAAGGGAAGTTGACGATAGAAAAGTTGAAGTCATCATAAAGTTTTGTTGTTACATGTAGTTACCATTAACGTCCTTTTCTAGTAAATATCCAAATATGAAGCAGATGTGTCCAACTCTGCGGTATCTTTAAGTTCAAGTTTACTGGGATATATCGAGTCGACATATGATTTGAATGGAAGTAACCATTGTTAATATACGTCGTCGATATATCTAAATGTCAAGTTGAAGGCCACAGCAAGTGTCTTCTCAGGTACAAGTTTTTGAATAAATTCTGCTTCATATGACCTACAAAAATAGGTCTCCTAAAATACTTTGGAGAAATAAAAAAATAGTTTCCTCTCCGTTTTCTATAAGGAAGCGTTTTCATTTTAGACTAAAAAATCATACGATTATTTATATAATGAAATATAATGCAATAGAAGTGAAAAAAGTCTAGTACGTGTACTTTAATTTGGTAGTCTTTATAGGTTTTAGAGATATACAAATTTGATTTTTTTTATGCGCCCGGATCGATAGATCGGGGGCGCATATTGTTTTTGTCCTGTCTGTCTGTTTGTCTGTCTGTTGTCAACTTTAACCTTCGCCATAACTTTTGAACCATAGGAGATAGAGACTTCATATTTGGTATGCATACTCCACTAATTAAGTTCTTTCAAATGACACCAAGGTCAATGACCTTGTGACCTTGACTGTGACCTATACGCTAAAAATAGCTTTTTCGAACTTTGTTGCCGCCGAGTGCATAGTGTTTCACAAACACATCTTGTTTTAAATATATATATTTTAATCAATGGTTTATTTTTCTTACAGGGAACTTGAAAGTGAAGAAGGGCAGGTAAATATCTTTAAATTTACAGAAATGTACTCAATACATAGCTGCAGAACTGTAGCGTTATGGTTTTATATTGTCTTTGACCATGGTCAAAGACTAATATATAAAATCATAACGCTTCAGTTCTGCAGCTACTCAATACGTACATAAGAACAGAGAAATTGGATCATAAACTTCGATTACTAAATTCGTATATTACAGATGAAATTTTCTGATGAAGACACGAGCAAAAAGTCTCCTGAAAGAAGACGAAGATCAAAATCTCCCGAGAAGCAGACTACAGAAAAGAGGAGATCTCGATCCAAATCTCCCGAAAATGTTGCTCTTCTAAGACAATCAGCGAATCGAGACCTATCCCCAAGGATGTCCAAGGAATCCAATGACGAGGTCAAGCAAATCGATGACATGTTCAGCGGACTAAATGCTGAACCCACACCAGGTGACATCATATTTAGAGATGGTGGTGAGAGTTCATCGAAGCAGACGACTCCAAGAAAATCATATACGGAGGAAGAAAGGAACCTGGTGATGGAATCTTCCACTGCTGAATATGCTAAGGTTATAAAACCAAGCGAACCAGTGGGAGAAGTTAAGAGGTCAGCGGAGGACGATACTACGGCACTTTATGCTTCTGTTGTTAAACCAACAACTTCCGCTGGATATGATGGGAGCAGAGGAAACCCTCTACGACAGTCCATGTCGGACCAGTTGGAAAATATTATTCAAAGTAGACATGACGGTAAACCTACAGAATTTGACAAAAATTATGATGAAGACGATGATAGAGAAGTGAAAAATATTTCAGAGTATCCCAGAAAATCTTACAGTCTTTCTCAGTCAGAGAGACGTGACATTTCTTCCCGAGGCTTTTCACAAAACGCCCAGTTGTCAAAATCAAGTAGACACTATAGGGATGATCGTGACGATTTCACATTTGATCGTGATTACACGAGAGAGAACCGGCCAGTGACGCCGCCAGTTGATATACCCAGTGAACCGGTAACTCCAAGAGAATCCTTCAACAGACCTGAAAGATCTTCTGTTTACCCAAAACGCCCCGAAACACCGCCATTTGATGCTGTTGAGACACCTCGTGTTTCAACAACAGAGAGACCTCTTACGCCTCCTTTTGACGCTGAAACAGACAGGTCAACAAAAGAGAAAAAGTCGCCGCTCTCGCCACCCACAGAATCGAGAGGACCTCCAGATATGAAGGCAGCATTTTCAAACCAGGTTCTTCGTGAGTTACAGCAAAGACAAAGAGGGGCTTCCGTAGACGATGATGATGATGATGATGACGCAAGTAATTCACGTGCAGTAAACTTCTCAGCAGCGCCACCGGAAATCATACCACGATCAGAACCAAATAGTCCACGAACCTCTATGAATATTCCACAAAGCGGAGCACCGCCGCCTCCCCCTCCTCCTCCACCCCCACCACCCCCTCCTCCCATACCATGACATAGTACCTAACTAGAAAGATAATATCTTAATGCGCAATACTTAGTGATGTGGAAGAGTACAAAAAATTAATGGTGTGTTGTAGAAATATTAGAAAACTGTAATAGAATTTCAAATGCATAATTGAGTTTTGTTTGGTCATTTGTGCGGATATTACTAAAGATATGTAAATGTTGCCAAATGAGGACTTTTGAAAGTGCTTTAAATTTGAGTCTAGATAATTGTATACATATTATGTCTTTTAACATAAGGTATTTGTTCACTACAATATTATTTTTATTGAACATTTATTCTTAGGTAGGATATAGATTCTTTTATTTGATGTTGTTTATAAATCATCTTAAATTTAATTCATAGTTTAATAATGTTAGACATTATCACGCAATGTGAAGCTCGCCGAACTTCTTATATATATATAAAATATTTTTTTTTTTTTTAATTTAAGGATGAAAATGTTTTATGTATGTCTGCATCTTGTAGCAAAGATTTGAATTTTTATTCATATTTGTTTTATTACAAATCAATTTTCATTTCTAGAAAAATATTATATTTTATGAAAACACTTCAGTTTTGAAATTATAAATGGGTTTTGTCACTAATTTTCACATCTCATCATACCTGTAATTTTCTTTTTAGGATAATAGATAATATATATTTATAAATGGTAGAAATCACCCAGTTAGTCGAAAGGTGCTAGATTTTAAAAATTGTTGAAGATTGCATAGAGAGAAGACACAAATTAGGATATTTTTGACTTTTAAAAGTTATGGCGGAGATATATAATAATAGAATATTAAAACCATATATTGTATTTATATAATGGCAGTGAGACCGCGAGTTAAGCTATGTATAGTGCTTTTATACTTTTATTGCATACTAATTATTTTTTCACAGATGTCTGTAAATTCAAAACCTTTTTTGAATTAGAAAACAAAAAATAATCTTTTGAGGAGATTTTTTTTGGAAAATGTGATTTTTTCCCTTCATTGGATTCATTGTTGTTTTTCTTGAACAGACTTTGTATCATGTTGTAAATTTTGAATTTACTAGGGGGAGGTAAATGCACAGTATACAACATGTAAATTTTGCATTTACCTCCCCCTAGTAAATTCAAAATTTACAACATGATATTTGGGACCCCACTCTCTTTACATTTTCAGTGTGTATGTTTATTACCCCAAATATAATTCATACTTGTATTTTTCCCCTGATGCCTGCTGTAAATTTTGACTTACTACATAAGTTTCGTCCATATATTGTTTTAGTGTTGTGTCCTCTACCAAATTTAGAAATATATATGACAGTTTTTAAATTGAACAAATTCTAAATTTGGTAGAGGGCAGTAGCATTATACCTTGTCAAATGAATTTATCATGTTGCTATTTAAAGATTATACCATTGTTCAGTATACCAAATATATATTTGTACAATTTGTTTCTGTGATGTAAAAATGAGATATTTTATATAAAAAAATATATCATATTCAAACCTTTATCAGTGTTTACTCGAATATAATGGAAAAGAGATCCATGTGAAATTTTGATTTTTAGAAAACTGACTTGAGTAATGTCACCCCATTGACCATTGTCATCCATCGTTGGGCGCTTCCCGTCGCAACGTATAAATATTTACCGCATCTTTATCTATGATTACTTCTATTTCATTTCAATATACAGTATTTACAGGTTAAAGGGAGTAAAATTTGTAAATTCTTTGGTCCTCAATCAACTGTACAGCATCTTTACAGTGGAAATAAACACAATTAACTTCTAAACTAATTAGATCTCGCTTTTTAAAACAATCTGTATCAAAAGATTTTCAAGTACCGGTAGTGTCAAATGGTTATTGTTTCCTGGCTATTTCAGTAATGTGATATACTGATTTTACAATATTTCACATACTTTATATGAATAAATTCAAAGACAGATCTAAATGTAAATATAATACGTCTTTCTTTGTTTATACGTGGATAAACGGTTTCAATCATTGCGGGAAAAAGTACACTACCACACTTAGGCAAGTTACGTATTTATCTGCAGTGTTGCAATTGTTAACACCTATATCAATAAACCAGAAATTTGGTTGTTTGTATGGGAATTAATGTTGCAGCTGTTGCAGAAAAAAAGCGGATTATCTTAAGTATTTATACCCCACGCAACAAGTTGCGTGAGGTATAATGTTTTTGACCCGTCCGTCAGTCAGTCAGTCAGTCAGTGTGTCAGTCAGTCAGTCAGTCCGTCAGTCCTGTTTTTTTGTCAGCGCAACTCCTCATAAACCGCTGCACAGAATTTCGTCAAACTTTGCAGATATTTAGGACACAATGTGTAGATGTGCATATTACCAGGAAATTCCGATTCCTTTATTTTTTCTCGGAATTTCGGCACTTTTCAACTTAGATTTTTGGCCATATCTTGAATATGGAGATGAACAGTTTGTCAGCGCAACTCCTCATAAACCAATGCACAGAATTTGGTCAAACTTTGCAGATATTTAGCACACAATGTATAGATGTGCATATTACCAGGAAATTCTGATTCCTTTATATTTTCTTGGAATTTCGGCACTTTTCAACTTAGATTTTTGGCCATATCTTGAATATAAAGATGAACAGTTTGTCAGCACACCTCCTCTTAAACCGCTGCACAGAATTTGGTCAAACTTTGCAGATATTTAGAACACAATGTGTAGATGTGCATATTACCAGGAAATTCCGATTCCATTATTTTTCTGGGAATTTCAGCACTTTTCAACTTAGATTTTTGGCCATATCTTGAATATAGAGATGAACAGTTTGTCAGTGCAACTCCTCTTAAACCGCTGCACAGAATTTGGTCAAACTTTGCAGATATTTAGTACACAGTGTGTAGATGTGCATATTACCAGGAAATTCCGATTCCGTATTTTTCTGGGAATTTCGGCACTTTTCAACTTAGGTTTTTGGCCATATCTTGAATATAGAGGTGAACAGTTTGTCAGCACAACTCCTATTAAACCGCTGCATAGAATTTGGTCAAACTTTGCAGATATTTAGCACACAATGTATAGATGTGCATATTACCAGGAAATTCCGATTCCTTTATATTTTCTGGGAATTTCGGCACTTTTCAACTTAGATTTTTGGCCATATCTTGAATATAAAGACGAACAGTTTGTCTGCGCAACTCCTCTTAAACCGCTGCACAGAATTTGGTCAATCTCTGCAGATATTTAGTACACAGTGTGTAGATGTGCATATTACCAGGAAATTCTGATTCCATTATTTTTTCTGGGAATTTCGGCACTTTTCAACTTAGGTTTTTGGCCATATCTTGAATATAGAGGTGAACAGTTTGTCAGCACAACTCCTCTTAAACCGCTGCACAGAATTTGGACAAACTTTGCAGATATTTAGTACACAGTGTGTAGATGTGCATATTACCAGGAAATTCCGATTCCATTATTTTTGCCTTAAGAGTTTTGCCTTTTATTGAAGAAACTTTCCAGCTAGGTAATAAGAAACTCCACTGGAATCAGCTTTTTATAATGAAATTCTATGTGAAATATTTTATGACCTTAAAATACCCCTATTGATTTTGAGATCAAAATATTAATGGTTTAACACAAACACACACTCACACACACACCATCTTCGATAGTTCTCCCCCCCCCCCCCTTCAAATTGGTGTGCTTTGCCTTAAATAATTTCATAAGTACAGTATATAAACAGATTCATATGACTACATCATAATTTTGTTTCCATCAATTATTTAAATGTGTAAACTGTCATGTGTTGGACATGGACTTACACTCATTAACAAATCGAAATCACTGAGGAATTTAAATAACAGTTTGTCAGCATAATTCCGGCACTGAATTTCCTGAAACTTTGTAGGTATTTCAGAATAATGTATAGATTTGTATATTACCAAGAAATTTTGATTCCATTATTTATCTAGAAACTTCAGCCCAGTTAAATTTGTAACATACAAAGATTTGAATGTCCTTATATGCAAGAAGTTTTGATGTGATGATTTTTTGCAAGTAGTGCCCCTTTTTTGAATTATACTGTGTATTTAAAATGCACTGTGCCATTCATTACGTGTTGCATTGTCGAGTTTTGGGGAAGCGTGGGGTATGTGAGCTTGCTCACTTTTTCTTTCATTTTTTCTGCAATAGTTGCAACGTTTATCCCTACTAACAATAAAAGAGAGACATTTTATTTTTTATATTTATGTCTTTATAAATAATCTTATAAAGTAGTATTAAATACAGCAGATATGTACATCATTGTATGTTTCTTTAATGAAATAGCCACTTGCATGCTCAATAAACCTATAGTTCCAGTGCTTGATTAACGATGTTGAAGTATTGATAAACATCCGCGGTTTTCTTAAGAAATAAATGAAATAATATTATTGGATGTAAAAATACACATTAACACATTTAAATGCAGAATAAATACGATCTCTTTTTGTCTGTTATGTACACGTGTTGTCCCTGGTTATCATCTATGCAGTTTAATGATAATTATAAATCAATTCTTGGCATTGTTTTATAACTATAACCTCTAGTTTGTGAAAAGGATAATTCATCTCTAAGTATAGCAAAGGAAAACATTTACTTTGATTAATTGTGATCTCAGATTAGACATTATATACATGTACTACTTTTTAGGGTTTTCCATCTGGCCCCATGACCATAAACTGAGAACAGACTTAAGTAAAAATTTAAAATCGGTATAACTTTTGATAATGACACAACATTTTCACGTCATGTATCAATTAAAACTTTATACAAATATGCAAATTTTCGTGCACATATATTAAATAAAAGTCAGGATATTCAAAATAAAAATTTTGACTTAAGTCTGTTCTCAGTTTATGGTCTTGAGGCCTGGCTGAAATGTAGAGCGTAAACTTGACCAAAACAAAAAGGGGGGGTCAGGAAATGAGAGTTATATCTCTTGTAGTGCTGAATCGCATTACTTCTCTGAGAAAAGGCCCACAACACCTCGGAGTTTTGGACGGTTTTTGCATAATGTTATTTTTGAAGACTATCTACAATATATTTAACGCCATAAAAACCCAGATGCATTCAATACACAAAAATATTGCTTCAACTGTTGATAGCATTCATAGAATCTGTGTTTTGAAGTGAATTCCCGTACAAAGGGGGGGGGGGGGGGTTAGCCCCCCTCTCCACTTTTTTTGCAAAGATAGACATAATATATGCTTTGAAAATTAGAGTTTATCCCCCTCAAACTTTTTTTTTTGGGGGGGGTTAGCCCCGACCCTCACTTTTTATTTGCTTCCGACGCCCATGACTAGTAAATCATGGGGAAATTTTTCCTTACGTGCATTAGAGGAACGAGATACCTGTCTGCCCATACTGTTTATTTTTAGATCGAAGGTCTCATAGTTTAAGAAGACTCTAAAAATGTCCCTCAGATTGAATTGATTAAGTAATATCTTTTGTAGCTCTGCTGGTGGAAGTCCAGAAGAGCTTATGCGATGGTATACAATTTGCCACAAACCATCAAAGACACACCCTTAATTTTTTTTCTCAGTTTTTGCAGTTTATATTTTCACTTGTTTAATTCAAAAAAAAAAAAGGCACAGAAATTTAAGTCATGCGTAGACAGAAGTTGTGCAGTGTTTACTTACATATTTAGGATATTTGTTAACATCTATTCATCGTTCCGTAGGATATTATTTAAAGCTTAATATCTTACAGACATTTAATATATCTATTGAAAAAATATTTACCAAGTGTTTACAATTAAGATTTTGGTTAATATAAATTATTATTATACACATTTAATGCAGAATAAGCATGATAACTTTTCGTCTCTGTTGTGCACGTGTTATCTGGTTATCATTCAACTTAATCTTGTAACGGCGCCCATCGTAATTATTAATCTTTAATATTCACGTCATTGGTTTTATACTTTTATGCAATTGACCTTCAGAAATATGATCAGATTAGATATTGTATAAAAAATTTTCAGAAGCCTTTTTTGTCTTCAAAACTTCCATCCGCTAAAGTTTAGAGAAAGTACAATACACCCCACGCTCATCAATTTTAGTCCAGAGTTATCTCTCTTACACTTGATGAACCACATTGTTTCCCTGGAGGGATTTGAAGAGTGTTTAAATATATTCTAAATTTTGAAAAAATCCTTAACTTGGTCATTCTATAAAAACAATCATACTTCGTCTATTGAATGAATTAATAGAATGTGTGTGTAATTGTTTTCGGGGTATTTTTTATTTTCCAAGATTGATTTCAATAAAATTTGGTACAGTAGTATATTACGATGAGATGCTTTAAATCGTCCTCTCTCGCAGAATAATAAAGTACAGGTGTCCCAGAAAATATGATACCATTTCATAATTATGTATAACATAATGTAATGAATATTGAATTACAACAAATGCACTTTAAACATTGCATATTCAGTCCAATTTTATTTACACAATTTGGTGAACATTGAAAGGAACACGACAAAATAAGTTCACTTTGAAAAATCAATTTTGCATGAAATGCAATTTTTAGCAAATTTTAAATGTAATTTTGTGACTAAATAATTCCAACTATGTGAAATTTTTTACTGGTATATTTTGTTGCTAAAAATGTATTTACTCTGATATATAATGAGACAGAAATAATGTGATATTCAAAGAAATTGGTCAAGACATGTTTTTGACAATTAATTCAAATGGTAACATATATTTTGAGACACCCTGTATATTACTGTCTAGTGCAGATATGTCATTTATTCAAAAAAAAAAATAAAAATAAATAAAAAAAAATAAAAATAAAAATAAAGTCTTGTGCAAATAAGTCATTTTTTTCAAGGAATAAAGATGACAGAACTTTCATCGAAATATTATGTACTTATGTCTACATAATGACGAAAATAGTAGTTGATTGTTGTCAATAATTTGCGTGCAACGAATGATAAGATGCTAAGTAATGAACAAGTATTTTCGCTGGAATGCTGATAAGCAAGGAAATTTATTTATAATATAAGTTTCAACATTTATTTCTTGGTTTATGAAGAGTATGACATTTATTTAAAAGACTGAAAAACGAAAAATTGACTAAAGAATTCACAGTCAAATTGTCGTTTTTTGATTCATAAGATCCGTGCACACATCTAGGGCATTTTATCCAGAATGCATCCCAAGACAGAATTCACAGTTTCAGGAAGAGGAAAGAAAAAACTTTCTTACCCCCCCCCAAAAAAAACCCCCCAATATAAATCATGTATTTCGTGGAATTTGTCTTTTATGACAGCGCAGCCATATGGGACCAGACTAAAAAAAAAAGAATAATATTTCACAAATCGGTATCGTGTAATTTCCTTGAATAACAAAGATCTGTTATAACTTCTAACCTTGAAACTGCGTCTGCACTATTTAAAAGTTATTGACATTCTTGCCTGAAAACGAGTCAAAAACAACGTTTTTCCTATATAATTCATTAGAATAACGTCGAAAATGTTACTACAACAAGGGCATGTTTGGGATTTAATTACACAAAAACGATGCAGACGAATTTTATAAAATTTTCAGAAAATGTAAAACAAAAGTAGGGGACTCATATACATGTAATTAATTTTCAAGATATGTTTTGGGGCAATTTTAAAAGGGCTGCGACCTACGTTAGAGAGAATTTTATTAAAAGAGAGAATTTCAGTGGTGTTTTCTGATAACGATGATTCAGTTCTCAGTAAGTCTCTTGCATCACAGAAAAATTAATTTTCAACAAAATATTGATATGTTGATAATGATAATGAACAGTCTGATGTGGTATTGACTTTCGGCATGCGTTAAAAATGTAAAACAGCAATGTTGAATGCATTTATTTTTAAAGTTATATTAGGCACTGTCAGTGTTAAAAAAAATTGAAAGCTTATATGATGTGAAAATTTATATACAATTTGTTGAAGTTCATACGTGGAAATTTTAACATTCTATTGTTAAAAAAAAAAAGACTATGTCGAAATCCAAAGGACATTAGACACCTCTCTTTAAAAGGTCTGAAAATCTGTCAAGGAAGGATAAATCCGATTGTCAACGGATTAATGTTGGAGTTACTTTCCTTTAAGTCCAAGAAAAGTAGTACATAAATTATCAGAATAGTATGCTTAATGTCCGAGTGCTGAAATTCCTTTGTGATCATGTCTGTGAAATTTAAGTTGGATATGCAAATCCTTAATCAATCCCTGAATTAAAACTATTCAAGCATATGCAAAATTCCTCTAAATTAATGTTTGATTCTTTAGTACTAGAGAAAAAAGATTTGAAATAATTTACTTGTGTAATTTACTTGCATCATTAAATTTTTGAAAGATATTTGTTTTTCCATCGTATAAGTGCTAATGCACTTAAAAATTATCTTTATCTTACTCCCAGAGTTTCATATGACCTGGGTATATATTACAGAAATATTTATGAGTCACAAACACGTATCAAGTTTTTTTCCCCCCAAAATAATCAGGTATACGATAGAAGTAATATTCTTCCGTGTGTCAATGCAATATATATTTAAGGAGAAAACAATAAAATTTTAATAAAAATTTTACACAACCTTCGCGCCAGCATCGTTTTACTTATATATACCCTGTATCGTGATCAGGCATTCACTTGTATCTCGTTACTCTGGGAGAACCACCCGACATAAATGATTCATGAAACACAGCGTGCCAAGAATCTGATTTTAGTCAGAGGATCAAATACTCCGAGAAGCCAAGGTATCTCAACCCTTGACAAATTAAATCAGCCGATCATTCTGTTTTTCAATATCAACTGAACCAATAACCATACTTAACGCATATCTCTAGTATTTGAACTTTGTTTGTCGGGTTTTTTAAATGGCACTCTATGCCAGTAGAACGCTGGCTCTAAAGAACGAGAGTCGGGGCTTTAAATCGGTCGATGTTTAAACTTGTACATTTGGTCATGGGTGTACCCCCGAGTATTTTACACGGTGTGGCTGAGGATTTGGCCTAAATTTGATTATTTCCGTGAATATTTTATATTGCCTTCGCGCCTCTCTCTGGACATAACCCTTTCTTAGATTATATGACGCAACTGTGTACTGTGAATTGATATGGCGGGACTTTTGCAATACTAGAGTTTTTAATCAATGAATTATAAATTTATGACAAGTCAGCCGGCGTGTTTTATGACTTTTCAAATCTTCAGTAAATTGTAAGAGGAATTGGACTGCTTGCTGTGAGGGTTATACAGATTCTTCGACCTAAGGTGAGATTCTTTTCAATTGATTTCCTGGCCCACTGGGTCTCTTCTTCCATTGCAATGCGTAAAAATAGTACAAAGCAGATTATCTTTTGCAATGGGAACTTGTTATATCGATCGAAAATTCCAACGTTTGTTGTTGTAAAATGTTGCTAATATCCGATTATTTCTTGTAAATATGTGGTCTAATTAAACATAAACATGTGTATATTGTTCATGTGCGTTTTTTAAACTTGGTGCTGTATATTTTAATCCGTGAGTGGTGTAATAAATCAGTTTCATTTAAAGTTCTCAAACGAAGAAAATTTGCGTGTATTTTGCACTTAAGTCGTTGACCCTCTGAACCTTTTTTAAACAGGTGTATAAACATCATTTATACTTACATGGGTAAGAGTATGATTGTAGATGTTTTAATATAGGGCGTGTACCAAAGTACTATGTTACAAGGACTGGCAGTCACAAGGACATGATGTATGTCTAATCTATACATTGAAATTAAGTACTCTAGTACCTTAATCAGATCCTTAAATGGAACTCAGAAATGGCACGAAAACCTAATAATGTGTTTTAAAGAATGACCCCCTAACATGGTTTTCATACATGTAGCTATTATGAATTTCAATCAAATTTTTTCTTCCTTTTCTATGAAATAAAATCCTCTTCCTGGTGCTCAAAGATCAACCATAAAATGTAAATAAAGACCATGAACTGTAATTCTAAACCGAAACTGCTGATAGTTTTGGAATATTTAATAGCGTTGGTAACAAGCAATCTTCCAACATGCGGGAGGCGTCTACATGGTTCAAATCTTTATGAGATGTACCCCCATTGTGTTAGTCGAAATACTGTCAAAATTCATGTTTCAAAATCACGGTTTTACAATAAGTCGTGTATCAAATTAAGTTTTAAGAAAGGCCCTCAAGCATTAAAGGAATTTGAGAAGGGGCACAGTCGTCTATTTATGTGCACAATATCAGTCTTATGCTCTACATACTTTGCACAATAGGAAAAGATCATTTTAAGAATACAATGACAGAGAAAAAATGATTTAGATGTTTCGGAATGTGGGCGCAGCACCTCCGTAAGAAAAAAATTGAAAAACTTTTAGTCATTTTTAAACAAAAGTTAACATCAGCTGATCACCATTTTGTCATGAAAAAAAGGGACAGGGAAGGGCAACAGAATACTTGAACAATTGTTTACCTTAACAATCCAATACCGGACATTATCGGTAATTTCACGATCTTGGTATATTTTTTAAGCTCTACCACATTTATTCCTGACAAAAAATGCGTCGTTATAATGCAGCAATAAGTTTAAGTGTAATATTAACAACAAACAAGTGAAAGGGAAGGTAATGTATCTTAATTTACATTCCTGAAGCTTTATAGTTCATAAATGTGGACTGAATGCATGATATCCTATGAAAAATACATTATGTAACGTTTGATGTACCTTAAAATGTTAGTTTTTATTGTAAAAATGATTTTGTACGATTGTGATTGGTCCAATTTGTTCTGAGTATCAAGTAATTGATGTTCCTCTTTACACAAAGTTTACTTTGAATGAACAGAAGTCTCTGTGATTCATTTTCTTCTTTTTTTCTTAAAAAAGGGGAGGGGGAGATCTTCAAAATTTTTAATTTTTTTATGGAGGGGGGAGGAGGTGGTAAATTTTTGATATGCTGCGTTCATGCTAAGTAAATGCCTTGATACGCTGAAGATTAAGAGTACTATATTGAACTAATAGAGAAAAAAGGACTGCAAAAGGGCAGATTAGATTCCATACACAATGAGAAACAACCGGGCTAAGTTTGTTATTGGTACTGCATTTACGCGGTAATCCTCCGTGGTAATCATAATTGAATAGGAAAGTCTTACAAATACTGGTTCGGTCATATCCGGACAAAGAATTAAACTCATTTAACTTGTATTAAAATATATAATGATAGTAAATCTATAGACGCGTTTAAGCTTGAATGAGAAATAAACTTTCATTATAGTAAAACCTATTGAATGATTTATATTTTACTTAAGTAACACAAAGGAATAACCATTCTTAAGTTACGTAATATGGACTAGTTTATTTAGGATTAAACTAATAAATGAGAAACTGTATTGCAACGTCTTGCATTGAATTGAACATATTTTATTGACAAAAAGTCAAAACGATCAGACACAAGTTCTGAAAATTAGATAAGTCTTCTCCTCGTCCAGCATTTTCTAAATTGCCAAACTATAAATATATCTATGGTCTACTACATATACACAGTAGTATTAAAAAGAAAATAAAATCTTCCTTAAATGTACAAAATATAAATTTTCATCGTAAAAATTAATCTTCTTTAGAAAAAAAAAGATCACATTCTATTAGAAAGGTTTGAATAATCTTGAAAAGTTCAGCATTTTGTACTATGATAAATGAAAAGATCATCACTCCACAGCATCAAATGTACGTCTATAACGTACAAATTATTAAATGACAGTATAGCTTATTCATTAAAGAATGTCTTGCATTTGCATAATTTTTACAAAATAAATAAATAAATAAATAAATAAATAATAATAAAAAGGTGGTATGCATCTTCTAATAACCCACACGAATAATTTGTATTAACTTTCAAAACCCAAAACATTTTATCTGGAGAATGAATCATGGAAAAATATTGAAAACATTTTTTTTCCGAAACACGAACTGTATCTTAACTTAAAAAGATTATTCAATATTTTGGCAATCTGTTGTTATAGTTGAGAATAAATTTGAATGTTAATGGCATAATTTTCTTCTGACAACATAATGCCAACGTTTGTCATTGATCAAAATCAAAATGTCGTAAAACTCTTCCATTTAGAATAACGAGGTCTAGAGATCCTGGTTTTAGCATTGGTGATAGAATCGTCCTTTCCTTTTAACATTTAGAACTTGGGTACTAATTTGACTGGGAGGGGCAGCGAGTTCAGTTATCGGACGATGACATTATCTAACGGCCGAATCCATTAACATTGACATTTGACCTGTAAAATTACTAGGTAAAGTGGAATTAAGGACACGGTAATTTATGGAACTTATTATGAGCGCCTACCCTATCCATTTAAGGCATCATTTAGTTGACAGAGTTGAGCAACAGGTAATTGAATTTGGGTTGAAACGAGTTATCCATTCTGAAACTCGAAGGTTCAATGGCATTTTAAGTAGATGTTCAGGTACTTTGGGCAGTTTCAATGTCTTTAACTTTTGATGAAGGAAAAATCTATCAGAAAATTGAATTTTTTATTGTAAAATCCATACGTTTGGATGACTTCTTTGATGTTTGGATTTTGTTTACTTTCCATAATGATATCAGAGGACTGAGTTATCTTGCGATGTCGCAGAATAGGTATCACTTTTCAATCATGTTTTTTCAATCATTAAAACAAGAGTCAACATACTTTGAAGTTTTTTTTTAATCGAAGAAATGTATATAGAAAATACAAATGTAAAATTTATTGATTAAATTTGAAATATATTCGTACGAAAAGACCAGAAAGTATGTTTTGCGATTTTAAACTTTGGCAAAAATGCAAATTTGAAAAACAAAACAATTTTTTTAATAATATCTGATTATTTAGTAAATTAGTGTAACAGTATAGAGGAAAACATTTATAGAAATATAAAATGCATAAAAATAAAATGCAGGGAAAATCATAATGCTACAGAAGTGAAATGCTCCGAGTATACACTGTTGTCATTTTTTATGAATGGACGATATAGCTGACCGGACAAAAGAATACTATAAAAATGAAAATGGGACAAAGATCTATATTTCAAAACATCATTTTAAAACCTATTAATTTATCAGGGCTGATCGGATGACGGATAATTATCAACCACGCCCTTAACACAAACAAGGTATGGTTTTATGGACAAGATCGATTTTTATTCGCCGCTCGAGGCTGAATTGTCGGTATAGAAACAGTCTAGGACCAAAGGGGTAGAAACTTGTCACTGAGTTATGGCCATTTATTATGGTTTTATACAAGCCATTTTTCTAAAGATGTATTGATTTTTTAAGGTAAGAAAAAAAGGCAAACGGTGAATATTTATTATTTTACTTTTATGAACTGTGATGCACAATTCTACAGTTTTAAAATCCCTACACAATCTGCCATTGCGCAATTTGAGAACAGAAAAGGCAAGACCTTCAGAGTATTATTGTGCAGTACACCCGATCTGCAATATTGATTACTTCCTTAATGAATAAATGCTCGATTTTTATCAACGATGACTCTGCAGATCTACAAAGGTACAAACATATGTTGCGGGTTGAGTCCTTCTCATCTTATGTTACATCAGTTTCCATCTCCGTGCCATAGCAACCATAAAACTATTGGTGGTGAACAGTTTTGGAAACGACAATGTGCTAACGGTGTTTAAAAAAAATACTTTCCTAATTGCAAGATTATTCCAAGAGAACAGTTTTGTTGCAGTTTGCATTATATATATATATATATATATATATATATATATATATATATATATATATATATATATATATATATATATATATATATATATATATATATAAATGCGCAACAAGTAACCGTTGTTATACAGATATTGATCAATAAACAAGAGATCCATGTTACTATAAAGCAAAATGCATGAGAGAAAATTCATTATTGTCTTAAACATTTGTGTACATTTAAGAACAGATAAAGTTGATGGAGAGTTTGATTGCTTTTTCTAACCCAACTTGTTTCTGAACGAAAGCAATGGTTTCATGCGATCTCAGAACTATACAAATATGCATGTACATGTTATCAATCCCCTGTTATGGCCATTTTAGGCAAATATAACCATTACTTTAACTTTAAAATTCTCACATCAGCCAGTCAGAATGCTCGTTTTAAAGACTTTTTGGTTTTCAGATATTGCGTGTAATATCCGGTGCTTTGAAAACAGGAAGCGTATTGGTTTCTTCCATACTTGAGAAATGTTTTATTTAACTGTCAAGACCTGAACACAAAGTCTATAGATACAGATGATTAATTTTTGTTTAATTTTATCAAAACATGTGACTAACTTGTCAAAATATTTAGGTATAAAAGAAAACATATCACAAATAGCCAATTGGTTTGTTTCCCTCCAGCTACAAACCGTCTTTTGAATAAATTTCCTTCGCTTGGTTCGCTGTTGTCCTTCAAGACTTAATAAAGGATAAAGTTCAATCACGTCAGATAACTTTTAGAATAAGTGATAAATATTTCTAAAGAATATTAATGAAAAAGTGACCTTGGGGATAAAGTAAGATCTAAGGTCAGTAAAACACTTCGCTCAGATGCCATATTTTATGAATTTGTCCACACGATATCACTTTTCTAACAAAACCATTGTACTGAAAAATTTATTACATTTTTTGGTAAAACGATATGCCTCCAAAGTCACGTTTGCTGTTACTACCGCATAAACGTGCTGATGATGATATACTGTAATGTATGCATTCGTTCGGGTTATCAAAACATATATGGTCACGAAGACAGTATGGAACTATAAACTTTAATTATTTTCTATCGATCCACCGGTTAAAACCCCGAGAATATTATATGTTTGTTTCTCCTGGGTAATATAGTCCCAGACTTTGTCTAACTTTATTAATTATTTCATGCATGCTCAAGAGTAATATGTTCCTGAACTAAAAACGAGCTTTTACAATATATATTTAGATGAGCCTACAACAAATCATTTTCCCATTTAAAAAATGCACCTCGATCTGCTACCTATGATAAAATTATTGCTTTTGATACAAATGTTTTGCCGAGATAATTGACCCGCCAAGTTAAGCCAAAATGGACATTTCAAAAAAAAAAAAAAAAAAAAAAAAAAAAAAAATCCAAGACCTGTTGCTAATTAAAGAATGTACATTTGTATATCTTAAACTTCCTATGGTGCTAGATTTCGTTTGCTTGGGCCGATATTGGTAATTCTCTTGGTCATTGAAAATTCAACCAATCTAGGAATTTTGATGCCAGGGCAAACCTTCAAAGATAAGTAATACGAAACCGAACATTGGATTTGACAATATTAACTAAAGTTTTCCCTATCTATAGAGAAGATACCCTTTTTAACAAGTGAGTAAAATGTAAAAATTATTTTCTGATATTGTAGTACTACATAGTATATGTATGTACAATATATGGCATTTTGGTCCATTGACGGTTCTATATAAGGCTTAATGAAATTGAATTTACAGGTTTAACAAGGATATGGGTGATGTAATCTTTTAACATAAAGTCCAACTGATTTTCTTGACAATGCTTTGAAATAATTTTCTTCAGAGAAAAACTGTGTTCATAAATTTACATGTATGTATTTTTGTAGACCATTATCAATATTTTCTGTTTTTTTTTTAACGGGCCAGGGAACATTAACAAACTAAAATAAAAATTTCTCATGCCGTGTTTCTAATAAAAGTTGTATTCATGGCGGATTAGTTTACAATGTAATATGTATAATGATGACATCAATAGGACAACATGTTGATGAAAAATAAATATTTCATGACAAACACTGTAGCGCACTGTTTATTAAATGATAACTTGCCGACCTGTTTTATTGTTAACCGGCTGCGATGTTTTGATTATGTAATATTGTACAAATGGGACAAATTTGATTAATGAAAAGTTTCATTAAATAGCCTTAACTCAAATGTGTAATCAACGCCCAAACCCCATGCAAGATTAGATTATAGTCCAAATAAAAAAGAGAATCGACCGAACGCGCCATCTTCCCACTAAGCCACCAGCGATGCGAAGCGTCGATTTGCTCAGGTACGCATGGCTCGTTTCTAGTTTACTATGATAATGTTTCTGAATGGGGTTACCAGGTGAATTACTCTTCTCTAAAGAAGTGTCGAGGGATCTTAATATTTGGTTCTTGCATGTCCGCTTAAGCAGTTAAGTCCGATATTGTATAACTAAAAACATCCCAGGCAAATTTATTAGCTCGGGATGTAGGTGAAATTGACTAGGCGACCCTTCAGGTGAAATTCTGTCATTCTCGAGTCATATTTCATGGAGTAAGAGATACACGATTTTTTTCTGGAATATACATCAGCAGGAATATTAGTTCCAACGAAAAGTGATGTTTGTTTCATGCGTATCATGTAAGTTGTTTTATTGCTTTACTTAGTTTTGTAAACTGCACGCACCGTCATTTTTCTTAACATCGATTTCTGTATAATTGCATGTTGAATGACTTCCTCGATAGTTTCAATTTGCTCATGTAATATTTTGTGTAATTGGTTTATTGAGGAAGATTTGTTCGGGTGGGTTTTACGGCTATTGTTATTTAACAGATAAAATCATATCAATATAGCGTAAAACAGTGATAGTGTATTGGGCCCCCAATGGTCCATTTTCAGTTTTTGCTGAAGTAAATGTATGTCTCTCATAATGGCTTTTCAAGTGAAGACGACATTTTAAGCACAATTATTCATGTCTCGATGAAATTTTTAATATCGAGACAAGCCAAGGTAATTTCTGTATGGACCTATGAGAACTCTTAATTACATTTAATGAATACACTAATTGCAGATTTAATTACTGTTACGTTGTAAATCTTATCCCAAAATGTACACCTATTGTCATGCAAAAAAAGAAATTCTTGTTGGGTCATTCAATAAGCTGTGTAGGGCAACAGTCGGTATGGGAAACCCTTGTATATATTGTCAGTCTGGAGTCTTTTGTCGCGTTCGTAATTATTTGTTTGGAGGCATTCGCTTTATTTTACAATGACCCTAATCTTACTCGGATCCATTTTAAAGAACATTCTTGTTCCTTTTATCATTTGACCTCCGATATAGAAAAGAAGACGGGCGGGTCATCTTGCAGCCCAATTGCTTCAGCGATCATGGTTATTCGAAGATTAAGCCATTGGCCTCCTGAAAATGATAGTGCTTAATTTAACAATTATATGTTTTTGTATTCGCTTTGAGCTTATAATAGACTGCCATTAAAATACAATCAATATCCTTTCAGCTTAAATGTAAATATTTTTACTTTGTCTGAAAAGAAAGAAAATCCTTTGGAAATAAAACATCTGAAAAGTATGTATATATTATTTAAGGTTCAGAAACATTCATTCATGTATTGTAAATTCTTACTAAGTATGCATTATCTTGTTCACATAAAGGTAACTTGTACGATATATTTTTATCAATCACCAGCAAACCGTTCTATGAATTATTCACAAGATGATAATTATGCTTACGCAAGGACAATACACATATGAATTAATGCCAAAAAATAAGGTGCTAACAACATATTGACTCCAGAGCCTTTTTATCAAGTCCCCTGTGGAGTGAGATTTATATCTTTATGTGGTCGGCCTCTCCAAAGTCTCTCTTCCATTATCTACCTTATTTGTTTATTTTCATTAAAGTAGCAAAGTTGTCGTAAATTAAACCAACAATAATGTAAATATTTGTATGAGGTGCGTCCACCTATTTCTATATGCTACTTAATTCGTTTATAAACATACGAGTAACACCTTGATTACGTTAACTCATGTTCTACGTAAATGTATGTAATACCCAGAGAGCTGGTAGACGACCCATCCCGTCTAGGGTAGATAAAAACTAACGTCATATACTTTCCATCATTACAATTTACATGTTGACATTGGTTTCACTGGTCGAAGTTGGATTCTTTTTTTTTCTTTTTTTTTTTTTAAATCAAAGCAGTTTTTTTTTAAAAAAAAATTGAATGTAAAAAAGAGAAAAGATCGAAATCTAAATCAAGCTAATATATATTAATCTCAATACATTAATCAAGGCATACATTAATCAAATTCGATTAAACATTTCATATCTTGTGTCATAATAGAAAGAATGAAATACATGTACATAAAAGGAAAAATTTTAAAAGCCATACATGAATACATTTTTTTTGTCTGTTAGATTTAAAGAACCATAATGTTATCAAACAGCAATGCATTTGTAGCAGAAAAGGAACTCTTCTACCAATTAATGAATGTGTAAAATGTTTTACAACTGAAATCGACCCCTACCGAGAGCTTTATGAGGTAGACAGAATGCAGGAATTTTGAGCACAACTCTTACCTCTTACCAAGTTAAATGAAAATACCATACCATCTCGATTATTGACAAAACTTAACATGAATATGGAAAACCGAGGACGCCTGAATCCATATTTGTATAACCCTTAACTTCAGCAATATATCCGTGTAATAAATTTCTTATGATAGGCAATACAAGGAGGAACTTAGTTTCTGATTTAATTTTGTTTTTCAGTTAAGAAAAATACATGATCTTGTTTGCAAGTCAATAAAAGGAGAAAGAGATATTTAAGAGATAAATAAAAGGCTGTACATAGCTATAACAAAAGGAATATGATCGAATGGTTTAATATAAAAAAGGAAAATATACACAGAAATTCCTCATCACGGTGAATATCCGAAAGTTACGGTCTTACGACAAAGTTAATGACCTTATTCCGGAAACTATTTGCATTCTGTTTATATAAATGTGCCCTTACAGGTTCTAAAGAAAATCTGCATAATATCATGAACGTCAAGTAAATCTAACAAGCAATTTATCAACAAGTACCGAGTGGCGATTTTAACTAGAAATTGCATTTTTCTTATCAATTGCAGTTATGCTCTTCATAGGAAAGGTGCAAAAACATCACATAAACCATCAATCATATACCAGCAAGGTTTCTCGTCAAAATAACTATGAATTTTATTTTAAAATGTAACCATAATGGCCTAAATATGTTAAAATAAAGGCAATCTGAAGGTGTGTGGTATAAAAATTCCAACATTCTTCATGCTTGTCTAGTCCTGCTACGTGCAGTCCATGATGATAAGTTTTATGTCTTGTCAAAAGCATTTCTTACACTAATAAATTGAGTGTTGAAGTGGAAATTGTAATAATCTGGAACTATGGATAATTCTGAATGATGTTCAGTTGTTTCGGAGCATATTTTTATCCCCATTTTCGCTTCATTATGACTCTATTGATTTTTGTTACAAAACTTTTTTTTCCTATTCCGTCTCCTCACATCTGTTGCCACGGTATCCCCAGATACATGTACATCTAACTTGTGATCATTTGTTCACTATATCCATACATCATCACATCATTCAACCAATTTTCTTTACCGCGATTTTTTCTTTTTTCTAGAGACTGACATAATAGTAAACCATGAACACGAATGAATTGATCGCCATAGTGGGAGGATCTTTAGCAGGGCTGGTTGTGATTTTGATAATTTTGGCGGTCATTATCTACTGTGCTTGTGGGTAAGTACTAGTACATGTACAAACGCGACCGGTTTCAAAAGCTGCATAAATGTGTTAATGTTCTTTAATATAGTGATGCCCTTAAACTAGCATTTAAAAAAAAAAAAAAAAAAAAATAATTTTAATTAAAGTTCCATATAAACAAAAACATTGTTTTTCTTGAAGATATATGGTAATATATATTGTTCCTTTGAATATTTGACGTATAAGAGTTTCGGCGGTTTCTCTATTCTTTCTGCTTGGTTTTGCTTCATTGAATACATTCTTGAAAACATCATTTATTTTCCTTTTCAAAATAATAAGACCATTAAGGGAACATTTACGACAGGATTTTTAAAAGAAAGATTTCTTGAATATGCTAAAATTTGAAGAAAAGGAAACAAAATTTATGAAATTAGCAACGTAATCAAAATTGAGAAGAAAAAAAATTCAGTTCCCATGGAAAGTTATCCCTTTCTGAGTTCAAAGTTAAAAATTCCCTATCATATCAATTATTATTTTGAAGTACTACATATTAATATTTTTTGTCTGTTATAAAAAATCAGAGGATAAATCTGAAATGAAATAAGTATCAAGAATGTGTTAGATATGTCTATTGAAAGTTAATAAGTTAATAGCTAGGACCAATATAGGTCTATCTTGCCATACATAATCTTAAAATTAGTTTACAAATAGTTCCACGGTTCCCAGATATAGAATTACAGACGTATATCTAGTGAAATTGATCAATGCATTCATTAGTATAGTACTGCATAACCGTTGATAAGATTGATACAATTAATATTCAGTATTCAAAAGTTTTGTATGTTTTCTGCTTATGCATTTTAATCTTCACTTTATCCCTTAATGTGAAATTAAAGAGTAAACTTTTGATGCATAAGTAAGCCTAGTTTTGAACAAAAGATTGAAACTAGACCTATCTTAAATTCTTTAACCCAGTTGTCTTTATCTGAGTTCTTGAGTGCGCACTTTAATGGCCTGTAATACTCCAAAATCTTACTGAATCGTCTACAGAAACTTGTGACCTTCGAATTTATTCTCTCTATCGGTACACTTTTTAAAAATGAAAACTTAGAAGTCCTGTCACCACTTATTCTACGATAAACGATAATAATTTTCAAGAAGAACAAATGCAATTTCGTCTGAATGCTTGTTTACAAAAATAAATGTGTTATTGATGAGAATAATTTCTGGTTAGGAATTTTCTCGTCCAATTAAGAACATGTTCTACACACACCTACTGTGACATGTTATGTGTGCTGTATCAAAGTTCATAACACTGTCTTATTCATAACTTTTCCACATTTTTGAATAACACAACATTAATAATGTTAGATGTACATTTAGGATCTCGTGACAAATTTATGGCGACAACCTTTCTGTTGCTTAATCTATTGCTGTTAAAATGGTAATAAAGTAAGTAGTGATGGAGTGGAAAGAAGACGAAATAGCTTTGCAGTACAGAGTCTAAAAAGATAAGCATGCATGCGTTAGAATTTAATTTTAAAAAATACAACCCTAATGAATCAAGCCAAAAAAAGTTTCAAAAGCAAATAATGAATTTTTCAGAAAATGTTTCTAGCTTGTTATAACATTTTTTTTCTTGTATGTGCATGTATCGCTTAAGTAAAACACAATTTTCCCTCCGGTAACGTATTTGTAGCAATGTACGTATAAGTTTCAGATGGATATCGTTAAAAAGCAAGGCTTCTAGTTTTCCGAATGGATGATAATCAAATTTGTTCAGCCGACATTGTCGTCGTAGCCCAAAGGAACAAGATTGTGGCGAACACCGACGCCTGATTTCTTACACATTACTGTGAATAATTTCAACCAAAGCGTTGCCCCTTGTTGAACTCCTTACGAATGATAAAATCAGCAGAAACTCACAGTCCTTAAAGATGACACAATAGATATTAAATTAACAACGCTTGTTGATGTTAATCTTCATTTATCCAACACCACTATGAAATAGATAAGAGCAATTTTCGAGTTTAATGCAAGAATCATAATTTATCAGGAAGATCCCCAATCCTCATAGCATAAAATAATCTCCCTCTAAAATTTTATACCTTAAATCTTACCAAATTCATTTTTTAAAAAAACATAATTTCGTTTTTATTTAAGAAAAAGGAGAAGACACGAGGAAAAACATCGCCGATTACCAAACAGCATTAGTCAAGATACAAGCTTAAGCAAAAGCAGCAAATATGGCAACGGAATGGATCCGCGAATGGAGCCTCCTCCTGACCCAAGACTACCAAAGGTGGGGAGTAATGGTCTATGGATGGGGGCCCCTTCGATGTATACCTCCGGGAAGCCCCAGATGTATTACAACGACAACCAGAGAAGGCATCAACCCGCTGTTCAGCGGGCCATATCGGAGGACAGGCTGTCACCACGTAAGTCGTAAAACGGGAGAAATTTAATATCTATAAAGAAATTAATATTTACTGTCTGTGCGCATCTGTCCTTACATAATCCTAAGAAAAGTTATAATATATAATTTCTTTCATTAACAGTACTAAACTACACGTATTCAAATGCTTCACAGAATAAACGTTAACAAATGAAATAGCTAAATCTTACATACATATGAATACAAATGTATCTAATGCTAGAATTTACATCAGCAGCACACATTGACCTTTGTATTGATTACAGTAGTAAAATACTGTATGACAGCCACCATTGTGACTACAATACACAATTTCTGATTTTAGATTTTTTCCCACTATCATGATGTTTTTCTTTACCTTTGTGACATAAGTGTGTCACGCCATATTACCCTTACAACTTGTTACGGACATCAACTGACCCCACACGCCCCGATACCTATCATTCACTGTCCCATTACCACCGTAACAGGTCAAATCAAGACACAGTGTTAGGTACTAGCACTGCCCATCGTGAGAAGGAAAAGATTTTATTGCCATACTGTGTTTCTTAATATAATTGAAGTGTGCAGTGTAGTTTTATTTTTTCTTACTACAAATCGCAAGAATAAAAATGTTTTTATTTTCCACTTATAAAAAAGAATTTCCTTTTAGAGCAAGTGCATGCAAGGCCCATTTATTTGATATTCTTCTTTCGTGATGAAAACGAATAACATTAAATTTAAAGTTTGTGCAAGAACAAAAAAAAAAAAAATAAAAAAATAAAAAATAAATAAATAAATAAATAAAAAAATAAACAAATAAATAAATAATAATAATGAATTATTTAATAATGATTATTAATATTATAATATTATTTTAAAAATAGATTAATAAATTTTGAAAAAGATCTTTTGATTTTAACTATAATGGCCAAAAATGAGACAAAATTCAAGATGCTTTCTGATATACGAACTATATATATTTATTATTTTAAATATTTTGAATGAAACTTTATGCTCGTAAATTGCGAAGAATTCATAAATGCTCATAACTTTAAAATATGATGTGTAATAAACAGACAATAAGTAGTAAAGAATAGAAATGCATCAATCAAAAGAAAACTAGAGTCATCATTTATAGTTTTCATAAATTTGCATACATTTGATCAATTCATGAATAAAACTATCGTGTACCATAAGAACAATTTGTATTAAATTGAATGAAAAATTGTTACATCGATTTCAACAGAACTTAGAAAATGCAATAAAGATAAGTGATGGATTTGCGATATTTAACTTTTTTCAAATGTTTATGATCGTAATTACATTTAATTACCGTATTAGGTATACAAGTTGAAAAAGAAATCGCCTCATTGTACGTGTCACTGTATTATGCAAGCATTATACATGTATGTATTTTCTCACGCTACATATATCTGACTTTTAACTATCTTAACAATACTTAATCCATTTAAAACTCGGTGTTGATGAACGGAATTTGATAATTTTCTTTTCAGAAGCATTTAATTACTGACTTTTTTTTCTGATGGATCAATTTTCGTGATTTACGAGTTCCTACAAAATTATGGAGGGTTAACATTTTTATAAACGTTAGAAAGGACAATTGTCTCTTGTGTTTCGATGAATAAAGAGATTGATGAATGCCTTCAAAATATTCTCGTATTTATGGATAAAAATCACATTTAGGGAGGATAAATATGTTGTGAAAAAGTTTTTCATATGTCATGTTCAAGTTTTTTGTAAAGTCCTTCACTTTAACCCTATTTTGACTAACCGATTTTAATAACTGCATACGACACATACGGTACACTAGCTATCAAAACTAAAAGTTAAAAAAATGTATCACATCAAGTGCGCCTTTAGGGTTAATTTAGTTCAGATCTACATGTAGATGTAGAAATATTTGACTTCGAAAGAAGGTCGAATATTTTCTACCGCAAAGAAATATCCGCTTTTGTATGCAGATTGAGGATACTATATTCTTCTTTATGTAAAACAAACAGGTTACAATCGACAGCTGTACAGACACAACAATAAGGGCCGAGAGATCCGAAGTGGTTCGCTACAAAGATACCCGTATTATGACAACTACAATTTTTATCATCGTATGTACTATAGCTGCATGGACAATGTATTTATCGTTGGTTTCAGCTGCTTTAAACACATTGAATTATACTGTGCTATTTTTAGCATTGAATACCTTATTTAAACGTATACACTCTTATCAATTTTCACCACAGCGAGTAACGCCATCTTGAAATTGCTTTTCTTAGTGAGATTATGCATTGTTTGATGTTAAACAAATTAATCCAACCGTTTTCTTCTCATTTATCGAGTTTTATTGTAGAAAGTATTAGAACATTAAAATTAATTTAGGTGTTTTTTTGTCTGCTTCACAACCTTTTTTCCATTTTGCTCAATGTACATGTACTGACATCACGGTTAAATTTGTTAACAATTTTTTCCATATCTTTTGATAAAGATACATTTTTAGTGCTTTAATTCAAATTACTTATGCAGAATGATAAATTAATTAAAACCGCATTCGAGTAGAAAATTACTGGACTTGGAAATTTTTCATTATGTTGATGTTTATGAAAAAAAATGTACGATTAAAAAAATGTATTTGCATGATTTGCACACGTTACTCACCTATTATATTTATACAAACGTTTGTGGGTAGAGTAATATCTTTAGGCACCCTCTTGTGTCTCGGGTAGATGAATATTATAGACTGGTATTAAATATGATATGAATTGCACCTGTGTTAATTGTGATTGTTATTGGTTAAGGTTGTGTCACCATACTCGTATTACATCAAATGTTTTTAGATTAAGCATATATGTTTGACTTTAGTTGAAATGTATGTAAATAATAAGCATCTTGATTCTCGTTTTAAAAAATATAACAGACTAAACAATTTTTTAAAGATAAATTATGGTTCGTTTTCGATTTGTATAGGCATTAAACAAATGTCATTTTTTCAGATTTTGATTTCATTGACAAATTAATAAAAATTGTTATCAATGATAAAATATTTAAGTTCCTTGTATAATCCCATATAGAATGTATTGATTAAGTGAAGAAAAAATACGTCCGTGTCTTTACGCATCAGATTTTAGTAATGTTAAAACTTCATATGCCTTATTCCACTTTTTCAGCCTATATGGTCTATCAAGGAAATCCACAGATTTACCACAGCCAACAAGTGACCTCTTCATATGAACCTTACGGACGTCTTCCTCGCAGTAACAGCTATATGGAGCTATATCCACCTTCACCTTATGCTGGATATCCTTCCAGTGGATATGGTGGTGTTCGAGGTGTGTTTCTTGAAAGCCTTAACTTTTTGATAGGGCAAAAATATAATATACTAGTAAATTGATTAATTAAGCATCAGCTCAAATAACAAAAAATCCATCTTGCTTCAAATTAATATTTCAAACGTATATCGTGTGATAGAGTAAGGAGAAATAATTCATTTCTTCTATATCTAATTTTCTTAAAAGCATGATTGCATGGAACACTTGGAAAAGTTTTACTTTGGTGTAAAAACTTATTTCCACTTTTAATATGCACTTTAAATACTTTTATAAATATGAATGTTTTGTTGATCCTGTTCGAAGTAAAAATATGCCAAAAAGTAATGTAAAGTAAAAGTAATATAATTTTACTTTTTAAAAAAGACTTTCTTCCACTGAGGACATTCTGTAAGTTTAATGCAGTGTTGATAATTTTTCAATTTTCATTTAACAGATGTTCTTTCTCTGGTTTGGTGTAACATCTAACGTTTTTTTTAGTTTCTAATTGGGTGTGAACTTAAGGAAGCTCTGAATTCTCATGGAATTTTTTTTTTTGGGGGGGGGGGGGTGAGAATATTATATCATATAAAGGTGTACACATTGAGTTTATCTAATTCACTCTCAACATTAGGTACCTGCCATATTTCTCCTTGAAAAATGTTCAAAGTCAAGGAAGTACAAGTGGACAGAATTCACTGTAGTTTACTAACACTGCTGAAGTAGATGCAGATTATGTGGTTAATAACTTTATGTTGATCTAATATTATGTTTTAAAACATTAATCTATTTCCAATTGTGTCATTTCCAATAGATTTCTATTTATTCTAATTTGCATCAAAGGGCAGATTACTGTTTTTGCTTAAAATTACAAGGGAGTTGAAACTCTTCTGTGAACAGTGTTTAGAGCTTCCTTAACCTTAATTTATTAATAAAATAGAAATCTTATAATTAATTGCATTGAAGGAATTTGATAATTTGATTAAATATAATACATGCATTTTTAGTCATATTTTGTGGCAGACTCGATAAAACTAGATTCAATAATGCAAATTTAATAACTGGTGTTAATAGAGAGAAATGAAAATGCACAAGACTCTCCTTAATTATTAGAACTATGACCGTTTATTTGAATTGAATTTTAACACAACTGACCACTTGTCAATAATTTCCATTTGACTCTCTGAACCTCTAGTTTTCATTCAAGTTAAGACAGATTAAACATCATAATTATAAGTCATTCAGTCAAGAGGTTGTTAACGGATGTTGAAACTCGAACAAGCCAAAAACACAGAGTTCACGATTTCCGTACAATCGTCAATCTAAAGAAAGTGGTTGTTGTAAATACTTGATACAATGATACGTTGATTATAATAAAGAATAGTAAATTCATTTGTTTGGTAAGTTATGTGCAATAACTTCTGGATTAATTGCAATTAGAAAGTCGATTGCAAAATGAATTATTCATATCATATATTTGTTGCGAAGTGCGTCACCACTAGTAAAAGAAACATTGTATTTTGCACCTACGTAATAATGCATGTCTGTTTTGGTAATATGCAATTGTCCATTTCCTGACACGTGTAACGTGCACCATTTAAATTGCTAGTTTAATGATGAGGATATCTTACAGATTCTCGGGCAGTTCTAGTGGAATATCCTGACGATTCTGATCACATTTACGATCCCTACCGGGATATGTTTGATGATCGGAAGCGTGGAAAGAAGGTTCAACGAACACACAGTGACTTAACAGGAACCAAACGTAAGAAACGTGAACGAAAGTACGATTCTCCGTACGATCTGGAGAATCGTCCCAGCAACAAAGACAAAAGGGAAGAGAGTGACCGACGCAATAAGGGGTCTCTAGAAGGTCGTGTGCCTCGAACAGCTTCCGTAGAGATTCACGAAAGGCAATCACGTGATCATAAACAACGCGAGATGAAACAGAACATGAATGGTGTCAGAGACGATAAGGAGACGAAACCGGAAGTGAACGAACAAGAACTCTCTCAGACAGACAGTGCTAAATTGAGAGCAATGCAAGAGAAAACAAAAGACACCGTAGACAGTAAACCAATAACAACTGAATGGAATAATAACAAGGAGGAATTAAAACTAAACTTGCCAAAAGATAGTGACGACGAAGACGTTGAAGTGAAACGTTATGAATACAGTGGACATATACAGAGGGATAGAGAGAATTCTAGAGAAAGACAAGAGAACTTGAGGAATAAACTGAATGAAAGCACATTTGTCAGTGTGAAAGTAACACCAGACATGTATGAAAAGAATGGCCACGACAACCCGGTGTTCAGCGACGAGGGTCCAGTGTCTTCTCGGACACCCACTAGGGGCAGGAAAGAGAGATCTGACAGCAATACTGATGGTAAGTCTTCATGGCAAGAGATCTAATGAATGTCTGAATAGTCTGGCAATACCACTTTGATTGCAATAATTTTCAATGATTTTTTGAATTGTGTCCTGTGCTTCACTGATGATTCGGAAGTTACAGTATTTAAATGGAAATGATAAAGGAACAAAACCAGGCTTACTATACTTTATGAATACTGAAACGATACCTTTTTGAAACTATTTTTATTAAGTAACCATGAATCAGGATACCCTTTTCAAATCCTTTTTAAGAGGGGGGGGGGGGTATTAAAATTTTAACAAAAACAGTTGATAGAAATCATGTAGACAAATAATTCACCGTTGATTTCCTTGCTTATACTTTAACATTATTCCGGAACATGTTTCTTACTTTTCACTTCAAGTTCTCAGATCACTTTAAAGTTCTCAAATTGGGATGACTGCAGAAGATTATAAATTTTTTTAGATGATTTCTTTGAGAAAAAAATTAGCAAAACAAGACAAAGAAGGGGAAAAAAGATGTATACTAAGATGGGAGAAATTGAATTTCACCTCAAGTAATTATATATTAGTTCCAGATTTTCAAGAGAGTCAGGGAGATTTTTTAAACAGATATTTGATGTTATTTTTAAGTAAAGTTATCCATAATTGTGATCTATATAGTGCATGGCATGGATGTCGAGTGTAAAAGGAAGGGGATAATGCGCCTTTACTGCATAAGATTGATAACCAGTTAATATGTTAATACATGCACGTAAACAGTGACGCAAAATTGCAACATAGTCACAAAAAAAAGATATGTGTAATATGCACAAGTAAATATAAATTATTCCAGAGCTCAAGAGAGCAAGAAGGGATTATACTTATGACAATCTGAAATGATGCTTAGAATTTAAAGAGGAAGAGGAACTCGAGGTTTTAGGGAAATTATCTACTTCGCATTAAACAGAATAGCAACAGCCAAGTGATTTTACGTATATGCTTAGGCACACTTACTTCTTATGCAAATCCAATAATATTTAATAAACTCAAGAAGAGGACAATTGTTAAATGTGGTGTGAAGTATAGATAACATGGACTTCCTGTGTAAAAAAGGCGAAGCACCTTAAGATTTCATATTGTATAGGAAAAATGGAAGGGCCTTTTTATGTAAGTGTTGTGTAGGCGAGAATTTGTTAAGAAGACTATTCAGTCCTCAGGAATATTTAACAATGGAGACATTTTTTTTCTATCAAATCTAGACACTGGGTGTAATAAGCATATTTCAAGACAGATTTCTGTTTACAAAATACACACACTGAATACAAAGGAATTTGAAGTATATAATGCAGTGTCAAACTATCACTTGAAAACAAATAAAGTTACAAAAAACCCACCAATGCCTGATATTTTAAGAAAAGTTTTCTTGGAATGAAAAAAGTGACATGCTGTATTTAATTCTGTTGTTTAGGTAAACAAGTGTCGGCAGCTTTTGATTTTCTGAATAATTACCTGTCGGACGATGAGGGGACGGACTATCTAGGAAGTCGATCTCACTCCCCCGTACCATTGTAACACAGGTAAGAGAATTGGCCTGAAATGACTCCTGGCATTTAGACGTATAAAGTCTTAGAAAGAAAATATTAAATAATGCTATTAAAAAAATTCATATATCCGTTTCATAGTGTTTTTTTTATATCATTCAAAAGTTATAAAATGTAGAGGTATACCCTAATTCTTGTTGCTTTGCATTTCTGATTTTGAGTGTGAACACATACATGTTTACATGTTTTTCTTTACTTTTGTAGCAAAGTTATCATGATGCAGTTCTAGAATGAGTGGACTTTTTGGCCAAGTAAAGGTTGACTGTCTGCATTTGCAGATTATAGACTGTGCAAGAAAAGCTGGAGAATTGCGCGAAATCAGAAACGGTGAACGTGGATTTCTACAAAGAGACACGCAATGAATTTGTTCATAAGTTATTATATACCAACCCTGTGCCAAACAAGATTGCAAGTTTCTTGTCTTTTTTATTATATTTTCTTGACACAAAAATGCATCATCAACAAATTCATACCATGCAAATACAATAAAGTGAATTATTACTGAAAAGAAAAACTTATACTTCAGTTATTCGGAAACTGAACTAAGCTTGTTAAATTTTGTGTTTGTTGTTGAATGGTTGAATCTTCCTTTTATCTATCTCAATACTCAAAGAACAAAAATCAAAATTGAAAGTGTGTAAGGCTTTATGGTCGGCCGTTTTGTGAAGAATGACATGTACACAAAATTTCTGTGCTGTATGAATGATTTACCAGTATCATAGTGTGTGTTTGTCTGTGTTTGTTTGATTTTATATATGAATTTTTACTTCATCTTATTCTATTACAAATATCTTAAACCATGGATATCGGAAAATATTTTCTTTAATTTTGCATATAATTTTAGTGCAGATCATCTTTTATTTTTGTTATTATAAGTCATGTATCTTTTTTACTTTTCCAATTAATTGTTAATGCAACATTCAGTGAGCTTGTGCATCTGATAACATTAGATCAACATCTTTTAAAAATAAACAGTTTATCATATGAATGCATAATCCAGAAAAGAACTAATGAAAAAAAAAAATACTAACAAAAATGTAGAATGCATTGCTTCAATTTTTGTTCACGGAATCAACTGAAACTGTTCAGCGGTTGATCAAATTGCCACAATAATTTATACCTGTATTTACATATTCCATATGTATCAATTTTCATATATCCAATAAAAAGAATGTAGTACTGTATGCCATATTTGTATTTATTTTGTAATAAAGACAACTATAAATAAATGGAAAAGGTATTATTGTTTTTATCATATGTCTGAACTATGCTGTATATCCTTATGTGATTGTGCCCCTTGTATAAAGTTTGACTACTGAATGAAAATATTTGGAATCGATATTTGTAAGGATATTTTTACCGTCTTCCTTGGAAGACGGTACACAGAGTTGATGTATTTTACAGTCTTCGGACTATGCACTTCCTCTCTTTTGTGATTGGAAGAAATTTCATGAGGAGAAAATTTTCAATTATTTCATTGGTTGAAATGCTGTTCAAGGCTAGGGAAATTAATTTTTTGATGATCTAATTTTCGTACGACTTGACATTTTTTTTTCAAGATTTTCAATCGTAAAAAAAAAATGACAAAAGGAACAGAGGAAAATGAAAGTGATTAATTATAATTAACACGTTGGTTTTTTTAAAGTAATTACTCACAAACGTTTCTATATTTTCATATTAAACAGAAATGATCTTTATTGCATGTGTACAAGTTTTACAGTTTGTATTTATTCCCCCCCCCCCTTTGTTTTGCACTGTCTTTCTAATCTAGGTAGCAGAATCGGATTTTACGGAGACAGTGGAGCATCTGGTTGAACTTTCACATGGTAGGGCTAAAGTCAGTAAAAAACTAATGAAGAAATACAAAGCCAAGAAAAGCTCAAGAATAACACGAACTGCTGGGTGTAGGTCAGTTTACTGTTTAAGGTTATTGCTAAAGACGGCCAAGCTTTTTGAAAAAAAGCTCTACTTGCAATGACTGAATAGTTATATTTCCATAAATTCTCTCTCTCCCTCTCTTGAAAACCTTTCCACCTTTTAGCAACAAAATATATTTTGTCAAACGTTTCTCTATTCTTTGAGATATGGGAGAGGAATTTACTACTTTCTAAATTTACAACTTCTGAAACCTAAAGGTCAAAAGCACAATACTACAGTTTTTTCCAGAAATTCTAATACTAGTTTATGTACAAATGTATGTAAGTTAACACGTTCAGTATCAGATAATACACATCGTACCCACTGATTTTTTCCAATAGTCTTCATTTTACATAAAATGGGAATATTAAGGACAGATGACGCAAACAAACTTTTATCAAAAATCTTGAAAATAACAACTTGAGCCATGTTAATATAAGTAAAATGAATAAGTTTGTATCATCTGTCCTTAATTAAACTGAAAGTAAAGCTAGTTTACGTCGTGCCGATTTTATTACAGTAAGCAACCGGAGTAGGTTCGATAACTCAAAAATATGACTGTTTTTCTAAACAATGTACTAACTTTTGTTGTATAGTATACTTGAAGCAAAGTTTGATATCTTATGAAAACAAAAAAGTGTAAAAAAAAAAAAAAAATAAAAAAATAAATAAATGTTAATAAATAATTGCTATATTACTCTCAATATTGTAGAAAAGCAAATGCAGCTTTATATACCACAACCCAATTTTTGAAGTGATTGCAGATTCTTTAACACGCAATGCTCTTTACATAAAAATAGTTTTAGGGTTTATTAAAGATTAGATATAACCACCTATGAAAATCCATTTACAACAAATATAAATTTGCTTGAACAAAACCCCTAATATATCTAATATTTAACGTCAATTTCGATAATGTGATGTTCAGTTTTCGTAGAACGTTGTCAATTATCCCACAAGAGTTTATCTGTTTAATAACTCCGCCTTAGCTACTCCTAATTGCACTTTCGTACTTCAATTAGGAATTATTTATATACCGCCATAAAACAATATCACCCGGAACAATTCAACATACTATCCAATCAGATTAAGTTACGACAGGGGACCATTTTCTACCAAATAATGAAGATATACATGTATTTAGGGGGGGGGGGTGTTAGTTTCAGAGATTTTGCAAATCTCCTCAACTTTAAGAGCCTTTGGACCTCACCCTCTGCCACTTACAATGATTTTTCTAGTCATATCTGTTTGCATACAAATATTTTGGAATATTGTAATTTTGATGTATTATACCACTTATTGTGTTTGCAATTGGTTATAGTTACCAAACTTCTAATATACATGTTTGTAAGTTTAGACTTGTACATTTTGCTAATGCATGTGATTTTTACTTGGTCTCAACCGGTGTTTGCTTGTCAAATTTTGGTTTTTGTATATACTAGCTTGAAATCTATTAAGCCTTAATAAACAACAATTTCAACACATACATGTGTTAAGTTATAGTTTTCTAGGTTACTGTTCATTTAATTTTTGCTGGAAAGAGGAAGCATAAATGTATTTATCATATTTAGTGTCCTTTCAGACAAATTTCATTTTATCAAATGATCCCTACAACCAAAGTATACACATTGCAGAGTTTATTTGATAAAATAAAATATTTCAGAAAAAACAGTATGTAGGCCATAGAGACGTAAAGCAAGTAGAGGCAGCAGGATCCCCCCCCCCCCCAACACACTCACCCCCACCTCAGACATTTTGTGGTTTTGATTTACTACCAATTAAGCTATGCACGTGTTTATGACTATATTTTCAAACGATCTTTGTTTAATTTGAAACCATAAAAATATTGCCAATATCTGTTCAGAGTTTTCGATCCTTTCACTGGTGTGTGAAAGAACTGCAACTTTAGGTAGAGATCGTCTAAAATTAAATATATAAAAAAAATAATTGATTAGCTACGAAAGCCTAGAGGGGTCAAATAAGAAAATGAAAAAAAAAATTAAAAAGTCGTAATAACGAGATAAAAAGTCGTTATTACGAGATAAAAAGTCGTTATTACACTTTAGAAAGTCGTAATAACGAGATAAAAAGTCGTTATTACGACTTAAGAAAGTCGTAATAACGATAAAGAGTCATTATTACGACTTAAGAAAGTCGTAATAACGAGATAAAAAGTCGTTATTACGACTTAAGAAAGTCGTTATTACGACTTAAGAAAGTCGTAATAACGAGATAAAAAGTCGTTATTACGAGATAAAAAGTCGTTATTACGACTTATCTCGTTATTATGACTTTCTAAAGTCGTAATAACGACTTTTTATCTCGTTATTACGACTTTTTAATTTTTTTTTCATTTTCTTATTTGACCCCTCTAGGCTTTCGTAATTAACAGTTCATCAGTTGGTGACTAATTCTGAAAAGAGGGATATCACCTTTCTTTCACTTTTAAATGTTGGCAACCATGAATACCAAAAAAAGTTACTATGGAGAAAACTGGAAAACTCATACTTTTTGAAAACATGAAAGAAGATTCTTCATGATGTTATAGTAAATGGATGAACTTATGCTGTTAATTTTCTTACATTCTTATACAACTAGACAGAATTGCTAACGCATCACTAGTTTTGTTTTTTCTCGTTTGTTAATTGATTGCCTAATCGGCACTAGTGTATTTAAAAGTCATCTTTTCCAATATATTGGAATTGACAAATGTCTTATTTCATGAAAAGACCCTTAAATGACCTTTTTGCCCGAAAACGAACTTCCCGATGTGCACTGCGCACCGTTTTTGCCCAGATATAAAGTTGGTGATTACCGATGGTGGTCAGTAAGGTTGCAACAGAAACAAGTATAAAATCAAATGAAAAAATCGAAATAAAAGATACCACAGAGTCTGACACATCTGTTTCATATTTGGATATTTTACCAGAAATAGACGTTAAAGTCATATATGGCGTATTTTTTATAAGTTCAGACTAACTAAAATCAAAAAAGATCTTTCTATTTATTTTATTACTTTATATAAAGATAGGACTTTCCTGTAAATTACACAATTTAAATCAATCACGTTTCAAAGATATTAGAAATTTAAAACAATAACCGATTTATTTACCGACTCCGCATTTAAATAACAGACAGTTTAACATGTTTAAAGTCAATTTAACTATAAAAACATGAGATTATTCAAGTTCAAAATGGGTGAAAAATTTAAATTTGAATGTAAGTAACATATATCATGTTTATCTACACTCAATTTCGTATTTTTATTTTTTAGCTCAGATACGCCATATATAGCTTTAATGGTAACCTTTATAACAACAAAGCTTCATGATAAATGTGATGATTTCAACTTTTCTATCGTTAACTTCCCTTATTTATGTAGCAATATATCATTATCACCTGCAAATAGAGTTTATGACACCCAGTTGAATCGATACACAAGAGCATGCCCTAGGTACGAACAATTTCTAAAATGAGGCAAACTATTAACAAAGTGATGAAACAATAATATCACCAATCGCGTTTAAAGTCAACATTTCGCAAATTCTATGGTCGATACAATGACCTTGTCAGCAAATACAATCTATCATTAAGTCGAAGTGTTTTAGGTCATTATTTTCACTGAATTGTCTTTGGATTTTTCCGTTTGCCCGATCATGACAAGGAGCACACGGCGGATGTGACTGGTCGACAGGGGGTGCTTACTCCTCCATGATACTTGATCCCACCTCTGATGTTTTTAGACGTCTGTGTTTGCTATGCTCCAAATTTTTATTTCAATGGACTTTTGAGCTTGATTACTGTTCGTTATTTTCGTATTTCATACAGCGATTAACTATCATATCCTTTGTAGTCACCCAGTGCCCTTGTGTACATTCCCAGTCCATCCAACGTCCAGGTGCATCAAGCTTGCGGAACAATCTTGAAATTGTAGTGTGGTGACTACTTAATGCCATGGCTATCTATATAAACCATTTTGATGTTTGTTAATCTATATTTGCAACAATTTTTCACACAAAGATAGAATAATCTTTTAATTCTTATATTTATTTATTTTAAGTTCTCCAAAGGAACACCCTGCAGACATCATACTGACCACTTTAGCACGCTTTTCTAGCTAGTGTCAACGCCGCATACGGTGTAATTTTTTCCGAGTTTTTATTTAGTACAAACTTAGAGTACACAACACAAATTAAAAAATGGAAATTAATTCCTCCAAAAAGTCAATAAGTGGATTTTCATTTTTTCTATGAAATTTTTACGCTTCCAATTCAGTAAACATGGTGGTTATTTATCAGTTAAGACATTCAAATGCCTCGTTTTTACTTTGGTAACATATATCTATATATCAAATACAATATAAACAAGTTTCGAAAGGTAAAAATCAATTTTATTTGGTGCAGTAGCAATTTTGTGTAGTGTATATACCTATGCCTTTCAATTTACCTTAGCTTGACAGACTGGTCAGTTTCGAGCAAATTAAAGGAGGTTTAACACAACAACAATTATAGATAAGAGATATTTAGCAACTACAATGAAATTATGTTACTGATACCATGCATAGAAATTTTAGTTTAAAAATAATGATTAAAATGTTTTTTTCGGATCGAACTCCCAATTTAGAGTTTAGAGACCGCTGAACTTACCTTATAGATCTTCTCTGAAAGTTGGTGTCCCGTAGATGTGCAATAAAGTTTCTGAATTTTCATTGTCATCCTACGGGGTCAAATGGGGGTCGAAAAACTATTTTTTTTTACAGAAACGGTTTCCAGAGCTCTTCATATATCTTACCCAGTAGCCAAATTTTAACCATCTTTTGAAAGGTAACTGGTGACATCCTGTAGAAATTTCCAAGGAGGGGATAGAAGCAAATATAGCAGGAAAACAAATGAATTGTAAATTGGAGATGAAGGTATATTTAGTTGATTCCCCGAATTAGTTTGAAACCCCCCCCCCCCCCCCGCATCGCTTCCAAAATAAAAACATACTGATATAAGTTTGAATATATATAATTCATTTTCGAAAATAAGTCTTTTCGACGTCTTAACTTTTCATTTATATCAACATTACCATGGATTGAAAAATATTATTACCTGGTTGGACAACAAATCCACCAAGTTCCAATTTTGGGCTGATTTCGTCTTCTTTTTTGCATGCAGAAAAGCATTCTTTCCAAAACCACTTCTTTTGGAATCAGAATTTACTTCATTGCAACCTTTGATTTAAGACCAGTAAGGTATTCATTCTTTGTAATTCTAAGAGGACCCTGGGACGTAGGATCACCTGTGGATTTTATGATGAAATATGGAGATCACGAACAGTGTTCAAGCTCAAAGTCCATTAAAACAATACAAATCGGGAGCAGAGCAAACACGGACCTCCAAAAACATCAGAGGTGGGATCAGGTGCCATGGAGGAGTGAGCATCCCCTGCCGACCGATCACACCCGCCGTGTGCTCCTTGTCATGATCGGTAAATTACGGAAAAATCCGTCGACAAATCAGTGTGTAAATAATGGATTAACAATTAGTATGAAAAACGTCAGTCAGCATTTGACTTAATTATAGATTGTATTTGCTGACAAGGTCATTGTATCGACCATAGAACTTACGAAATTATGCCTTTAAACGAGACTGTTGATATTCTTGTTTCATCAACTTGTTTATCAATAACTTAATACATCGTTCTAGAAATTGTTCATACGTAGAGCATGCTCTTGTGTATCGAATCATCTGAGCGATATACACCCCATATCCAGGTGATAAGGGTATATTGCTGCATAAGTAACGAAAGGGAAGTTGACGATTGAAAAGTTAAAGTCATAACGTTTATCATAAAGCTTTGTTGTTAGATTACCACTAAGGGTTTTTTTCTAGTAAAATATCCAAATTTGAAACAGATGTGTCAGACTCTGTGGTATCTTTTATTTCAAGCTCACTGGGATATATCGTGTCGACATATGAATGGAAATAACTTGTTAATTGATAATATGTCGCCAAAATGTCTAAATGTCGAGTGGAAGGCCGCCGCAAGAGATTTCTTTTTATGATATACAAATATAAGAATTTGAATAAATTCTGCTCCATATGAATACAAAAATATGTCTGCTAACAGCGGGGCGCAATTATTATCCATGGGAATTCCAACAGATTGTTGGAAGACCTGGCCTCCAAAAACTACATAGATATTGTCAATCAGAAACTCAAGCATCTTTTAAATATCAACTTCAGAGTACATGTATGTACAATCAGAATGTTTTTTAACAAAATAGTATTGCAAATGACAATGACTAGATAAGTAAATTTACGAGTTCGATCTTAAGTTTTGATGTTATTGATTTTGATAAAATTTTGTGATTTCAAATTTTCCAAAAGTTCCTTGGAATTTTGAAGTATCCACATCTAATTCACACAACTTCTCCAATATATTGTTGCACAGTACTCCTGAAGTTTCTTCTTCACTGCTGTTAATATTTTAGTGAGGAGTAAAGAAAGAGGCTTGGTAGAATACTTACTGGAACCCGCTATGTATCTTTGTTTTTAAGGATTTTTATAAAGTTTCGGAATCCAATATAAATATAGTAATTCAAGTTCATTTTGCTTGTTGGTAATATTAGAAATATTCAAAACTGACATATGATTTTTAAGAATTTTCTCCTTAGAAAGGGAGCTTTAGATACATATACATTTACACATTCACTCAACAGACTTTGCCATGAAATAAAGATATATTTAGAAAGTCAAAATAAAATTTACATTGTTTTTTGCCTGAAAAATGCATATTTTGACCAATATCTTAAATCACTGGCCCCAACCTTTTCTTTCACTATTTCAAACTACACGATACTTCCAACCGATCAGCACTAAAGTCTTAAAAAGCTTAGTACACAGAAAAATTAGAAAAACTCTGATCCCTAGTGTGGCCCCGTTTTACCCCCAGCAGACCATGATTAGAACAAACTTGGATCTGTACCTCCAGAGGATGTTGGATATTAATATGAATCATCCTATTCTTGAAAAGATTTTTTTCACATTCCAATGTAATACCTTAATCTCCTATTGCAGCTTTATTCAACCCCCGGGGGCCACAATGAGAACAACCTTGAATCTTTTCTATCTGTTAATGTTTGCATATTTAATATGTCTAATCGTGGTCCTGCTTTTCTTCAAAAGATTTTGACAATTTTCCTATATACACGTGTATATCAATCCAAAACATTGACACCCCCCCCCCCCCACTTCCACACTGTGGTCGACTCTACCACTGGTGTCCATGATTTGAAAAACTCAAGTAAGTTTCTTCTCCATCCCAGTATTTCTTGTGAAGATTTTTTGTGCATTTTATTCCCATGTAGTACTTTGATGCCTTGTCATGGCTCAACCATAGCCAAAGGGGCCATGATTTGAACAAATTTGAATCTACATTGTATGAGGATTCTTGCATCATGGTCAAGTGGTTCTTGAGAAGAAGACTTAAAAGAATTCTTCCTATATTTTCCTAAATAAAATTTGATCCCCCAGTTTGGCCCCACTCTACCCAAGGAGGCAATGATTTGAACAAACTTTATTCTTCTGTCAGAAAGCTTTCAAACAAGTTTCATCTTCTCTGGCCCAATGGTTCTTGAATTTTTTTTCAGACATCCGCCCAATATTTCCGAAAGGAATTTGTTTTCATAACGCCTCATCTTCATTTAATGATAAAATTATACGAAAGTTTCACAGAAATCTTTACCAGCATTCAACCCCTAAGAATTACCTGGTATAATCTAATATTAATATATTGTACTGATCATGGCGGAATTTATTATTAATACATAGTACAGGATATAACTAACACTCCACCTTGTTGTATCCTACATATTTCTATTTACTAATATACTCCATCTTCGTAGAATGTTTTCGAAATTGATTGTGATATGTGTCTTCTTTTTTAACTTTAAAGAATGTTTCGCAGTGACTCAAGGTTTGTACACAAAAATCACTTGTGTGGATAGTTATTTCTTTTTAAAAGGTGTATTGGTTGAATTCAAATTAAGCATATTTATTTATCATGTTTACATGTTTCTTGATTAGGCTTATAGTTAGTATTTTTAACAGAAAACTGGGTCACTTTATCACTAAGTTCTGTAGAAGAAACATGGAGTCAGGCCATGAACCTTAGTAGCACTCAGTGCAATGTTTTTAGCAGTGACATCCTAAAAGACCTCAACAAGGCGCGAGCATCCATTGCCACAACTGCCATAGGACAACTTGGTTGGATTGGAGCTTACCGTTACTATACACATTGGATCCGCCTAAAACGTAACAAAATATATTGAAATGTAAAGTCATTCCAACGAAATTTCACTTATATATTACTGTTATCATTTTTTGTTTCTTTGTTTGTTTTATCTGTCTTTTTTATGGTTGTGTTGGTAATTTAAATTCTTGTTTTAGTTTTGTTGTTTATATGTATGTTTTGCTTTCCTTCGTCTATTTTTGGTTCGTTTGATCATGTTATTTGTTTTTTATGGAAAATGACTAAATAACATGGCCGTAGGAACCAGGGGGGGGGGGCACGGGGGGCCGTGCCCCCCCCCCCCCAATAATTTTTGCCGATAGATTACTATAGTAAACATAGATACTATATGCTTGTGCCCCCTCAATAGAAACGTCTGATGACCTTTTTTTTTTTGCTTGTCAAGGAATTTTTGGTAGTTAATGACCTTTTTTCTTTTTTCGCTTGTCAGGAAATTTTTAGTTGTGCCCCCTCAACAGTCAACTGAAAAATGTATGGCTGTGCCCCCCCCCCCCCCCAACCGAAATTGCTTCCTACGGGCCTGAATAATGACACTGTCAATATAGAGTTGAAGATCATACAGATATTAAATCATTGATACCTTGCACATCCATATTTGGATGGATGTGTATCCATACTAGGATATATATAGAGGATATTCAATGTTTTGTAGATGAATATGGAATTTATTTCACGAGTGGGACAGGATTTTTTGATATTTTCACGAGTGCGAAGCACGAGTGAAAATATCAAAAAATCCTGTCTCACGAGTGAAATAAATTCCATATTCATCTACAAAACATTGAATTTTCTGTTTATTACATTTTCGTTGATTTTCCTTTTGCCTCTGTCTTCTCTTAACACAGTGTAATAGCTTGACGTCATAGTTGAGCGGTTGAGACGTCATAGCTTAGCAGTTGTGAGATTGAAAAACATTACTTAGCATGGATTTTAGCAACATATTTGGGAAGAAATGTGCAGTTTTAGCTCTACCAAGATGGTTAGTTACTATCTCTATCTTATGACAGGCCAGAAATTATTTTTTACTTACTTTGATATCCTTTCACACTGTGAGAGAATATCATTTTGGTATCCTTTCACGCTGTGAGAGAATATCACTTTTATTCAATTAATAAATCACAGTATTTCACTGTTGAAAATGTAATAAATACTAGTAAACTATTTAAACTGTAAATGGCTTCAAAACGATGTTCTTTGCTGACCTTCACTGTTTAAAATCAATTATTTTGCAGGTTGTAGTCTCGTTAAGCCATCTGACATACAGTTAGTGTCGAGTACAATTATTCATGGTGGTACACAAAACAGTGTAACATTCTGCACAAGTGCATGTCGAAATTCCCTGGGGACTGTTAAAATATTTGCTCTAAGTGTAAGATCTTACATTTCAAATGAGGCATTTATTTTCAAAATTCAAATTTAACCAGTGCAAGCTCAAAGTGTGAAATTATTCCATCAGTAGCAGGGGCATAAATGAACTATTGAACATTTTTATTATGTTATAGGAATTCCATTGTTTCTGTCTATCAGAAAATCCAGTTTCTAGGGGAACGTGTGTACCCACTCCTTGTCATGGTGACGTTAGAGATTTCTGTGGTTGTCATGGCGACAACTATCAACATGGAAATGTGACAGACGTCATGATTTACGAAACTGGTCAGATTCATTGAAAAGAAATTGTCTCCAGTGACCTTTACTTACTCTGTCTGAAATGTATTTGTACATCAAGGTTTTGCAATAAAAAATAGCTTCAGATATAAATCATGTATTAATTTCATACCACGTAAGTCAAGAATAAGACAACTTCACTCTTTTCAATATATTCCAATTGCAAATAACGACTTCGTGTGCTACATGTATGTCAATATCAGATCAGCATTTCTGTTCTCATCGTGTTATATTTTGCTGTCTTGCATTGTTTCAGATGCCAACATTCTATTGATTTGATGTGTTCTGATTTCAGACACCACCCTCGTTACAAGTGGATCTGGGGAATGTGTGACGGTGGAATATACTGGCGATGTTTTTCTAACAGGATTCTCAAAAACTGTGCGAATTTTCGAGAATCCTTCAGATGAAGATTGCACCAAAGCACATGGAGTTATATGTAAACTAGGTAACTAAACTCTTTTTTACAATAAAGCGTAAGTACCCTTAGTGTAGTATCTTAGATATTTCATTTAATGATTTAATGAATTAATGTATTTGATAAACTAGAGAAAAGATTGTTGGAAAATATTCCACAAACATTTGAACAACAACAACAAAAAACAAATAATGTTACTATCTTTAAATTTAAGAGGGGGCAGTTATTATTAACCTTTCTCGAATATTCTACAACGATCCCAGAAAAACATGGTCAGACGCCGTTTCAAGGTGTTATCAACAGAGTGCATACCAGATATCGACGGACCTAGATAGCCTTACACAAAATAACAGTGCTCTCAGCAATTCAGAAAATGCCTGGCTTGGAATTTTTAGAAGACACTATAATTTCACCATCAATACAAAACCAGGTGTGTCATAATAACTGATATGTAATACCATTCATATGAATCGATCATATATCATAACTTCTGTTTAGCCAAGGTCCCCAGAATACCAGACATGAAAAAGGGTACAAATGTACAAGTGACCCAAAATAATTATTGGAAGGGATAAAGAAATTCAGAGTCTGTTAAAATATCATTTATGTAGATTGAAAATAATCATTCACATTACCTAATTTCTCTTTCTTTCTTTTGAATTTTTTTTTAGACATCTTGTCTACAGAATCAAATATTCACTGCATTGCTGCCTCAGTTGATATCACTGGTAATATACAACTCAGTAATCACAAGTGCAATAAATCACTTCCGGTATGGTGTATGTTACAAGCAAATGTGACGTTGAGCTCTTCTACAACGCCAATAACGACATCACGTACCACAGACGTTTCCACAACACCAGAAAATATGGTCACAAACAGCGTCAAAGGTGAATAATTGAATTTTCTTGGAGAATTCATGTAAAATGATAAATGAAACACACATCTTGAAAATTTCATGCAATTTAGTGAGTACATGTGTAGATGTTTTGCACCAAAGCCATATTTTTCAGATCGGGTTCTGTCCTCTAAGAAGTATATCGTAAGAGTTTCAGTTTAAGACTTTTGAATCTAATTAATTGATAACATGTAATACAGTATTTACAACAATTTTACCTTCCTCAGCGTTTGGTTTTCCTTTTTTCTTTGCAGCTGTATCATCTTCAGTAGAAATAACACAAGATATAAGTCTACTCATCACTACTACTGTATTAGCCACTATCGTGGGAATCGGGATTCTGACAGCTATCATCATACTATTAAGGTTTGGAAAAATAAACTGTCTTTCTTTTCAAAGTTATCGATGTTTGTAACACTGAAATATAGTAAGGAATCGTTTCATTGTAAATGACTTTTTATTTTATTCTTTTAGAAAAATTTTTAAAAGTCGAAAAACTCAATCCAACGTTTCTATTAGACATGCCATTCCAAATCATAAGAGGAAAATTCAGAAAAACAAATCAAAGTCGCATTATGAAGAAAGCCTAAATGCCGTATACGAAGAGGACATTTATTCAGTAATAATTGACAATAATGAAGAGATACCAAGATATTCAGAGGTCATTTATGATGACGTTGAAAACAACGACACCAAAAACATCTCTTCACAGAAGTATGTTAACACTTTACCATCTTTAGGAAGAACAGAATCTTCAACCAACTCACAACTGAAAGAAATTCCAGAGTATCTAGAAATTATACCATATGAACCACAAAATATAAGCGAGAAAACAGGTGTTGAATCAAACTGTCAAGAGACTGGTGATTTCTGTAAGCTAAATAATGAAAACGGTGCTGCAAACGAGGAATCATCGATGTTCTCGGATGCAAAGGAAGCTGTGGATGGCAAGACCACCGTCTAAGTTTCTGAGAGGTTCTGAATGTTCAGAGACAGGGTAATAAAATCAACCAATTGAAAAAGAAGCAGAGAATACTGGTATTTTTAAAAGGCATGAAAAATATTGAAGAAACTGTAAGGCAATCTGTTCCGTGCCTTAGAGTCAATGGAGAAAACTAAATGTCATTAATGATGAAAGAGACAAAAAGGGATCATCCACATATCGCCAAAAGAGTGCAGCACCCAAATGTCACTAATGATTAAAGCTTAGAAAAATAAATCATTCAAATGTCACTGATAGGTGATAACTTAGGCAACAAATATTGAATCATGTAATTGTCGCTTACCACCAAAAAAGATCAGGGCATGTATTCTAAATATGGCGAACAAAGAATGAATAACCAACGCCAGTTTACTCAAATACCGACAACAATGAAAGCTACAAAGATGTCAGCAAAGAAACAAACAATACACTGAATATGTACGACAGTATACCTGTAGACAATCCTAATCACGTGATACCTCAGACACACCGGTATACGTCCATCGACATTGTACCTGAAATTTATCTTTAATTATTCAGATCAATTAGGGAGAGACTATAGACATCGCCGAAAGTAACTTTGAACAGGGAGGATTCACGACAAAAGATGAATAACTTGTACTTCAGAAACGGACAGTGTCTTTTTCGGTTTTGTTTGATTTGTGTGTTTTTTTTTTGTATGTTTGTTTTATTTTTTTATTTGAACTTTGTTTGTTTGATTTTGTTTATGGATTATTTCTTTCATTATAAGGAGCATGTGATTCTGAATACAAAAGTTTTAGAATGTCAAAATAAAAGTTTTCTTTTCAATGATGTCAAATCTTGTGGATATTGTAAATTGAATCATGAATAACTATATAACATCGATTTCTAAATACTGTATTTAATTCCATTCAATAAATTTATTTTTCCCCTAAAATTTACCCATGTAGAAGTGAACCATTTTCCAGCTCTTTATTGTATATTCTATTTAATTTTTTAATCTATTTTATACAATGAATTCAAACATGAATACGACGCACACTTTATAAAGCACAAACATATATATATATAACATGAAAATACTTGTAAGTGTAATCTCATTCAAAATTAGGTATTCCGTTATTTGAGATTTTCGAATAAAACTGACTTCTTTTAAAATAGCTAATTTTGGAGTGTACAACATGATCAACGATTTGTAGTTGCAATAACATTCTTTGGTGTAAATAACTTCATATATTTTAATCCTTCCTCATGACCACTATTAATTTGACCTACTTTGGCTACTAAGTATCTACTCCAGAAATAACATAAAAATGACATTAAAACATAAATTCTCTCGCTCAGAAATTGAAAGAAGAAAACATTTCTTTTTCAGAAACAATAAAATTTTGTAAAGCAGGGCGTAACTTTTGAATCCTTTGCAAAGGAGGAACAAAATTTTAATTTAGATCCTTTATTGAAAGCTTCTGTGCATATCCTTACAGAAACCCGGCAAAATTGACAATTTTCCCCTCCTTTCAAGCCGTACAAGTTTTGATCAACAATGCATTTGTTGTATTTTTGAACTGTGAAATTTAAAAATATTAAGTTGACTATTAAAATAGTAAGTTGTAGATATTACAATAGAGGGGTCACTTCTATTACATTACAATGCGGACCTCGTGTTAGAATCATACAGGCTTCCGATGGTTCGTGAATTGCTCGCTTCCGGTTGACGTTGAATTTAGTTATTTAATATCCTTGCCAAATTGAAATCATATTATTTATATAATGGGATGGGGTTTTCTTTTATGTGTATTGTCAACGATTGTGCTTTTCGAAAATGAGTTTTGCCATGGAACTGGTAAGCTTTGATTTTATTTTGTTTATTCCATTTTCTTTACATAATATTTTTTCTTCTTGTGATCATATTTCTATATAAGATTCTTTAATTCTGACATCAAGTAAGACAAAACCTAAAGTGAATGACAATTATAAACGTATAACATCTCAAAGTCTAATTGTTTTAGTTCAATTTTTCAGTTATTATTGCAAATATCAGCCAGTCGCACGGTGACTGGGAGACAGCAATGCAGTTTTGTTCCTCGCCACTGGGATCCGGGAATTCCCTGAATGTGTCCTCCATCAATGTTTCTGTATCGTCTGATTATACAGACAGGCTGGCGTGGATTGGTGCTTATGGGTTGTATTCTTCGTGGTTAAAAATGCTGGGTAATTGAGATTTTTTAATGGAATAAAATTTTCATTCAGTTTGACGACTTTCTTGAATAGATTTGTGAAGTGTTCTCATACATTTTACGCAGGCCTAATCAAAGATGAAAAAAATTAATCCACAAATGGTATTAATATACAAAACTTATATATGTCTTTGCTGTATACGAAATTCATTTTTGATTGTTTGACTTTATATGAGGATGTACGTGTATTAGTTCAAATTTATAGGATGTTTCAGAGTTACTGATTCGACACTTTCTCCCCTCATAAGTCGGACAACCACTTTGAAACAGATTAACGTTTACAACTGCTATGAATTTTGTGGTGGATTCACGTACTTTGCTCTGAGTGTGAGTATTATATCTTATGTTTACCACTCGTACCTTGCTGGAATTTTAATTACAAATGTAATTTTATTGCAATTTTACTTATGCTGTTTTATTTATAGTTATCAATATTAAGTATTGTTATCCATTTCTGCATTACAAAGTTGATAATCTTAAGGTATGTCACTCTTCAGCTTTTGGTAAAAGTTTGGCCAGGATCTCTAATATAAAACTTATCAATCATAAATATATTTTTAATAAGACATTTGAATTAAGCAATGCAGATTATACAACATTGAATTAAAAAACAGTTCTCATAATCCAATAGGTCTATATAGAAGTGATATTTCTGAAGAACATTTCTTGTGGTAAAGAGATATTTAGACGAAAATTATCAAAATTTATATTTATTCAATGTTTCGAACTTTGGTCCTGCATATTTTTACTCATAAAAAGTTTTATGCTTTTATATGCTAGGAATATCCAATGTGGGTTTCAAGTGATTTATTAAGAAAAGATTTTACAATTTTTTAACATATTTTGCCAAAAAGTCAAGATATATTGAACAAGTCAAGAAAAACTGTACTTTTACTTTTAGCCTTAAATTTGTATTATATTTTGACCCATGTTTGAAAATTTACATTTGCCCCATTGTTTTATTTTTTATTTTATTTTTTAAATATTTTATTTGTTTATTTTATTGCACAATACTTTCAATCGATCAGCATTCGGTTCATTAAAAGCTTGATATAAGAAATTATTTTATTGCCTGCTTAGATTTTTCAAATATGACATTTTTAAGTGTAAAAATGTCCCACAAAATTTACGAGTATATCATTTTCATTTTTTTTCAATAATATATATTTTTGAAAAACCTGTTTTGCATAAAATAAGATTATATTAATAGCAATGAGTACATATGGTAAAATATTACTGAGGTTAAAATGATTAACCTTAAAGTTACAATTTAAGTGCAAAATGGTCAATTTAAGTGTACTGCTGCTCAGTAAGATATTAATTATAAATACTGACCCCCCAATTTACTTCTCGATTTTAAGCTATTTATACAATATCTAAAATATACTTCTGAAATAATCCTTGATATAATCAGTGTCAGAAGTCACGTACCTTAACTTTAACATGCACTAATTTAAAAAAAAATAATGGAAAAACTGCTTTAAGAATTTTGCTTAAAATCCACATCAATGTAAAAAAAAAATAACTTCATAAAGGTAATCAAAATTAAACGAAGCAATTGAACACTTTAAAATGATTTTTTAATATCTCCTTTGCTAAAACCTAATACTTTACCTTCAGAATATAAATTGTTATTGCTTTGCTGGTGACACGATTCCTACCGTTAGTAATGGACGGTGCTATCCACAAAGATGTTCTGGCAATCAAGAGGATTTCTGCGGTGAAAATGTGACGACAAACAATTTAGTGTCTATAATGATCTACAAGATAGGTAAGTTCGTTAGCTTTCATAAAAAGGCAAAAAATCATTACAAGATTTCAGAAACTTTTATGTAAAATTCTGACACTATTTTTCTCATATTTTCAATGGGAACATCTAAAGCTATGTTAATTTACAAAAGGCATACAAACCATTCGTGGCAAAGTGGTCTTAAATAAAATTGAAATAGGACAAAATTATTTGGGACAAAAACAAGTTGGCACAGTATATGTTTAGTATTATGAAGTAGCTTTCAATTATTTTTAAGTGTACCCATTTATTTTTTTTAGACTCTGAAGATTTCGGAGGCGTGGAGGAATGTCTTGCTTCTATGTACACAGGCATTTTTACAGAAGATAGCACCAGTTATTATGGATTTCGAGCACCTGTTGTTCTACCCTGCAATACCCAGGGACTGGGATACACCTATAGAACAAGTATGTGGCAAATTTGCAGGAAAGTGGCAGGTCTGTAAATCCGCCTATTTTTGTATGTAAACAGAGATCAGGTGTTTGTTATTAAGGGAATTCTTTCTTAATTTTCTTTTTTTAAAGTCAATTTTGACAAGCACATCACCAGCATGTTCATGGAAAAAAAAATCATGAATATTTATCTTCACTTATTTACCTCACTTGACCACAGTTTACACTGTGGCGACAAAAGATTAAGCTGGTTTGATGGTAAAATATAGGTAATACAAATAATTGGCAACCTAATGTATTAGATACAATGATTTGCCAATTATTCCACCTTTTGAAACTTTTAAAATCTTTAGCATAAACTTTCCTTGAACTAGTACGGCAAAAATCTCTGAAAATTTCATTATTATCATTTTATTTTCTATAGTTTTCTTTATTCCTTTAAGGACATACGCAACGTACCTTACCTGCTGATAGTTTTTCAAGATATTTTAGGAATGACTCTAATTCTTGGCCAAATTATTCGAGTATAACCTGGTTTGGGTCAGTTTACGCTTTATAATCCGCGAAGCGGATTATAAAACAGCGTAAACTGACCCAAACCAGGTTATACTCGAATAATTTGGCCAAGAATTAGAGTCATTCCTTATTATTTAATTCTAAAATCTAGGGGTGCAACGATACACTAACCTCACGATACGATACGTATCACGGTATTCAATTCACGATACGATACGTATCACGATACATGACAACTGAGGTTAAAAAGTTTTTCAAGTTTGTCATCATATTTTTTTTAAACTTGGCAGGGTTATACAAAATGTTCCCCATTTTTTTAATAATAATCAAAATAACATTTTGTTTACTTGAATTGGATTGTTAGGTAGATCTTTGAGTTGTGACAACATTCTAAACCAATGATGAACATTTACAGGGAACTACGGGGACCTTTTCTAATAATCTTCCTTTTAAATTGGAATGAAAAAGGAAGACATTCATTCTTTTATTCCTTTTATTTACGTAGAAAACCGGTTGTCATATTTCTTGTGTTAATACGTTTTAGTCAACAAGACAGCAAATTTTCATCGAAATACACACGTGATGGAATATCGTGTATTACCAAAGAATACGTTTATAGATCTAAAGGGTTTATCATTTGTCTTAACATCTATAACTTATAATCACATTAAGTCCTTCTCCGTGTTAAATCTGAGGTCTGTAAGATGCTGGAGATGAGTTTAACTGCCATAAATGCGTTATCGGCGACCTCACGTTTTGCGCGGAAGCCATTTTGAAATAGTAAAGAAGGAAATAAAACGGACAAAACGGATAATTCTGGACCGATTGAACCGAACCGCGATATCAGTTTAGCGTATCGTGAACTGAACCGTGGAAAAATATACCGCGATATACCGTCAAACGGTTTATCGTTGCACCCTTACTAAAATCATTAAACAACTGTGGGTGTAAAATTTCGTTGCTTTTTATTAGTTCAAATTTGCCGCTCAATAATACAACCCTAGTAACGGAAGTGATGGGAAGCGAGGGGAGGTAAAAACTGATACATAGTCCTAGCAGCCATGTTGTTTTGTTTACATGTGGTAAGATCCAAGTTACTGTTTGAAGTTAAAGGTACATTTATTAAATCTGGAATTTTCCATGAATCCCGAGGACTGGAAATGAGAGGATTGCATGGATACAGACGATTCAGCTGGTTGTCAGGGGGGTGTGTCCCCATACCAAACCAGGTTATACAGAAATAATTTGTGTTCCTTTTTGGATATTAACCAATCAGAGGCTAGAATACAAACAAAATTAAATTATTCTCAATTTAAGATAATAGTGCCATTAGATGATCGTAGACAAAAAATCAGCATGCATTACCAGGGGTTTTGAAAAGACATCAATTGATGAAAATTCTTGTATAATTCAAAGAAAAATATACAAAAATTACTAAAACATATATTCTAGATGTTTTGTTTATCCAAACTTGTTTTAAGAAGAAGTGAACAACAGAATATATAGACATTAAAATGTATCACATGGTTCCTTTAAGTATTGGAACTCTTCAACTCCAGGGGAAAAGACATTAAAGTTCAAACTACGTTGCGTATGTCCTTAAATTTTAGTTTTGAATTAAATTTATTTTTCTTATTTAGTTACTGGTATTTGAGAAAATATTAACATTATTATGATAATATGATATTGAAATAGATTATTTCCTTAATACCTTTTCATTGGTCTGAGTAGTGAATTGCAAAGCTGACACTTGGTCCGATAATTAAGCAGTTCGAAAAGAATTGCTTTTCTCTTGCCCCAGCCTTGTTTAGAAATTCATATAAAAATCAGATCAGTTGAAATACCATGCCATGAAAGAAGAAATGAAGTCTTACTTTTATTCAGGACTCGATTTCCCTGCATCCCATAGCTTTCGTTTGTACACGTTACCCGTGGCGTCTTGGCAAGAGGCAGTTGACTACAGCTATGGGAACCAGTTTGGACTGTTAGAATTTGTAATTTTCCGGTTCCGTTTGCCGGACTTAACTCAACCTTTGACAGGAGATCGATACTGGGTGGGATTCCTGCGCAGACATAAAATTGAGTACGGAGCAGGTAGGTAAAATCAAGCACTTTATTTTTCTATTATTCGCAAAGAAAGGCCCAACCCTTCAATTTTATTTACTGTAAGAAACTCACCACAGGTTCTTAACATCATACACTGAAATTTATCTTTTTTTCTCTTTGTCCTTTCAGAAATACCTAGAGGTCTCCAGGCCCATTGTGTCGCCGGCAGGGTTAAAAGTAAAGGAGCACTCACATTAATGTATAGATTCTGCAATGAAAGTTTACCAGTACTATGCGAAGTGCAAAATTCAAATGAAATAACAACTGCAAGGACGAAACTTACAACTTCGTCCAGTAATCCTACTACAGTCCGAGATATTTTGTCCAGTAGTCCTATTACAATCCAGAATATCATCGACAACACTGGTACATATTGTAAAAAACAATTTCTAAAATGCATCACCTTGCAAGATAAAAATGATTTACAATTTATTTAAGAAGACATTTTTTTGAAAAAAAAAAAAGAAAATAAAAAAAAGATCATTTACTGTAGAAGCACAAATTTTCCTGGGGGATAAAATTTCGTTGATTTGTCCAAAAAATGTTTCGTGGGCATTTAACTTCGTTGTTTCGAAAGTAACCCTATTCAATATAATGTCATATAAAAATTTCGTGGAGGATTTAACTTCAGTGATAATTGTGAACAACGAAATAAACGAAATTTAATCCCCAACAAATATTTCTGCTTTTACAGTATATTTAATCTGTATTTGTTTAGTATTCCTTTATTTATTATGAGCAATCAATCAATAATTTTAGGAATCTTTTAGAAACGGTTCTTTTTTTCTTTTCGTGTGACAGGAGATACATTCGTCAACTTGAACTTGTTCATTATCATCATTGTTTTTGCTGCTGCATTGTGTATTTTGATAATATTTGGAGTTTGTTGGATAATCTTGTAAGTAATTAATTTAAATTCTTTATATAAAATATGTATATTACCTGATAGGTTGTCGTTTATAAACAACCTATTTAATTTTCTCATTATTGTGTGTCATCGCTGATCTTTTATATATTTTCATAACCTTGGTTTATATGCCTTGCTTGATATCATGATATATATTTTTAAATGAAATAATATTTGAAAGTTAATGCAAATTAGTGTGTTTGTTAAACATATAGTGTAAGAACAAGTCCGTCAGAGAAACTTTTATTTGCAATGCAGCCTTTCTGCAATTTTCCCGGAGAAATTAATAAGAAATATTAAGGAATGAGAAATGGTTTCATGATCCTTTGTTAAATTCTCCTCCCTTCTCTCAAAATAAGAGTTTAATTAAAATAGCTTCAAAAAAACTTTTTAAAACTTGACCTATATTCTATGTTACTCCATTTCTACATATTTGACGAAAAATAACGTTACAATTGTGCAAGCATGCATGTATTTCTCAATTTACTAGATTTTAATCCATATCTTTTAAAAAAATTTCTTTACCTAAAGGCAAGTAATTTGACTAGAAATATTTAAACTTTGAAGCATTCTGGTCCTCAGTTCAAGTCACAAAAACCTTTTCTGACACTTTTTAAAAAGCTATATATGGCGTATCTGAGCTAAAAAATATAAATACGAGATTGAATGTAGATAAATATGATATATGTTTTTTACATTCAAATTTGAATTTTCTCCGATTTTGAACTTGAATAACCTCATGCTTCCATAATTAAATTGATTTTAAATTGTCTGTTAATTAAATGCGGAGTCGGCAAATAAATCGGTTATTGTTTTAAATTTCTAATAACTTTGGAACATGATTGATTTATATTGTGTAATTTACAGGAAAGTCCTATCTTTATATAAAGTAATATAACCAATAGAAAGATCTTCTTAATTTTAGTTAGTCTGAACTTATAAAAACACGCCATATATGACTTTAAGAAACAAACGTTTAATGTCACAGGATAAAAGTTTTTTTTTTCTATTTTGAAATTTATTGATATGGATTTTATGTTACAGAAATCAAAGATAAGATACATGGCCGTAGGAACCGATATATAGAGTACTATGGAATACATAGATACTTTATGCTTGTGCCCCCTCAATAAAAACCTCTGATGACATTTTTTTTTTTTTTTTTTTGTTTGTCAAGGAAATTTGGTAGTTGGCAGTGCCCCCTCAACTTAAAATGTATGGGTGCCCCCCCCCCCCAACTAATATTGCTTCATACGGGCCTGAGATATATAATGAAATCAATAAAATATACACCAATGCTAAAACCATTCAAAAAACTAATTCACTATTTCAAGAAACATCAAAAATACAAATGATATACATACCTTTTGTTTCTTTGAAGCACAATAAGGAAGAAACGCCAGTCCGCCAAAAGCACGTCAACAGAAAATCTTGATAATGATGGTTTGTACACAGAGATCGAGAGCATATACAGCGTCATAACAAATTGTGACACGATCTCAACCACCTCTGATATCCAGCTGTCGAATGTGTCCATATCTCTACCAGAAAAGAAAAAAAGACGAAGTACAAAGCGAAAGGAGAAAAGGGGTTTACCAAGCGTTCCAGATCAAACTCTGCCTTCGGCGAGTAGTCCCGGGGCTTCTAGACTAGCCGATCTTCCTGTCAGAAGAAAGTCTGATTCTAATATAATAAAGGGGGTTTTAGAAATGTATGGGGAGGATACACCTCCCACTCCTCCACCAACTCCGCGCCATAGCATCCCAGATGTAGTTCCTGAGGGAGAGTACTATATTCTTGAGGAAATCAATAACAAAGAGACCCCTAGAATAAATGAAAATATTAATGTAGAGCAAGACGATGATCATTTTTATCATGTTTTGGAACGCGATCCTAAAACAGAGGTAAATACAAACAGAGATGTGGAGGCTACATTACGCGCTGTGGCCAATAGAATACCCTTGTCTAAATGGGTTGGCGGAAGAGCGGCCTCCCATGAACCATCCAGAATATCACGTGTTCTTTCTAAACGAGAGGGAAATCTGGACACGGTTGAAGAAGGATATGAAGTTGATCTTAATAAGACAAAGAAAGCCCTAAGCATGAGGGGCAGGTCTTATGGTGCGAAAGACACTTCTCTGCACCCACATGCTGCCTTAAAATCTACAACATCTACCCCTCCATTGAAGTTGTTTTATCGCGGCAGTTCTAGAAAATACAAAACAACTAAGCAGGCGACACCTCAATTTGACGCCAATGACTATGTTATTCCACTGAGCATGAAAAAGACAGATTCGATGTACGATCACATGAAACGAGACCGATTTGGGTCAACAAAATCAAGTAACGATAATTATGAAACCATGGAAAGTGTTCGTGATTATCTAGAGACTTCAGATGAGAAAAGTGCACAGGAGAATATTAATGCTAAAGAATGATTATCAGAAAACTACTTATATAAACGTAATTAACTTTAAAAAAAGTTTCATAAGTGAGAAATGTGTGTCTCAACACGCTTCAAGCAATTTCTAAACAAAAAAAGATTTCTATTTTAGAAATTAGAATCTGCTAATAATGTGATATTTGGAATTGTTTAGCTCACGATTCTGTCCTTATAATGTGTTTGAATGAAAGAACGTCAGCACTTGTGTGTCCTTTATCAACTTTAAAACTGAATTTCATTATAATCTTCTTATCTGGTCATGAAATATTGATTAGATATGAACATTCAGTATATTTCAATATACAAAAATGCATTTAGCATACGGTGTTTATTTCCTCAAGGCTACAGTTATGGTGATTCTGAAAATCTAATAAAATATAAAACTTCTTGACTTATGGAAAAAGGAAGCTGCTTTTTAAGCGTGCAGTTTGGTCACTCTGTGATATCTATCCATATATAGAAATAAACGATTCTTGGGCATAAGAACTAAATCCTTTTTCAGAAACACATTTAGAATTGAATAGGACTGTGACAGAGTATATTTGGACGGTAAATGTAAAGGATGAAGATAGCGAAAGGTGATCAATCTCATTAATCCAGTAAACAAAACGAAACGTGAAGAGGGCAAAATCACGAACCTTTGGAAACACCAGAGATGGGATCAGGTGCCTAGGAGGAGTAAGCATCCCCTGTCAACCGGCCACATCCGCCATTGACCGTATTTATTGATCAGGTAGATGGAGTACATTGTAGTCTAATTTAGTATAAAAGCATTGACTCGAAAATTGGTATGAAATATGTTAGACAAAATACGACCCATATATTTACAAACAAGGTCATTATAACTACCGTAGAATTAGAGAAATGCTGACTTTAAGTATAAAGCGAAGAAACTCCATATGCTATTGATGTTTGAAAAAAATTGGCTATTTTAAATTTTCCAAAAGTTCTTTGTAGTTTTTTAGAATCCATTTAAAGTGATTTACACCACTTCTTGAATATGTTGGAAAAAAGTCTGAAGTTTCTCAATCCCAGCAGTTAATATTTTGGTGAGAAGTAATGACAGGGGCTTTATTGAACATTTACCCTGCAATATATCTTTGTTTGTAAGGCTTTACATGAAGTTTTGGAAAACTCACTTCTATTGACTCGAATGTCAAAAGTATTTAAAACTGAAAGGTGATTTTGAAGAATTTCATCCTTTTAAGGGAACTATGAGTATAGGATGGATTACTAGTTGTGGAATTTATACCACGTTCTTCTAAAATACAGTTGTAATAATGAACCTTTCAAACAAAGTCTATATTGTTACAAGCTTGTAACCAAAACATAATTTTCATGTAGTCGTTCTAATTCTTTGATTCTATTATTACAAAAAAAAAAGAAAAAAATATTACCTCTACTTTGTCAACTTCATAGAAATATGAATAACTTTACAATTTCAATTAAAAATGTATTCCTTTAACTGGGATATACATGTAAATGGGTAATTTACTTAACCTATCCACCAGATGAGATATCTTGGAAGTGTCTTGTGTTTGCATTTCTTTTCGACACAGGTAATTCCTTAGTGTGTGACATCCGTATATTTTCACAATTTTGACAGTTAAATAAAGCTAATAATCTCAAAAAGAAAAAAGCTTCCCGTCTTTAACAACGAGTTATAGATTCCTTGTTTGAATTCAACATTTCTTTCATCCACTCTGTATCTGTCAGTCATATTACATATTATTATAAACGCGATTTTCAGGTTTACTGGTCAAGGACCGGAAGACTTAGGTGATAGTAAGGTGTCCGTCGTCCGTCTGTCTGTTTGTATGTCTGTAAATAATTTTTCAAAATGTTATTCCTCCTACAGTTTTGGTCAGATTTCAATATACCGTTTCACACAGGTAGACTATACTAAGATTCATAATTTTATATCGCTTTTTTATTCCGATGAAAAATGTTGTTATGGTTACTGAAAAGGGAATTTTTTGTGAAATTCTTTCAAAATGTTACTCCTCCTACAAATTCGGTTTGATTTTACACAAGTAGACTACACAAAGATACATAATTCTGTATTTCACTTTTTGAGTTTGATGAAATGTTGCTTAGGTTACTAAAACTAGAAATATCTGTGACATTCTTTCAAAAGTCTAACTCTTCTACAATTTCAGTTGGATTTAACGAGGCTTGGTCTAATTATTTCTACCCAAGATATTTTGATAAATTTTCTTGAATGAATTTTTACTATTATATTGATTGTTTTAAGATTAAATAATCGAATGTTTACCATCAAGATTTCTCAGGGGGTCATCTCAAAAGTTATCAAATTTTACTATTATTGGACCCAATGGGACTTTGTTGGAAAAGCGCCAAATTATCACATTTTTTCCCATATTTTTTGTACTCTGCCCTAGCGATTTCTTTTTCAGTCAAATACATGAAATTTATTGTAAAAAGTCACCAAATTGTGAAATTTCAAAAAAGTCGACCATCAGGGTTGGTCTAGAAATTATAAATTGCAAAGTTTATTTTTTTTTTAATATCCAATACCTCTAAATTTGCTATATTGCGGTATATATATCGTCGCAGATGAATTATTTTGGATAAAAATAACAATTTTTAGATTGCCGGTATATCTGTCAACAGTTTTTAGTAAAATGTCCAATGACGTCTTGAATACACAAGCAAGAGATGCGTCATTCTTCAGCGTCATGCATTGCTTACAAAAATGGAAAACAGTGATGTCATTAGAACCATTTCAGCGTTTTTTCCTAATTATTATCTTAAATGCACATTTTCAGACCCATAGACATTTGTACAGATAAAGTTAATTTTGTATTAAAAACCCTAATACGTACTTAGGGAAAGTGTAATGTCGCACCTACGACTGCATGAAATTGAAAAGCTGCGAACAGTCATGTGCACTCAAATTAGATTCTGCCTCATTAACTAAAACATTTTACTCAAGTAGACTAAGATAAGATAATATTTCAGTGAACGGTGTTGCCATGGCTACTTAAAGCCAAAGTAGAAATTTCTGTGAAATTCTATCAAAATGTTACTTCTTCTACAGTATTGGTCTGATTTCATTAAAAGCTTCTACAAAAGTAGACTACACTGTGATACTTAATGCTATTCACTGATTTTTTATTTTGATGAATGGTATTGTCATGATTACTAAATATAAAAATTTCTGTAAAATTCTTTCAAAAGGCTACTCCTCCTACAGTTTTAGTCAGATTGCAATACAACTTGACACATAAAGAGTCTAAACAAAGAGTCGTTATTCTATTTATTATCTATTTATTAATATTGTCATAGTTTCAAGTACAAACGATACCAATCTCTCATTTTTTATAATTACAAACCAGTAGAGCTACAATCTCGTCGGAGTCTTGGTTTATTATGACGATTATCACACCGTCAACAAAATAGCGAGGTTCTTCATCATGGCACAGACACACGAAGCTCACACATCCCTTAAAAATCTGAAGTATAAATCAATATATGGTCGTTTGATACTTTTTTTTATTGAAATGTACTGGTACTTTCAAAATCGTGTCACATTTTGAAACATAGCCTGCTTAGCTATTTTGTTCGAGAACATAAGCCTGCTTTATGTTACACACATTGTAAATTTTCTCCTGTGTATCTCATTTTATTTCAAAGTTAACAAGCTTTACAAAACCTAATCCACATCATATCTCAAAAATTGCAATTTCCGCCGAAATGCTATGAACACAAAATTAGAAGAGTATTCTAGCGAAAAACCTATTTCCTTCCGACGAGGTTGTCAAGGAAAACAATAATTAAATGAATTGGTAGACAAAACACAAGCTGTCTTTGTCACAGTCGCTGTGCACAAAAAATAAATAAATAATAAATTAGACTAGTTTTACATTACCGCTACATATTCAAACTAGTAATTGCGTACATATTACCGCTAAATTTATATGTATATGTTACGGCGACATCATCCGGAACACCTCGGGCCTTTCACAGAAAAACAGTTTCTTTCATTGAAAGGCCCGAGGTGTTCCGGATGACGGCGACAAAGCCTCTATCGTCAGCCAGTGTCCTATGCATATGCAAGTGTAATGTACATGTATTAAGTTGAAAGTCTTATTTTTCCGATTTTGTAACCATCAGTGATTAAACTTGCATTGGCGAGATTTGTAACCTCATTGGCGAGATTTGTAACAAACTTTGTCGTGCAACTGACTCTACATGATAATGTGATATTATTTCGACTACAGGCTGAATGAGTTATATTGAATAGAACTCATATTTTATTGTACACTGCATGTGCTTTGAGTATATGGTGAGTGAATTATATTGAAAACTCATGCCATGCATACTTATGATATACCTAGTTGATTATGTCGCGGTCACGGTAATGATTTTTAATTGTCAACCTTTTTATTGATAAAATGTAGCTATAATACACAGTCACCTAAAATCGAGGTGAAAATTAGTGGTAATGAGTTGTAATGTAGCGGTTATTGTGTTCCTCCCGTGTGATAAGGTGAGTGATAAAATATAATAATTTCATTTGGTTGTCTTTTTAATGAAGATCATTTTTCACTTAATTTGCTGATTACATTCAATTTTCGAGGTTTTAATTTTGATCAATTAATTCCATATAATTAGGTTTTAATGATAATTTAGTCATTTTTATCTTACAATGCTCCAAAGATCAGGGGCAAAACGGTTTGTCTGTGCCTTTTAGTTTACAGTTTCAAAGCTGACATAAATTCTTATTCATCCTACTCGACCAAATCTCTGTCAGATAGTCTTTTTCTTCCCATTCTACATGTATTTTGTTCTGCACATCTGTATACTATGAAAAGGCTATGGTTGGTTGTTCATAAGAGGATTTAGGATTTAATTTGTAGGCAGAAATACACACAATATATTTCAAAATAATTAAAATCATGTAATATAAGTCCTCGTGTAGGTATAAAAGGAGTTAAAAAATTAAATTCTACATTGCCTTTTATTAGAATATTAATTTTGATTCTTATTAGAATAAATACATTATATATTTATATAAGATAAAATAACGGTTTATTTCTATCACTTGTTCAAATAAGCAAAATGATCGCATGGTTAATTTTCCTACAAGTATGTTGATCCCACATTGATGGTGAAAATTAGGATGCGTGCATTGAACCATGTGCATCGAACATGATTTGAATTTTGTATGCGACATTGTAGGGATGAATGTTCAGGAAGATGTTTTAGTGTGGCATGTCCTGTCCCAAGTAATCAAATGCGTACATGTACGTATCTTACAAAAATAGGTGAAGATAAAACAAAACGAAAAAAACAAAACCTACGAACGATACAAATCTGTGAACATGGCATAAAACACGGACCACTGAAAATTCTAGAGATGGGATCCGGTGCCTAGGAGGAGTAAGCATCCCCTGCTGATCTGTCACACCCACCGGGATCCCTATGTGTTGATCAGGTAGACGGAGAATCTGTAGTAAAATTCAGTATAAAAACAAAGACCTAACAATCCGTATGAAGTATGTCAGTCAAAATATGACCAAATAATAGGTATATTTTCTAACTAGGTCATTATAACAACGACAGAATTTATAAATTGCTGAATTTAAAGAAGATTGTTGAAATCCTTGTATTATCAAATAATTTTTATGTAGCCTGCCTTGGTTTAAAAATTGATCGTTCTCAGAGCAAGCGCTTGAGTAACAAATAAGATGGGAGACATCAACACAATAAGCAGGTGATAGTGGAATATTTCTACATAAATAAGGAAAGTTGACGATGAAAAAGAAAAGTCAAAGTCATCTAGTTTATCATATAGTTTTTTTTGTTTGTTAGTTGGCCCTTATCGTCTATAGTCAGCTAAACATCCAAATATGAAACGGACGTGGCAGTCTTTTATTTCTTCACTGGGATACATTGAATCGACATAAGAATGGAAGTTACTATTTTTATTTGATAAAATGTCGTCGATATATCTGAATGTCGAATTGAAGGCCACATTTTTTTTTATCCTTATGTAGAAATTTTTGAATAAATTCTGCTTTATAGGAATATATAAACAGGTTGGCTAATAAAGGAGCACAATTTGAGCCAATCGTAATTCCAAAAGATTGTTAGAAGACCTGGTATCCAAAAACTGCATACCCTGGTATATGTTCTCAATGAGGAACCCCTGTATCCTTTTAAAAGTCAACCTCAGAGTGTTTATGTACTCAGAGTACTTATTCAGAGTGATTTTTTTTGCCATGAATATGTTTTTCTATGTCCGTCTTCCGTCCTTTTGTCTGTCCTTCCGTAACACTTTGCGTTTATATTTAGCTCAGTTTCAAAGATACTATTCAAGATATTTTTATCAAACTTCATTTGCTGATACATATTGATGAGAGCTATTCAGCTGCATCAACATTTTTAAACCTTGTTTTTCCCTTTGATTTTGACCTCACTTTTCTTAAATAAGTGTTTTAGCCAAGTTTCAAAGAAACTGTTCAAGTTACTTTTTATCAAACCATGTATTCTGTATTCTGATACATACTGGTAAGAATATTCAACTTCATCAACATTATTTGACCTTGAACTTTCCTTTGACCTTGGCTTCAATTAATTTTGATTAAATTTGGTTTAGCCAAGGTTTAAAGAAGCTATTCAAGATATTTTTATCAAACTTCAAATGCTTTTACCTATTGATGGGAGCTATTGAACTGCAAACCTACTTTGCTGATACATATTGATGAGAGTTGTTCAACTGCATCAACATTTTTTTACCTTGACCTTTCCCTTGATTTTATAAGGTTTATATAAATTGCTATCGATAAAGTAAGAATCAATTTCTTCGTCATTGTTGTTTTTCTATATTAATTTTATGAGGTTTTCAGTCGCACATTTATAAAACCTTGAAAACATAATATTATAAGTGTCGTTCTCATAAAAAAAAAAACAAACAAACAAACTAAAAAACTTTTGAAGCTTAAATCCTTGTCAACTGATGATTAAAACTATTTATAATGTGTATCAGTGATTTAAATGATCTAATCAAGGATACGTCGTAATTTTAGATAAAACAGTGAAACAACACAATGTCCGTTTCCAAAAGGAAGCATGACATCACAAGAGGATTTGGGTCACGGCTATGGGTCATTTAACATGAAGCCAATGAATCAATAATAGATGCTGAAATGATGATAAGAAATTTTGTTTTAGTGTTTATGATTTTAGTTGCCACTTGTTATGGAAGAGGTAAGTATCACCTTCTTGTCCATTTAGTTTAAATGAATTTAACTTACGTGTTTGTTTTTTTTTCTAAAAAGGGTCCATCAGGTCGTTTAAAAAAATTTTTAAGCTTATTTATTTTCTTACAAATTTGGTTGCAACAATGAATTGTGTTGCGAGAGAAGTTGTTTTTTAGTATTTGGACAAAACATTTATTTTTACATTTTCCAATGTTTTGTCAATAATAACATAATATTAGTAAAATCCAGCTTCATGCCTTCATAATCGCATCGTATCTTGTGTGACCTCTGAACTATTTCTCTACATATATGTCTTTATTTGGTTGTTATTAGAAAGTACAAATAAAAGTATAATTAATTAGGAAGAGAGATAGAGACCAAAGTGGATGAAGGCGTTAGAAGTAGGTGTTAATTATATTTTCTGCGAGGTATATCTACGTGTATATGTGTGAAGTAATTAAGGTATTAGGAACTGTGATGTAAAATATAGATATACGTAACAAATAATGTATTTTGGATGTGTAAAAGGGTGATAACCGACTTAAAAACACGTGATAATTCTTGCATAAGAGGTGTCACCATTTATATGAATTACCAAGTGTTCCAAAGCCAGTTTTCACTCAATAAACCGCAATACACATCCCAGTCAACAAATCCTGAGCAGACTCTCTCTCCCCAGTGTATATTTGTCTATTTGTCCGCAAGATTTCCCGAAAAAGCTGTGAATAGATTGCAGTCACTTTTATCGTCTGTCTTTTGAGCTATTATGCTGCATAAATATTCGTTATTTTTTTTTCTATCACGATGCTAGTAAACTGATAACTCATGTTAAATGTACTTTAGATTTAAAACACGGAAAGTTAATCAGTCAATTTGGAAAAGGTATCATACGTAATCAGGTAATTGAGTTTTAACAGTTTTCTGGACGTATGTTTATTTTAGATTGAATAATACTGTATATCCATTATGTCGAGTGTATTTTCGAAGATTACTTATGATAAAAGTATGTGTCTGAGATTTGAAACCAAAATAAAAATACACGCAACAATGTCATTTTTTTTTCTTTTAACAGAAATCCGTGCAAGTTTAAGTCAATTTACGACTCATTGGTCGTCTGCTAAAAAACAATGTGACCCTCTTGGATCCAAAACTTCCTTAAATGTATCAAATGATTCGGTAGTTCTCTCCAAACGCTCTGCCACAAGTGAAGTATTTTGGATAGGTGCTTATGTGGAATATACGAAATGGATTAAGATTCTTGGTAGGTATATATACATTGTTATGCACTTCTTATCAAAAGCTTGCCAAAGAACTGAATATACCCGAGATGGTATTATTATGCGTTTTTGGCTGATAGGGGTACATAAAAATGTACAATAGCAAAAAGCTACAATATTTTAAACTTTGTACTTACCTCCGACCAGTTAGTTCAAAACTTTATGATTCAATCTGGGATAAAGTATACATCTATTAGACACGAACACATTGTTTTCAGTCAGATTTGATTCCCGGGGTATTATAAGTAACAGAGAAAGCAAGTGTTAGAGACATTTGCAATAATTAAATTGTATAAAACGTGTCATGATATTACGTACGGTATCACTACAGGTTGTCAGAACGTCGGCGCCATTGTCTCAAATCCAATCCAAAACGGCACAGTATTGGAGACACATGATGTTAAGTCCTGCCATGACTATTGTGAAGGGGCGACTTTCTTTGGTCTGGGTGTAGGTACAAATAATATTTGCATGCATTGAACTACTTCTTTTTCCTCATAAATGTAAACTCATGGCCCAAATGAATTCGGCAATAGGAATGGATTATGGTCTCCAATCAGCGAAATTAAACTGAAAATGGAATAAAATCATTTCTTGTAATATAATCAAAAAATTAAAAATAAATAAATAGATAAAATGCATTACATATTACGTTAATGTATCAGTATGCAAAATAGCTGTGTATTTACGATATTTAATGATTTTCGTTGTTTAGCGACATACTTTTCGTGTACTCGTATTCGACGTCTAATTTATCACTATCACTTATGGCACATTTTAGTCTAATAGTTGTTACTGCTATGGGAGAAATTTCTCCTTATCTGCAATCGGAAAGTGTACGCCGCAGATGTGCTCTGGATCCAAAAACGATTTCTGTGGAGATGACGATAATGCTGTTGTCTATCAAACAGGTAAAATGATTTTTTAACGGTTGACAATTTCTGTTACTGGTGATAAGTATATTGTACTATAATCATATTTGATTATTGTGTTTAACAATTATTTATTTTTAAAAAATCTCATGTACCCGAAAATCATGCGTAATCACATCACAAAAGTTTGTATATAATAATTTATATATATCATAAATAGAATTAGCAATCCCAGAATATCGCTGGAATACATGTACAAATAACAGATAGAAAACAAAATGATAACAAAAAGTTTTCTTTGTTGATAAACAAGATGTAAAAAATAATGTTTTTAAGGTATTACAACAAACTAAGATTTTTAATAGCATTAAATATTATCCTTTTTGTACCAGTGTCTTCAGAGTACCAGGGACTTGGAGAATGCCTAGCGTCTGGGTATAGGGGAGAGTATAACGCTTCCGGTGCCCAGTATTTCTGGTTTGGGCAACCGGTTGTCTTGCCGTGTGATAATACAGAGTTAGGATACACGTATCGAACAGGTAAATATATTAATCGTTCGGAATTTCATTTTACCAATTAAATGAGTTTTTTGGGAAGAATTTTAAAGGATCAGTTTTGTGATTGGATGGGCCAATGCGTTCAATTGATTTCAGCAGAGGCATCCAGTTGTATCCATTTGCAAGCATATTACACGATGGGTACTTTGCTATACAGCTTTCTGTACATGTCCATAGGAACTATGGAGCCTTTTTCATTGTTTTTTGCGTTAAGCTACAGATATTTATTCTGTTACAAGGTGTTTAAAAAGTGTTTTCTTTTTATGTTTACCTCGGAAAAGAAAAGTTTTTCATTTGGGAAAGGTAAACTTTTTTTTTAGGTTGGATATAAGCTTTATAGAAACTTTTAGGTTTTCGGCTTTTCCTTACATTTCTGCGTAGCTTTTTCTTACGCTATGTAAATTATAGGTTGAGTACATTCACATATTATGTTTCCTTTCCAAGGAATATTTATTGGTTTCTATTTGTAGCCCTGAACTTTCCCCGGAGTCATCATTTGTTTGTGTACACATTGCCTGTACAGTCATGGCAGGACGCCGTGCAGAGGAGCTACCAAACAGCCCAGGGTATGCTGGAGTTCCTTACGTTTCTTATTCCTAGACAGTCATTGACGTCACCAATGGCAGACGATAAATACTGGGTGGGCTTATTCAGACGGCACCAGATGGTGTTTGGCTTCGGTGAGAATGTTTTGATGATATATTTTATGGAAAATATTTGTGAACAATACCAAATTAATTTAGTATCAAATCTCGGATAGGGCATTATAAAGTTTTTTATGTAAACATGACGCAGTTTCTATAAGGTGTTGATTCAATAAATTTGAAAAAAAAAATTATTCTTGTGATATCTTTAAAACGTATGACAAACAAACTTGCAAAACAAATGATCATTTTAACATGCATGAAAAACAATGTTGTTATAGATTTACCAAACTCTTCCATCACCCATTGTGTTGGGGGAAGACTAAATGCTAACGGAAAATTGTCTATGGAAATGCGTTCCTGCGATGAATCATTACGAGTGTTATGCGAGTTCAATGACCAAAATGACATAACCCCTGCACATGTGACGTCAGCAACGCCTATGGTACAGCCTAAGATATCATCTACTACTACTGCAAAAGCAGAGAACGGTTCCACTAAAGCTAGTAACATCTTTAATAATTCGGGGACAGGTTATTCTTTTATTTCTTACCTTTATCGCACCGTCACTGAAATTTAAATAAATTGAAACCTTTCCACATATGTGTACGATACATAAAAACATCATCAAATTTATACCCCTCTCTTAACACAAAAATTGAATTAAATTTGTGAGTGACATAAAAAGTGTATTGCAAAGGTATGATGGTATATTTTGGACTTGCAAATATTTTTTTCTCTCTTCCGGCGGAAAATATGAAGTCATTCGCACGACATACATTTATTATCTAGTTCGCAAGACTTATTATGTGATTGGCACGAGATATTATTCCGTTAGTCTTAGCACGACTTTTTATGTCTTTCGAATTATTATCGAAATATCTCATTCACTCGATATTTATGTCATTAGTAATTACTAATCAGGGCTGTGTCCCTATATGAAATGTCAATGCGGAAATGTTATGTTAAATAATAATAATAAATGATGAAGAGGGTTTATCATTAAACAGCTAGCAACTTTTCAGCTTTCTAAAATAGCTGGCAATTTGCTTTTTTAAATGTTAACTTATACTCTCAAGCATTACCACAATTTGAAATTTTTTTTTTTATTCATACGGCCAATGAATAAATACAGAAATTTTCATGTTTACTTGTTGTTTAATTCTTAAATGAAAAAGATGAAGATAACGAACAGTGATCTATCTAAAAACATTCTACAAACAGTACAAATCTCTAAATAGGGTATAAAACACAGACCCCTAGAAGTTTCAGAGGTGGGATCAGGTGCCCAGGAGGGGTAATCATACCCTGTTGAAAGCAATGTTGCCATGCATCTGTGAATGAATATCATGTGTAGCTATTTTGTTCCTCAAAACAGAGATATTAAACAATTCAAGGTTCATGACTTACATTCTTCTGACATTTTTTTTTCAATTTTTTAAAGATATTTTATGTTGAGAACGAGATAGGTATTATATCGTGCCAACGACATAATATTTTCCAGCATAAGTAAAACAGTATTAATATTTGCATGTCTTAAATCTACCACAGTACAAAGGTGGTTTATTTTGCCGGAAAAAAAATATGACGTTGTACAAAACTTTATACTCTTAGTGCTATGTCTGTTTTGCATGAAATATCATGCTATGTATATTCAATTAATTAAAAAAAAAACACTTCAAATTAAATCAGAACAGTTAACTTACTTGTAAAAGTTATCAGGCCTATATATTTTCTATTAACATACTGTAAACGTACTTTTTTTCCCTGTCTGATTAATTTACGCTACATATGTATGAGGTAACAGTTTTTCCGAGGAAATATGTCGCAGCGTATTAAAAATGCACATAAACATTATGACAATCCATGAAATCCGCGTATGCTACTAACCATAGATTGAACAGAAACTTTGATTGCATTATTGCCCCGTAGAAAAAAAAAATAGTTTTAGAGTATTCAAACCATGTTTCTGTAAATTGTGCATTCCAAGAAAATAATATTTGATAATTGTATTATCAACATTTTTCTACAAAATCATACATTTTAACTCAGTTCTACATAATACATGACTCTGTCTACTATGGTAAATAAATATTTCCCATTTGTATAATAAGAATGTCTTTTTTATAGGTTTTGCAGACAACTTGAAGTGGTACATCGTGCTTGGTGTGCTATCCACCATATTTCTTTTAGTGATTGTGTGCACGATCGTCTGGTCAGCTTTGTAAGTAAATGTTATTCTTGAAACTATGTGGAGCGGTACCAATTGCATTTTATTGCTAGTTCTAATTATAGTCTAGAATTCTGTTGAGTGTTTGAGTGTCACAAGAGAAAATATCTATATTCATTGTGAGGATAATTGAGGTTTCACTCGGTCTTATCCTTACAGTCAAACTACAACACGATCAATGAACTGTAGGGAAATACTAATGATTCTGATGCATTAATAAATTTTAAACAGTTTTCTTTCTCTTCAAAAAAAAAAAAAAAAACAAAAAACAAAAAACAAAACAAACAAAAAAAAAAGAAAAGAAAATAAAATAAAATAAAAAAAAGTCTCCAAAAAATAACTCTCCAATAAAATTTTCCTTCCTGTTATAATTAATTTCTATAAAGCAGTGACCAATGGATCTTTGGCTTGTGCATAATCAAACAATCGATTTATCCGAGTGAACTTAAAATAAAAGACAAAACAGAGTCTGTAACATCTGTTTCATATTTGGATTTTTACCGACTATAGATTACAATGGCCATTTATAACAAAACATTATGACAAACGGTATGACTTCAGCTTTTTCATTGTCAACTTCCCTTATTTGTGTAGTAATATTCCAGTATTATCTGCCTATGGTGTTTATGCCTCCCAACATAGGCGATACGCAAGAACATGCCCTGAGATCGATCAATTTTTAAACCGAGGCAAGCTACTGACCATTAAGTAAATGTTACAAGGATTTCAACAACATCATTTCAAGTGAGCTTTTCGCAAATTCTGTGGTCTTATAATGACCTCGTTTATAAATACAACCTATCGTTGGGTCGTATTCAGACTGACATGTTCCATACCAACTACTCAGTGTTAGGCCATTGCTTTTATACTTAATTTGACTATGGAGTACTCCGTATACCTCATCAATACATGAGGCTCACGGCGAGTGTGACCCATCGACAGGGGATTCTTACTCCTCCTAGACCACCTCTGGTGTTTCCAGGGGTCCGTGATTTTGCCCTGTTCACGACTCGTTTTGTATACTGGATTTATGAAATTGGTCACTGTTCGTTATCTTCGCCTTTTACATTTTTGTGCAAACAGAGGAATCACTAACTTTAATTGTTTATAAAAAAAAATTAAAACCTTCAGCTGAGCATCTTTAAGGAAAGGTACATGTATATGAAATATTTTAGTGAGTATGTAGAAATACTCTTCAAACTCAAATGACCATCAAGGCCCATTGGTGCGTCTCTTATTCATTTCTTATTAATAAAAAACCACAGATAATGTTGATCTGACATGACTAACGAAATTCTGCCAGTTAGTTTCACTTTTTGAAATATTTTTTGTACTGAATCATGGCAATGGAAATTATCAATTAAAACACTGTAATTACTGCTGATTTCCGAAACGGAGGCGGGAGTATATCACACTAATGGTCGATTATTTGGCCAGGAAATCTCTGTTCAATAAGGTTCAAGAAGTGCAACGAACGTCTTAGGGCCGTTATTGGAAAATAATCAGATAAACGCTCACAGAATCAAAGTCATCTCTGGTCGGTGTTCTTAGAGACGGATTTTATATTTTGCTTGACAAGGAATTGTTACTTTATCTGCTTATATTCCAGAAGAATTGTTTTTGTAACCACTTGTGTATCTGTTTTGTTTTTGTTTTTTTTGTTTTGTTTTTGCTGTTGTTGTTTTTTGTTTGTTTGTTTTGTTTTATTTTTTGGTTTTTGTTTGTTTGTTTGTTTTGTTTTTTAATGGAAAATATATAAAATGTACTTTACGTGGTATATAATAAACATGCAGCTATCAACATAAATATGAAATAGGACTACTTCATGCAGTCATTCAGGATGTCCAAAAAGTGATATTTTCAATTATAGTTTTCATATTTTCTTTAAAATAAAAAGACTCCTATAACTTTATATGAACGCGACAGTCGAAATGAGAATTTCTTAAGCCACAAATCCCATCTTAAAATTAACAGGTGTATCATAAAAATCAAAGACATAAATGAATATAAATGCTATTTTGAACATTTAATTTCGTGTTTCTCCTATATTTTCGTACATGCGTTTTTACTGTTTCCAGGAAATTCAAACGACGGAAAACATCCAACATTCCAGAGAGTACACAAAACAACTATACAGATTTCAGAGTAGTTCTTCAAAACCAAACAGGTGATAAAACGGCAGCAGGAGAAGACCTGTATTTCACCATATCAGAACGAGAAATGGATTCCGACTCAATGGTTGATAGACCTCGTTTATCGCTTCCTCAAAGAAATTATGCAGGTAGAGATGAAGAAACGTCGGAGATCGATGAAGACAACGAAACGGAAAATGAGTATACCGACATAACAGAGGAAATTTACGAGGAAAGATTTCCGATTGAATTAAATATCGTGTCAAAGTGCAAGAGAGACGTGGGACAAGAGGCACAGTATTTTGTTTTGGAAAAATCTGATTCAACTGAACTTAACACATGTTTTAAACTTAAGAAAAGTGAAAATGCGTTTGTTGGAGAAAATGAAACAAGCGACCTGTACGATAAAGTTGACAGAACGGATACAGATTTAAGTTTATATCATGAATTGGAAAAACAAATGACCGAAGAAAATGTTTCCAGTAATTTAAACAACGAATCGAAAAAACCTGACGTTATTAACAATATATATCACGAATTAGAAAAACCTATGTCAGTTAGAGGTGCAGCAAGTCTTTCGAATTTTGTACCAGATGGAAACAAACTTGTTTCACGTAAAACAATCAAGAAGAATATTTCTTTCTGTCGGAAACTTGAGACCGGTTCGAGAAAGAACTCGTACGAAAAGATATGGAAAGATAGTATTAAGCCAGATAAAGCCAAAAGTTTGAAAATTAAATCTCGACAAGGAAGTACACAGGATACAGCACATGCCAAGGTAAAGGTTTCCGCATCGTCGCCAGTAGCGAAATCTGCCTCTCGCAAAACTCGTGGATCTACCAAGAAAGGATCCCGAAGCAAAGTAAGAATTAGTGGATTACCTGATGTTCTAGCATCATCGAATGATTCAATGTACGACATGCTGAAAACTTCCAGGAAAACTCCCGGTGCTCCTCGTCAAAATGTTTGTGACGAAGAATACGACACAATGGAAAGTGTTAGGGCTTTCCTCAGTCAACCACAAACTGATGAAAAATGACACTGCATTAGAAAATTAATTGTTCTGCACCCCCACCCCTCAAATAAATTAATAAATATATAAGTAAATAAACAACTTAAACCTGTTTGTTATTAATGTTTAATTCCAGATACTTGTCATAAGATTCGTTGAATGAGAGAGAGGGTTTACACTACATGATCATGCGCAACATTATTACAGTTTAATAGAATAGAGTATGTCATCTATTATAGTTATTCAGATTTTAAAACTTGATTCAACTTCCCTTATAACCTTATTGACAACTAGAACAATTCTGGTGACATTTGAATGTTGCGGACGTTTTCGACAAACAACGAGAAGATTTAAGCTTAGTCTCTTACTTGTAGAAAATATTCTGTGCACCAATTAAGATAAGGGAAAATTAACCAACCCTCCTTTTTTAGACTAGCATTCTGATGATGAATAACCTATATTTGGGTCGTATTTTGTTTCACACCAATTATTTTAAGTCATTGTTTTCATACTAAATCCGACTTTTCTTGTCGCACTTTTGTGAAACGCCTCAATTGTTAAGACATAAAAACATTTTAAATTTTTAAAGGCCTTTTTTGAATGATGATTTTTTTTTAAAATTCTATATTTCCATTAATTTACTAATGATATTCAGGAATACAAATCCCTTACTCTCACATATTTATTATAAGAATGTAATGATCAGTAAAAGATCCACTCGGATGTTCATGTGTTATCAGTATATACATGTAGGTACATCAGTAATTTTAAGGTACAACTGTATACATGTAAGCGTTCATTCAACGCTGATGAGAAGTTAATGATACTTTAACCTCTAGAAAAGCAACGTTAACTATGGTTAACAAATCATACCATTTTCAAACACTTTACTTTGCTTGGACTGTGTAATTAAAGTTAATTTGAAATTCTTTTTAAGAAAGTAGAAATGTCAGTTTGCTTGGACAAGGGGTAAAACAGAATGTTTTATTAATTTGGAAGGGTATAGATACCTACTAGGAAGAATTATGATAAAAAAAATTTAACAGCACAGATTAATAAAACAAAACCTGGTAAGTGGTGGAAATAGTGAAATCATTTATTACCTCAAGGATCCAAGCCCCCAGTACACCGTATGGAAGAAATTAACGTAACAGATAGCGAATTATTAGACACATTACAAATTATCAATAAATGTAAGCCATCAGGTTCTTATGAGGTTTCAGCTAAAATAGATTGCACAAACAATCCACAAGCCCTTACAAATTTATTTAATATATCAGCTAGCAATGGAATCCTTTCTAATATTTAGAAAATTGATCAAGTTACACCTGTTTATATAAATAAAAAATGCAGATGATGTCTGTAACTATAGCCCAATGTCAGTAACATATTTTTTGCAAATTAATGGAATAAAAATATTGTTAAGAATCTACACAATTATATAATTTGAAATAATATATTACCTGGAATATAAGTTCCAGTCCCTTTCCAGGCAGCGGACCCAACCATTAACCAGCCTGTGAAAATCTATAATACATTTATAATCAATCTTGATAAAAGGAGGGATATAAGATTTGTGTTCTGTGACATATCTAAAACCTTTGATAGGGTTTGGCATGGAGGAATCATACATGTATTTAAATTTAGACAATATGGAATTTCGTATCAAATAATAAACCAAGTTAAAAATTATTTAGTGAATAGAAAACAAAGGGTATTTATTTACTTGATGGTTATACATCAACACTTGAGTCAACTAGTTCAGGTGTCCCCCAAGGATCTGTCTTTGGACCCTTTTTGTTCCTTTTGAATATTACATGTAATGATATTTCTTTGAATTTTAACAAAAATATTCAATTATTTGCTGATAATACGTTTTTTACACGATTATTGATAATGATATACACGTAGTTATGCTGCAGACACATCGACAAATGACTTAGAGGAGTTGGATCAGGGGTCAAAACAATGGGTAGTTGATTTCAACTTCAAAAAAGCTGTAAATGTAAACGTCTCCAGAAAAAATGTCTCACATTCCATTGTAATTTTGGTAAAAATTGTCCTGTGTTTGAACCCTCAAATAATCACGTATATTAAGGATTAAATTTTCAGTCTGGTGCAAAGTGGAAATCTCACGTCCACGTATATGAAAAAGCTTGTAATCGTTTAAATATTTTACAAATGTTAAAATATTCCCTTTGGCGAGATGCATTAATAAAAATATATATGGCAGCATTTATTAGACCGATATAAGAATATGGAGATATTGTTTGGGATAATTGTAATGAAAGGGAATCAGCTTTATTAGATTTCAAATAACTGCTGCAAGAATTATTACAGGAATAAGAGTAAATTCATCAAGAACAATTTAATATGATGAACTGGGTGGGATACACTATCTGTTAGAAGAAAAGTACATTTGTACATGAAAGTGAATGGGACAGCACCATTACCTCCAATACCTGTTGAAACCTTCTATCACACCCCAATCTCCTTTTTCCTCAAGAAATCAAGATGGTCTTACTTTTCTTATTCCTCAAGCTAGAGCCACATCGTATATGGATAGCTATTTCCCATCTACTACTAGCATTAAATCATGGAATAATTTCCCATATCATATTAGAAATCATCAACTCTATCTTCTTTTACAAATGCCATTAAAAAAACTATGTTTTCATACTGCAGAAGTTTGAGCATCCACATTACCGGTAAATTGAACAAAAGAATATTCTCCTTAACTGCATATAACGTATACCTAGTATGGACCGGAATCAACCTGTATTTGATCTTTAAATCTATTATTAGATGAGGACAATTATATTCACATTTGTTATTAAATAAAAAGGTAAGTAAAAAAATGTTGCCTTGTTTGATTCTGTTAATGAATAGGTGATCGTAACTCATAAAAGTAAGAAATGAAATACATACAAAGTCCATATCTGGATTCCTCGACACCAGAATACAGGCTCGAATCCGTAATTATGAACATTGCAAATCATAGGCTTTTTAAACCGCCACGTTTTACGGAATAAAATACAGCTAAATTTACCCGTTTTTCCTTAAACTTCAATATGCCAACAAAGGAATTGACGCGGTTAATATAAGTAATATTTCATAATCACAAAAGGGTCCAGTCTTGTATTCCAGTATATTTCCAATTGAAGATTACACCCTGTATTTCCTATAAATATTCATCGACTATTGCTTCCAAACTTTTTAATTACAAGAATTTTACAGAGCCTGGATATTGAGAATCTGAAACATACCGGTAATCCTCCATCTTGTTTAAGTTCTTCTTCGCCATACAACTTTTGTCCTGCAGGACACGTTATTACTGGTGACGTAAATATAGTTAATAATGAGGACCTTAAATCACTTATTTTAAAAGGGCCAAAATTTAGGGAATTCTGATCTTTCAACTGGAATCATAATTTCATAAATATAATGAATTCTGTGGAAAATTACGCCAGGCGACGAGCCAGACATGAAAAAGAAGACTTTGACACTTCGTCAGAATGGATTAAACGTATCAGATGTGTGTTAAAATCTCGCACTAGGCGATTGAAGGCAATGTGAAAACCATCTATCCTTTTGTGTACAGTAATTCAGAAGTGAAAAAAGAATTAGATAGACTACACGATCAGTATGTACTGGTCCCAGCTGACAAAGCAGGTAACAACATTGTTTTTGTTTGTAAGGCTCAGTATTTTAATTGTATTTTAGAAGAACTGGGATTTAATTCTACAAGTGGAAATCCAACTTATACCTATAGCTCCCTTTCTAAGAAGGAAATTTTTCAAAATCATATGTAAGTTTTGTATGTTGCCAACAAGTATAATGAATTTGAATTACCATATTTATATTGGATTCCGAAACTTCATAAAAATCCGTACAAAGAAAGATACATAGCGGGTTCCAGTAAATGTTCTACCAAGCCTCTTTCATTACACCTCACTAAAATATTAACGGCAGTGAAGGAAAAACTTCAGGACTACTGTACAACAATATGATCGAGAAGTGGTGTAAATCAAATGTGGATACTTAAAAATTCCAAAGAACTTTTGGAAAATTTGAAATCACAAAACTTTACTTAAATCAATAGCATAAGCACTTACGACTTTTCAACTCTGTATACAACCATTCTCCACGAGAAATTAAAGTCCAGGCTTTTTGACATCATTGACAACTGCTTTTTCAATAAGAATGGAACTTTGGAAATGGAAATTTACTTAAATTGTCATTGGTCATTATTTTGGTTAAAAAAACATTCTGATTGTACACACAAGTACTCTGAAGTTGGTATTTAAAAGTTGCTTGAGTTTCTGCTTGACAATATCTATGTGGTTTTTGAAGACCAGGTCTTCCAACATTCTGTTGGAATTCCCATGGGTACCAATTGCGCCCCGTTGTTAGCAGACCTATTTTTGTATTCATGTGAAGCAGAATTTATTCAAAATCTGATACATTTGAAAAAGAACTTTCTTGCTGTGGCCTTCAATTTGACAATTAGATATATCGACGACGTATTATCAATTAACAATAGTTATTTCCATTCATATGTCGATACGATATATCCCAGTAAGCTTGAAATAAAAGATACCAGAGAGTCTGACACATCTTTTTCATATCTGGATATTATACCAGAAAAAGACATTAATGGTAATCTAACAACCAAGCTTTATGATAAACGTGATGACTTTAACTTTTCAATTTTAAACTTCCCTTACTTATGCAGCAATATACCCTTATTACCTGCACATGGGGTGAATATCTCTCATTTGATTCGATACGCAAGAGCATGATCTACGTATGAACAATTTCTAAAACGAGATAAGTTATTGACAAACAAGTTGATGAAACAAAAATATCAACATTCTCGTTTAGTCATCTTTTCGTAAGTTCTATGGTCGATACAATGAACTTGTCAGCAAATACAATCTATCATTAAGTCACATGCTGACTAATGTTTTTCATACTAATTGTAAGGCCATTGTATACACACTGAATTGTCGACGGATTTTTCCGTTATTTACCGATCATGACAAGGAGCACACGGCGGGTGTGACCGGTCGGCAGGGGATGCTGACTCCTCCATGGCCACTTCTGATGTTTTTGGAGGTCCGTGTTTGCTCTGCTCCCGATTTGTATTGTTTTTAATGACTTTGAACTTGAATACTGTTCGTTATCTCCATGTTTCATGCACATATTTTGTACTTATCTTGCTGTATATCCCATGTTAACTTATTCATGTTATGTACTTGCTAAATGTATGTAATATAATTTACTTTATATGGATGTATTGATATACCTTGTATCTTATGGAGAAGGTTTATGTACACAAAGCCTGCTGCCTAATCAATTTAGATACATAATAAAGTATGTTGAAAACAAATAATTTGGAAGATAGTTTTGGTAAGACAAGGACTGTGAAGTAGGATTAATCTCACTAAAAGGTACACTTTTGAGAAGAGTTGAAAAAAAAAATTCGATAAGATTGAATAAAAATTTAAAAATGATGTGTGGTTTTGGAAGTTGATAAAGATCTTTTTCTGTACTCAGACGATTAAAGTTACTTACATACATGTATACGTTCTATTTTAAACTGCTCTTGCTTTCATTACACAAGAGTCTCAGTATAAAAAGCTGTCCAATTAAGATCATGATTGATAATACTAGTAATCCGCTAATAGTGTTAATTGGTTTAACATTACTTTCAGAAAAATACGGCCTTGTTATTTTATTTTACTCTTTGATATTATAAATAAATACTCAGTTTGGGGTGAAATAAGCCACAGGATAAAATGATTAAAACAGGATGTGTTTGTGTAACACTGATGCCCCCGTATAGCTTTATAGCAAAGGTTATACTTTTTCAAATGCAAATCAAATATGCTGGTACCTAAAGCAAGGTCTTGTCTCGAGGAATATACATGTACCTGTGAAATATGGAAGCCCTAGCAGCAGCCATTGAAAAGATATGAAAAAGTTTAAAGTTTTTCAAAAGTAAGTCAAACATCAAGGTCAAGGTCAAATGGTCGAAATTAATGGTGCCCAAGGAAAGGCCTTCTCAAAAATACACATGTGAAATATGAAAGCCCTAGCACCAACCGTTCTAAAGTTATGGCCAAGGTTAAAGTTTTTCAAAAGTAGGTCAAATGTCAAGGACAAAGGGTCAAAGTTGTTGTTATTGTTAAGGTAAGGTCTTGTCACAAGGATTACATATGTGAAGTATGAAAGTCCTAGCACCAACTGTTCAAAATTTATGACCAAGGTTAAAATTAGGTAAAATTTTGCAAAAATGGGTCAAAATCTAAGGTCAAGGTCAAATATGATGGTACCAAAAGAATGGTCTTGTCACAAGGAATACACAAGTGAAATATCAAAACGATAGCTCCAACAATCAAAAGTTAAGGGGAAGTTAAAGTTTTTGTGGACGATCAGACAGACAGACAGACAGACGGACGGACAGTCCAAAAACTATATGCCCCCGAATCTTCGATTACGGGGACATAATAATTAAAGTCATGACTTAATATGAATCAGTTTCTTTGAGTTGACGTCATAGATTTTGTCTGTTGTCTGCATCCAGGTTATGTTTGTCTAAAGATCACACTTCGGTAGGTCAATAAAACAACTACATCTTTTAAAGTACATGTACTGTCGTCAGATCATGATCCTACAATTTATATTAAAATGTCAACACTGAAAGAAATGAATGTAAATAGACTGAAAGCACGGTTTAACATTGCCTTCTCTTTGGGAACACCTTAAAGTGTTTCTACCATAATAATTTTTCTTCAGTTTTTGCCAGAAATCTTTTTTTTTAAATTTGATTAGCGGTGATAAAAAATATATTGGAAATCTGACTGACTTGGTACTTGAACCAGTTGTTAATTATCTCCACCACCCATGCTTAAAACTTGTAAATATTGTTCGTTTACTGAGACTAACTCATGACAGAAATATATTTTGTTTTTTTAGGACTATAGTCGAATGTGTAGAAATTTATTTGGATAACATCCGTAAGTTGAACAAGAAAAACATAAGCTTATTTTATAACCTTGCTATGAAGTCTTACAATCTAGTTTGCCCAGTGAATACTGCTCTAGCATAAGGTCTTCTGGCGGCAAATTTTGTCTGCCAAAGTGAAGGAAGTGAAGTATTAAAACAGATTTTACCTTCAACCAAAACCTGAAGTTTGTAAGAAAACCAACTACATGTAAATGTGCTTTCATAATATACTATCCACACTCTGGCAACGTCAAAAGTAATCATTTGTGAAATAATTAATAAGCAGTTATGGGGTAATCATGAATTCTGAATGCTGAAATCTAATTTTACCTTTTTAATTTAAGTTATTGAGTTTACATTTTTATAAAAAAAAAAAAAAAGAAAGTACAATCTCTATTCACTTTTAAATTTTCCATTAAAAACACAACCATTGCCTAATCTTGAAAATCTTAATTTTGTTTCACATGTAAAAATACTTCCAATTTTTATTTTTATGAAATAAATGGATTATGATGCTAGAAAATTCAAGGGTACCCTACAGTGGTGCTCTAATTAAGGGTTGACTAGAAAAAAATATCTTGCTTATAATAAATTTCCAATCATTTCATTATAAAGTATACATATCTCGGTGGCTTATATAATTCTTAAATGCAAAATACAATTAAAAATATTAAGTTGTTATCTTAAAAAATGTTTATTCGTTTTGTTTTCTATTATCTATAACAAACGGTAAATTCTTATCAGAAGTCTAGACTTTGTCTTCTTTTATGTAGGTCGAAAAACTTTTAGCCTAATGATTTGATGTCAAAAAATTTAACAACAGTGAAGGGGAAAATTCAGCAGTGCTGTGCAACAATATTTGAGAGAAGTGTTGTTTATCTAATGTTGATACAATAATACTTTTTTAGAAAAACTATCCTTTTGACACCTTGGCCAACTGCATCTTCAATAAAAAATTGGACTTGAAATTTTCCTATTATGTAGATAATTTATCTAACAATTATTTTGTTAAAAACCATTCCGTTTCTTTACGTAAGTTATCTTAAATTGATATTGAAAAAATCATGGAATCTCACTGACAATATCTATTTTGTCTTTGAAGACCTGGTCTTCGAAAGATCTGTTGGAATACCCATGGGTTCTGATTCTGCCTCTTTATTAACAGCCCTGTTTGAAGCAGAATTTATTTGGGGAAAAATAACTTCTAATGAGAAGAATGTCTCTTGCTGTGATCTTCAATTCAGCATTTAGATGTGTAGTGGTTTAGATTTCTATTTCATAGCCCTCTTTTCGTAAATTATATTTTGCAAGTATTTGCTTATATTTCAGTCTGATAATTCTATTTACCTTATGTTTTCGGTTGTTACTTAGGTAAAACCCCTTTATTATTTGTCTTTTATAAGTTAAGACATGTGTTGACATTCCACATGTTTTACTTTTTAAACAGGAAGTGTCATCCATGTTGGGAGTCTTTCCATAGTACTTTTGAAAGCTGTGTTCTGATTGGTTAAGTTAGTTGTAGGATCTTTGATGTTCATTGGCTTTTATATTTGGGCCTATAGCTAGGGTATTTAAAGCCGTGTTCGTGTAGTTTTCTTCACTTGGGTTGGGGAACAGACATAATGGTTAGTTCCTCTTTACAGTGCTAATAAAACCTCCTGGTTTAAACGCACTTATTTGCTTAGTACCCTTTAGTAGTGCTAACAAAATCTTATGATTTAACAGTACTCTAGGTCTTAGGTAGCTTTAGTTTCACGTTTTTCACAAGTTCTAGATTTTTTTTAGGAAACAGTTAGGATGTAGGTTTAATAGAATAAATTTATTTTCCCCTTTCCAAGTCCAGCCTGGTCTAGGGATTTGTAGATAACAGGTATAATTTCTAGAACCACTATTTATTATTTATTTTTGGTGTTGTTATTTTCTGGGTTAGATCTTTTTAGAGTCCAGATTTAGCATTATTATTTTTAAGTTCAACTCTAGAGTGTTGATTAGTAGATTCATATTGGGTGATGTAGCTCATTTTCCTTACATTTTTCCAGCTCATTGGCATTTTCAGTTGATATTTTTGCCCATTTTATTTTCATAAGTATGGAGGCTCAGTAGGGACATAGATATTTTTATTTAAGCATCTTTCATTTTTCAAAGGATTTCCACATTTCTCCCTTTTTTCCTATTAAATTTTTCACAAAAGTCTTATTTATTTATTGAGATTATTGTTATTCACTTGCCAAATTAAATTATATTTTTGATAAAACTATTTATTCCTGTGCAATTTGAAAGACTTTATTCTCTGTTAAATTTTGATTATTATTTATTATTTGTTATTATTTACAAAGGTTAATTCTCACTTTATTAAATTTATAAAACTTACAACTGTGTTTTCATTTAGCTTTGATCATAGTTCAGATATCCCCTTACCTGGGTTGACAATCATAACTGGAGGCAGTTTACTGCTTTAAGCCAAGTTGGCTATTAACTTTGTTGATTTATCTATTAAAGAGTTCTACTTCCGGTTACAGATGTATCAACGACCTTTATCAATTCACAATATTCATTTTCATTCATACGTTGATTCGATGTTACATTTGGAAGAGGTAGGCTACTGGCAAATAAATTGTTGTTGTATAAAGATAATATTTTGTAAATTCTACGGTCGTTTTTTAATGTTTGCAATATGTTGTTAGGTCGAATGTTTTCAAGTCACAAATGTTGCACTCACCAAAATGTTAAAAGTTATTTATATGTCACCCGAACGAAGTCGAGTAACATATTATTATCGTCCCACGTAATTTTGTTAGCAGGAGTTTTCGCATATGGCTTTGACAATTAAGGAATTTTCAAGTTTTGTGTGAGTTATTGGTGTGTAAATCACACAGACTTGTCACGTGGGCATATTTCATGAAGCGCGCTACCGCTTCATGAAAAATATACCTACGTGCAAGTCTGTGCGATTTACACTCCAACAATTCACACTAAACTTAAAAACATTCCTTATATTTAGATTTTACATGTTTAAAAGCACCAAAAATATGCTCAGTGTTTGAATTCCTCACTGCCCTTAACGTTACATTTTTATTAACGTCTCTGTAGCCTCGAGCTCATTGTGACGTCACTTAAGCGCGAAATCTCCGTGCATATTTCTACGCGAAAATGGCATTCATATCAATTCACAGTTGGCTTCGTAGAAAAACACAGCAAATGTAAATATTCTTAATTAAACCTCACAGTAATGATAATCATTTAAGGAGGCTCATTACACACTTTTTGATGACGTACTACACAGAAAAATAAACCTCCATTGTTTCGTCCGTTTTCTCCTGGGGATGAATTGTAGAGGTTCACTTTGCTGATGATCTAAATCTTTAAAACGCTTTAAAATAGACTACATGCGTTGTAAACAATGATCGAGAACAAGGTAACGGATTCATTATAAATCACAAACGAAGAGGAGTTATTTTTAAGTAGAGACCAAAGAGAATGACAGTCAAATCTTCGCTACCCAAGTAGTGTACAATGTCATGGCGAAAGCAGCAAGTTCTACCACTGACAACATGTACGTATAGAGGAAATTCGAGTTGAAATCTACAACCTCGTTGAAATAAATTATAATTGACTTGCGCTTTTAGAGTACTGTACTCTTGTTGGTTTGTGTGCTTGTCTTTTTTCTTTAAAAAATGTATATTTATTCTAGAAATTTTAGTTTATTCTGAGTCTAATATGTTCAACCGTTCCTGAGTGTTTTGAGTCAGAGGGATTTAGGAAAGATAACTCTTGCAAGTGGACTTTTACTCCAATTATTTTTAAATTTGAATTTTCATTTCCTTAAAACATTTTTCATTCAATTTATCACTTGTTATTCATAAATATACATTCCTTATCTATTTATAACTGATTTTCCAAATTATTCATGCAAAAATTAAGAAGAAAATCACATTAATTCTTTTTTGGGAGAAAATTATTTTTTCTAATAAAAACAATGTTGAATATTATGAAGTGTTATTATATTGCCTACATAACTGAAGATGATATCCATCACTTGACACTGAGATTCCTGCAATACTATCAATCAGAAACTTGAAATAGAACATTCAACCAAAATCAGAAAAAAGATTAAAAAATCTTTTAAAAATATTTATCCTATCATAATCTCCATTTTGATATTTGAAATCTTCACAATAAGTGGTGCTGTAATGAAATCTAAAATAAACTTTTCAAACTCATTTGTCATTGCCATGGAAACAAAAAAGGGGTTTTTTTGTTGAAAATTTGCGAAATCTTTAAATAGTACTCGCTAACTCCGCTTTAAGCTTCAATATTGCAGTGATGGGGTCAGTTAAGGTGACATACAAGTACGCTATTGCTTGCAAATAAAATGAGTTTATATATATTTTTAAAATATTTATAAATTTTAAGTTTGAATTAATGTTTCTATGTGATAATTATTCCATAAACGATATTCGGCCGACTGCTTTGGTATATTAATTTAGCCACACGTTGAACTCGATTACATCAAGGTACCAAGTGATTTTCGGACTGATTTTAAAACTCGTGAGTCATCCTTGTTTGCTCATTTAGCATAATAAAGTTTTTTTACTCTAAAAATAAGGAAAATTAAAAAAATGGTCCTTGTTTTATTTAAATACGTATATAAGCGATGTATTAAGTATTTTGAAGTGATGATAGAAGCTCTTCAAAGTTTAAGGAGTCTAAAACATGGAATCGCCAAAAAATGGTTAATTTACGGTTCCCAGAGTGTTTTGGACTTGGCTTTGTTTAGTTATCGGTATGTTGGATTTAGGTTACACTTTGTCTGGAATATGACCATATGTGAAATCTAATTTACATTTGCTCCAAGAAAATGCAATCACTTCAGTCGTTAAGTTGATGCTGTGTTTTTATATTTATACATTTCGTTTCGCTTGCACGATTCTGAAAAGTAATCAGTGCTTTGACAAACTTTTAGAAAGTGTATTAGATGACAGACAAAGTACGGCGTGCCGTTTAATAGATGTCTTCATTTATTTCACTAGACTATGACGTCATATCCTCAACTGCTGTGCTTCCATATAATTTTGTAACTCGTCACCGAAAATTCCCTCAAGTTATACTTAAATGCAAGAAATTATTCCACCTTACCTGAGTTGAATGTATAAACGATGCATATTAAAATGCAGATACCTCTTTGCAAAACACCTAACATCCGCATCTTTTTTTTACTCAACCATTGAAAGATTAAATCATGATATTGGTACACCAGTGTTCAAATAAGTCAGTTTCTTTCGACTTTTAGTGTATACATAGAGGATATTCAATGTTTTGTAGATGAATATGGAATTTATTTCACGAGTGGGACAGGATTTATTGATATTTTCACGAGTGCGAAGCACGAGTGAAAATATCAAAAAATCCTGTGTCACGAGTGAAATAAATTCTATATTCATCTACAAAACATTGAATTTTCTGTTTATTACATTTTCTTTGATTTTCCCTTTGCCTCTGTCTTTTCTTAACCCAGTGTCAGAGATAGGCTTGACGTCATAGTTGAGCGGTTGAGACGTCATAGCTTAGCAGTTGTGAGATTGAAAATATTACATAGCATGGATTTTAGAAACATATTTGGGAAGAAAATTGCAGTTTTAGCTCTATCAAGATGTTTAGTTACTATCTCTATCTTATGACAGGTCAGAAATTATTTTTTACTTACTTTGATATCCTTTCACACTGTAAGAGAATATCATTTTGGTATCCTTTCACACTGTGAGAGAATATCACTTTTATTCAATAAATAAATCACAGTATTTCACTGTTGAAAATGTAATAAAAACAAATACTAGTTGATTTTGCATATTTGGACAACAGAGGTGTTCTGTTCCATTGCATATAATGCGTTTATAAACATAATTGATCCTGATTTCCAAGTTCAAAGATTTAGAAACGATTTTAAATTTATTTTCAGCATTAAGTTTTTTTTTTCATTCATCCTATATGATTTTACGTATACACTGTATTTGATCATTGATTTCAGAAAGCTACCTTTTGCGAGTGATTCATTTTATCCGCGATAAGTAATCGCCAGATACACGAGACTTCTGCTTAGAACAGGAAGTCACTAGGAAGCCCAGAATGTAACAGATCACAATGTTTCGACAAAAAAGCTCATTTATAGGGCATTTCTTAAGTCATTTGGCATGACGACGTGCAAGATTGTTTTTGTAATAAATGAAAGAGTCATTTACTAGCCTATCACTGGTGTAATGTTTCTCAAAACATGTTCTTATCGATTTTGAATACAGATGACTTCAAAGAGGCAAGTCACAGTTGACACTGATGAAAAATATATTGCATTAGTAAACTTAGATTCTGGGATAAAATGACTGATTGTAGAAGTTTTACGCCATACAGCGATGAAAAGGTACGCAGTCTCTCATAGTACGGCAAGGTATCTGTCATTCTGGTTTTTTGAATGAATATGTAATGAATTCAGAAGGAATGTGCCATGTATGAATAATAATCTTCTTTCTGAAAAAAAATAATCGAGAAGATGATATTTCTAATTCAGATCATATCCCAAGAATCAAGTTTGAGCAATGGATTCAGTACAAGGTTAGATCTCTGTTCCACTGGTCATGTTTATCTAAATGACCTTGAAATATCGTCTTCTTCATCCGATCGACGAAAAAGGTGAAGATAACGAATAGTGATCGATTTAAAAAAAAAACCCCACAAAAAACATAAATCTGTGAACAGGGCATAAAACACGGAACCCCGGAAATTCCAGAGGTAGGATCAGATCTGAGACGTTAACGTATCTGCTAGTTGTTTCATTTGAAATCAATGTATGTAGATTCTTATAAGAAACATATTATGCAGCTTAGAAGAACACGAATTGAACGTACTTTAATCATTATCATCTTTTTTGTTAAAAACAATCTATTTATGCAAAAAATAAAATCAGCAAAACATATTTTTTTCTAATTGTGAAAGTCAAATAAGTTTTGTAATTTTTTAAAGATTGATTGATTAATTGTTTGTTGTTTCACGTCCCATTCCAGATTTTTTTCTCACTCAAATAGAGACGTCACCGTATATCGGCAAAGAGCTTCAAAATTAGACCTACACTCGGCACTCATAGTCATTGAGCAGTGAGGGTTTTTTGCCATGTCAACGCAAACCGTGACCTCGGTTTTTAAGGTCTTTTCCGAAAGACCCGTGAATTTCACTTCTATTGCAGGGCGCTTGCCGAAGGAACAGTCACTACCTATGTTTTCCTCTCAGGTTAAATTTATCACAATATGTTAAGTAAAGAGCTTTTTTTTCAATGCATTTACTTTGAGGTGCAAATATTTTTATACGGTTACATGGTGCATAAAGAAACGTTGACTCTGTGTGCGCAAGAACTTCTTTCAGATCCGAAACGGAAGTGCACCTTTTCCCTTTATAGTTTATTCGTTCACTGGTACTTCGAGTAAGTCTAACTCGTATATTAGTTTATTAGTTTAGGTAATTGAATGTCCTGTACTTTCCGATTCATTTCATAGACCAACTGTTTGATATCTGAATATTACACTTTCCTATCCCTTCCTTAAAAAAATAACCGGTCACGGTAGCATAGTGGTAGGGCATTCGTGAGACAAATTTACATGAGGCTGTCAGTGCATAATATACAATGTATTTCGTCGCATCTGGTTACATATGCCGGATGTCTCACATTAGAATCAACAAAGTAGATGCATTAAAAAAAGCTCCTTAGTACTTAACATGTTATGATAAATTGACATGAAGCTAACGGTGCATAGAAAACAAAGTGTACTTCGTCGCGCCATGCGTGCATCAAATGATTACTTTGCCAGATGTAAGATGACTTACCAAGAACAAGGCCGATCGCAGTAATATTGATTTAGGATAAACTGAAAATAATATATATTTAATTTTTATAGAGGAACTTGTTACTCAATTTGGCCGCCCGTGTATGGGGTACTCCAGCATGGTGTTAAAAAGTTTTCTTTACTGTCTGTTTGAATAAAGCCACTGAAAATTCGAACTGTAAAATAGCAGTTTAATACCCTTTTTTTAATTTAGTTAATATTTTTATCAGTTATAAATCTAAATATCAACATACTTAGTAATCCTTTGTGAACAATATGAGTATCTCCATTCATTAATAAACAAGTTCTTTACAAGTGTATGCTGCAGAATCACTGAAAGCTTTTAATTTTTAATACAAAGCAATAAATGTAACTGTAACTTCCAAAGTCCATAGTCGTGCATAGTTATACGCATGATATTGTTCGTTGATGAATCTATTAACCGAGTTCAAATTTGAGATAACATACCCTGAATGTCTAACAAATGTTAGTAATATTCAATACTTAAAGACTAAATGCAGTCTATCATGTTGTAAATTTTGAATTTACTCGGTGGAGGTAAATGCAAAATTGACAAAATTTTGCGTTTATCTCCACCCAGTTCACGTTAAATCAAAATTTACAACATGGTATAACGATAGCTGTAATAGACTGTTAGTTTGTCTGCGATATTTTTATTTAATAAAATGAGTTTTATTCGCTTTTCTGATAAATTTAACATCTCCATGAGTATGAGATGAATGTACTAGGCAATCACGATTCTTTCCTCATAACATCCTGATTTACATTTAAGTATTTTGTACATAGGGTAATTGTAAAATGTTCATCCTGCGATACTAGTGTCCATCATATAAGCTTACACTGATTTCTTTCTTTTAAATAATTTGGTCAGTTTTGTAAAAGACAATTTTCACTTCTGAAACCCCCTTGATATAAAGCTTGTTACTCTGCAATAGCAATAGCCCCTCCTCGGGAATCAGGCTATACTTCCAAAATTTCTCCCGAGGAAGATTCAATAAATAAAATATCACTTGGTATTTATCCCTGCAACGAATGTCAGACAAGAGTTACAGTTCAACAAGGTAAAAGGGTTAAATTGCGTTGCTCATACTCGACAAACGAGGAATATTTGCTATTTCGAGTGTTTTATTTAAGACCAAACTCGGTAGATATGAAGTAGACAGGGGTTTCCTGTCGCGGCGTTAGCTCCTTTTCATGACATGATCGGCTCAGAGGGGGATTATCTATGGGATTAAGACGGACAAATCCTCCAGTGGAGCGTCGTTTTATCAGCTGGAGGTTTAGTTATATGACCATAATTTTCAGATCACTAGAACCCATGAGCCTTCCAGAAATTTATTTCATTCAATTAATTTATTTCTATTTATTAGCCATGTTTTATAATATACAATATCAAAAGATGTGGGTTTCAAAAATGATCATATAAATGTCACTTATACAATAGTAGTACAATGAATTTCTTTATTTTCATTTCATTAGCTTAATTCAAATTTGTTTATTTAAATGCTTTTACTCAGCAATTTTTATTGTCATTTGTTTCCAAGAAAATTCTCGTAAATATCAGGAATAAATCTTTCTTTTCCCGGAAGGTTTTGAAAACGACGTAGATATCTCTTTTCTCAACAGATCATTGCTCCGTAATGAACGAAAACTTCGCAGTTAGTTTGTGCGTCTGCCGCAGAAATGATTTGATCACGAGATCAATATACACTGTCCGGTATATATCTCACTGATAAAACCGTACAAACAAGTCGTGTCATAATATCTCCGTGTAAACTACGAGGAAGTTGCAATGAGAAAAAAAAAGTCTCTGACGGTCTGTAGTTCTCACTGGTTTCGATTTAAAATAGTCTGAGGGAAAGGGTGTTTTTAGGCTCATTATATTCTATTTCTTTCTTTTTCTACTAGCACTTCTGTCGTCTACAATTTAAAATAAATACACAACTTGACCTTATTTTAATTTTTAAATAAATATCGGTAAATGACACTTAGATTATAAGATAACATTCTATTTTTGTAACAGTGGCAACACTATTTTTCGGTTTAAAGGATTTTACATCCTCAACATTGTACATGTATCACTTGTTAGATTTTATTCAAATTAAAAACCAAAAATATCAAACCGTCTTCAGATATTGCTTTTAATCTGAAATATTAGACTGATAACTCGATTGTTTATTGTTTATAACGCCGAGTTGGCAGTATTCCGATCAGCCACTTTTCAGTGGTGAAATATTAGAAAATGCATCTACAGAGACAAGAAATCTCCACGTCTCTAATCTTTATATATACTAATGATATTGTATTTCAGGGTTTCAGACTGGTGTCTTATTTATGGATGTTAATGTCGTCATCCGTTTTGAATGACAAAATTTTATCCGCTAACCCAATCTGCTCACTTTTTGACGTGTTCTTGTAATCCAAATCCCTCAGCAGGTCTGAGAATTTCCTGCCATTATATTCAATATTGTAACAAGAAAGCCCCTGGATTTAACCGTTCACTAAAATATATAACTTTCTTTTAATTCAGAAAAAGACCCTGATTCAACTTTGAAAGTCAATGACATACAATGTACACAATTTTTATTCTGATTAAGGACAATATAATTGTTTTGGTGAAATAATTAATGCATGCCACCTCCCCAGGTTATGAATTCCGTACCTAGGGGACGCAAATATAAAATCCACAGTTGACAAAGTGGACAGTGTCCTTCCAAAATTAAGCGTTTATATAGTAATTGTAAAATTTATTGATAAAAATATAATTATTTGAAAGAATTTTATGCATCCTCATCAAGTAACGAACCCTCAAATTATCCAGAGATATTATTGTTTATTTCCTATATATCCTATGCCAAAAGACCAGAGGACTTTATATAACCTTTTAAGGCAACAAATGTGTCGTCTGCAATAGGAATTTGGGTCTGTATGTCGGAGGAATTCTATTATATTTTATTTTCGTTTTTGCCATGATTCTATTCCTTTTGGTTGGTAGTAACAGAAAATGCTTAGAAAATGAAATACGGGTTGCGACTTGGAACATTTGTTAAGCTGTAAAAGAACAAGGAAAGGTTTCAATACAAATCTGGCCCTGTATTTTTTCTAAAATTTGAAAGTGACATTAGAAATTTAAATTTATGCTTTCAGAACTGATGAAATTCCATAGTTTTTTCTCATATGACCTCCTAAATGCTCATTGTAACGTCATGAACTTGTGCATTTTCCCGTATTTTCTAATAAAGTTGCAGAAGACATCAATTTTCAGTGAAATTTTCTTACAGATGATACAGAGCACATGCATCGCCCACAAAGATCTTGAGAAATGCGATTTTTTCAAAGCATTTTACACTACATATCCGAAAACTGAAGTGGGTGACGGCTGTGGAAACTATTTTCTTAAGGAAAATAACCTAAGGAATGAGTCATTTTAAGGCTTTTTCTGTTTAAAACTTAGAAAAGTATCAAATTAATGAAGTCATATTTCAAGAATGGTCCTCCTTCATACCATTTTTTTCATGATTAATCGCATTCATATACTGAACTCATTTTTAAGCCAATTTCATAACTTTGGGAAAACATTTAATTTTTAGGGTACAATAAAGCCAAAATCGTATCTTCTTCTTTGAATCTCGAGCATATATTAAAGTGATGATGGCGCGCCGTTGTGAAGGCGCATATTGTCGCCCGGCACATACGTATTGCCGTCGGCTACATAACGTGTAGAATTGCAATGCACATATTGTCACATATTTAAGAAATAAAGTATCATATTTAACCATCTGTCCCCGAGTACCCAAACCCCGTCATCATAAGCGAAAAAACACCCTGCGTTACTCTCCGAATGATTTTTTGATTTGTTTCTTGTTTGCTACACATAGTAATGAACTTAAACATTGTTTTTAGTACTAGTATCAAAAATGTGCATTTAATTGGCTTTTATAATACCACTAAATAGAATAAATGTCACATCCGTGTACATTACGTCCAATGAACCCTAATTCCGTCACCAGGGCCTTCCACAAAATGCCAACGTACTAAATACAATTTTTCCCAGTTTAGTTTTTTGTCTCCTTTTCTTAAACTAAAACGTATGGAATGTTTTATTTTTCAAAACTCAGCGGCATAAGTTTGATCAATGCGCGTCGACCCTTTATGACGTTACTGGAAAATAACGTCGAACATTTATGACGTGAAAAATCTGTATTTATTTAAGAAATAAGATATCATTTTCAGAGTTTCATTGGGATATGACATGAAGTTGGTCACATGATCAAATCCTTTAACGCCCGAAGGGGATTATAGTAGACTTGATCAGGTACCAACTTCATGTCGTATCCCAATGAAACTCTAACAAATTATATTTTATTTCTTATATTTATATTTTTATTTGTGTTACAAAGAAGAAATTGCACTATACAGACTTTGTTATTTTTTTTGTTTGTTTGATGTTTAACGTCCCTCTCGAGAATTTTTCACTCATATCGAGACGCCACCACTTGCCGGTGGAGAGCTGCAAATTTTGACCTATGCTCGGCACTCAGGGCCATTGAGCAGTGAGGGATCTTTTTCGTGCCAGCACCTACTGCGACATGGGACCTCGGTTTATACGGTCTCATCCGAAGGACCGGTCTCCACGTCCCACAGTGGGATTCGAACCCGCGACGCAAGGATGAAATCCTTACTCCGCGACTCTAGAGCAGACGCTCTACCACTGCGCCACGCGGGTAGACTTTGTTATGGAAATACAACAGAACGTAGATGTACGACGTCATGTGACGTCGCAGTCTAGACTTTCAAATGTCTCGTGCCGTTTACTTTCCATACAAGAAAGTCTGATCACGTGACCAACTTCATGTCATTGAAAATTGAATGTCAATTTAATTTGTATTGCCATATAAGGAAAGACATTGACAAATATAGATATCCAGAGATAGATTAGTGTTATATAGAAGAAAACATCTGCAATTGTAAATGTCGACAAATATTTCCTCAGGAGAAAAAAAAAATAAACCTACACACATTGTAACTATCTATTGGAGAAATATTTCACGCACGAATATTATAAACATTCCAGTGATGGAGGGAAGAAAGATTTTAATTATGTATTATTGGCAGTGAACGTACATTTCTGCATTATTTTTAAAAATTATTTTTACGTTTCTGCAAAAAGTTACATTTCCGAGCAGTCAACCTTCCGATCACGGAGCGAGCGCTCTACCGACTGAGCTGCCGTGATGGCAAAAGCTTTTGACAGAGTATGGCACAAAGGACTTCTTTTTAAATTACAACTTACGGTATATCAGGTGATCTTCTTTTATTAGTGGTTTTCTAGTTATTTGTATAATAGGTCACAAAATTAAGTAATGTGTAAGAATCTGTTATCATCAAAACTATATATTTTTGCAGGTGTACCCCAGGGCTCTGTTTTAGGTCCACTTTTGTTTCTGATGTATGTAAATGATGTTGCTGTAAATATATTATCAATGTGTAGACTTTTTGCTGATAATAAATAATTCGGTTCAACATCTTCATACAATATACTTGATATTAAATATAATTTAAATCCTGATTTACATATTCTGGAACTGTGGTCAAATCAGTGGCTTTTAAAATTCAACCCTTCCAAAACAAAAGTTATATTTCTTCTCAAGAAAAATATTTCTGTTATATATTGTATGCCTGAATTATTTTTTAAAGGCGACAGACTGGAGTGTGTTCCAGTTCATCGTCATTTGGGTCTATTGTTGTCACAAAACCTTAGATGGTCAGCGTACATTGATAGCATTGTAAACAATGCTTATAAGAAAGGCTTATAAGAAAAAAATGACTTTGAAAAAAAAAAAACAACTTCAGTTTAAAATTGGTAGGACGCACATTTCAAAATTGTATGTTACACTTGTCAGACCTTCGCTCGAAGATGCTGGGATGGCTGCTCTCACCTTGATGTTGAAAAGCTTGAAAAAGTTCAACTATCTGCCGCAAGAATTGTTACAGGACTTCCAATTTTTGTGACTAGATATATACTTTACTCATGAAACAGGCTGGGAAACTTTAAAATTTAGGCCCGATGTCGCAAAAATGACTACTATGTACAAAATTCATAATGGTTGTGTACCTGAATACTTGAGTGATATTGTCCCACATAAGCGTGAAAACATATCAAAATACAATACCCGTAATAAAGAACAATTCACTGATCCAAGATACAGATTAGAATTATTTAAAAGGTCTTAAATACAAGATGCTGTGAAATAGTGGAATTTATTAAAGATAGAAACGAGAGAAGCCATCTCAATCAATGCATTTCGAAAAAAAAACTTAACTAAAGAAGTAAAAAATCCCCCAATTTATTTTTCATTTGGTAAAAGTACATGTAATACAAATATAATCCATACTAAACTTAGACATAATTGTATACTTTACTATGATCTGCATAAAAATGAAATATTATTAATAGTTCTTATGTCCATGTTTATCCTTTCTTTTTTGCCTGTAGAAATTATCCAAAGGCTAGGAATAATCTTTTTAACCGTCTATTTACACTGTATACATGTATTTGACGAATCGGTCACTATTGACACAAAGTTATTAATTTGCCTTTACTAACTTATATCAGTATTTTTCCTGTTGTGCATAAATTTACTATTGAAAAGTGTATATTTTTAAAAAGCCATGTTATTGAACAGAATTTTCACTTATATCACTTGTTAAATTTATATTGCTATGTATTATTTTCATTGCATGACATATTATTTTTAAGGAGAGGAACCAGTAAGTTGTAAGAACATATTTTCAATCCTTTTGAATCATTCAATAAAATATGTTCAAAACAAAAACCTATAAATGCAGTGAGTCAGAGTGCCGTTTTATCAGTGTGCGATATTTTGCAGGTGCTAAGTAACCATGGAAACAAAGTTGGATTAATAATGACAGGCAACGAAATATTAATTTAAGCAAATTCTGGTAATTGGGCATAGTTTACGTACATTTTGAATAAAAGTCATAGATATATGATATATATAGTTTCTGTTAACAACATTGCACGATTCTTTTGAATTACTGAAATATGTCCATGGTAACGCCTGATGTAACAATTTTTTTTCAAAAATATTTTTTTTAATGCAACACAACTTAGTTAAGAAATGAGGTATCATTTTTAAGCATTTATAGGAGTTTAAATACGGGTTAGTCACATGATCAAATCCCATAAAGCAAAAAACTTTCAGTTCTACCCAAGTTTAATTCAATTACACCTACAATGTATCTTTAAATAAAGTGTATCTACTAGCATCTTTGTACCTGTCTTCAATTCAATTCTTTCTTTCTTCAATTCAATAGTTCTATTTCCAAATAAATTAAAGAGGCGTATAATTAAATTAAACCTATCCTCACTTCATTTGGAGATAGGTAAAATTGATATAAGATAGGAACAAATATTTAAATATATGAAAAAGGTGAAGATAACGAACTGTGTTCCATCTCATAAATCTTGTACACAGTACGAAACGTCAACAGGGCAAAAACACAGACATCCTGGGCACAACAGAGGTTCGTTTGTTTGTTTGTTAAACGTCCCTTTGAGAATGTTTCACTCATATTGACACGCCACCACTTGTCGGTATCGGGCTGCAAATTTAGACCTGTACTCGGCACTTGCAGCCTTTGAGTAGTGAGGGATCTTTTTTCGTGCCAGCACGTACTGCGACACGTGACGTCGGTTTATACGGTCTCATCCCAAGGACCGGTCTTCACGCCCAACGATGGGATTCGAACCTGCAACGTAAGGATCACCTTCTTACTCCGCGACTTTAGAGCTAACGCTCTAACAACTGCGCCAGCTGGGCGACGAAACACCAGAGGTAGAATAAATGTGCCTAGGATGTGAATTTTGGAGTTCGATCAGGTACATATATAGAACACGTGTCTTTGTGTAAATTTTTCTAAACACAACATACAGAAAATTTACACAGACACAGTTTTACTCTTATTCAAAGAAAACTGGTAGTTTCTTTTACAAAATTATTGTATAAAAGTTTATTTGGCAAAAAATATCTTTACAAAAGCATCTAATATGTAAGCTGTAAATGACTTTTGTACAACATTTGATTTGTTTTTGTTATTTCTTTTTTCATTGTAAAACTTTTTAAAAGATTTAGATACGGGATAAAAACCCTTTAAGAAGGATAAAACAAAACAATTCTAAAATCACTCAGGTATTCGTATTTAAAAAGGGTCATGTCAAGGTCATAGAGCAATATCGATTGTCGTTCGAAGAACAGTTGTTGAAACGTTCGAAGAACAGTTGCTGAAAGTAAATTTAGTTTTTAAAAAATTATGTCAGAGGTCAATTTTAAGATGAAAGGTCAGTATCAATGTCATGTGACAAGCATTGTATATGCTAAATATCATTTAAAAGGTACTTGTATAATGTCACTAAGAAAATATATCAAAGGTCAAATTCAAGGTCATCGTTGAAAAGCTATATGTACGTTGTCTTATTTTAGAAATTAAATTGTATAAACTTCTGAGAATGTTTGATATTAGAGTAAATATATAAACTAACATTGAAAAGCTAATATCAAAAAATTATACAAAGTAAAAAAACAAACTAAATACTAGACAATGCTCTCGGAACTAACAGAGAATTAAGTATATTTAAAAAAAACTTCAAACAATAAATACATAATAAATATACAAGGTACCTGTAAAGGTTTACAGAATAGTGCAAAGACGTTTTCTTACAAAAAATCTATAAAAGAGAGACGTTGAAAAAAATAAATAAAGTTGTTCAAGGACAAAAGGGTGGGGTGGGGTGGGGATTGACAATAAGAGAGGTAAGGTGGCCAGAGGTTTAGTTTTATTTTTAGTCAAATCTTTTACAAACTGAGAGAAAATCATGTTTTCTTTCTACGAAAACAGATTCTTGCGAATATTGATAATAAACAGTTTATGAAAATCCGTCTCATATGTTCAGAACAGTGCAAAACTCGTCAGCGTATCCCGATGTGTCTGCGTGAGATTTTGTCGATTCTTCGTGTTTGAAAACATTTGTAGCAGTATAAACAGTTTTACATTATAATCGGTCAATACATCCGTGCAAGGACAATTCGTGCTGTTGTTTTGCAAAATTGCTTTTTTAAGTCGTGTACTTGTGAGACTATATGATTTCGTCCCGATCTGCATTCATCTTCGAAGTAAACAATTGAAAAAATGGACGAAATTCAACTTTTTCATCTGAACTCATTCAGATTTGGTTTTTATTAAACGTTAGAAAGAAGGTATATTAGGATCATCGAGCTCATACACGTACCTGCACTAGCAGCTCACAAGACAACACGTATATCAAGATCTCTGCCGCTGAAAATTGTTCAATATAGTTGGTCGATTTGCCGTAAAATGATTACAAGGAAAACTTTTTAGCCCTTTGATAGGTTCTGCTGTGGGAAAAATTCACCATAGTACAGTGCTAGAACTCGTATTGTTTAAGTATCGGAGGGGGAAAAAATAAAATGACGTCGTTAGTGTTTAATACATTTAATGTTTGTAAATATTTTTAAATCAAATCGTGAATTAGTTGATAATAAGTGGGGAAAGTGTTTCTTAAAAAGAAAAAAGCTCAAAAGATAAAGTAGACTGAAAAGTAGGCAATCGATTTTGTAAATCAAACAATTCAAGAGAAAATTTTACTGTTCAAACATTTTAAATTTTAAACTCAATTTCATCAAATAATTTACATCATCACATATAAATGATTCCACACAAGTTAATGAGCTTTATTTTATTTTTTTCAATCGTAAACAGTGCACCTGTTTACTTTTGCAAACGATTTATTAAACTGTGCAAACACAATGTTATTTTATTTTTCTGTTATCAAATTCATCTAAATACACTACCATACTCCTGTGTTGGAAAGAGCGGGAAAAAAATCAATTACCGTCTTCATTCCTGCGTAAATATAGATCTATTTATGAAAGGGTGTTCATTAAGTATAAAACAATGGATTCGTGTATATTCTCGGCTCATTAAAAATACAACAGACATACACATATAATTCAGCAAATCTTTTGTTGCTGGGAAGCATAAAAGATAAATATTAATTAACATGGTAACAATAAACCCCCAGAAACTCGTAGCAGCAATGATAAGACACTCAAGGATAGCTGATCGCTCTTTAAAATGTTTGATCGGTTTGTCCATGTACGTCAAACGGTTTTCCTTGTTTGAAATCCTCTGTGCGTCACACAAATTATAAATCTTTCCCACAAGTACATATTTGCTGTATAAATGTAAAGTGTGTAGATTTTTAGCTACCTTTTTAGGCTAGTGTATATTAAGGGATATCGTCCATTTCTTACAAAGACTACGTGATGTTTGAGGATATACTAGTATTCTTTGCCGGAAATGTACTTCTTATCTTTTTTTTCTTTGCATGATATGAAAACAAA